>NC_136755.1:24396767-24731767 GCF_936440315.1 Barbus barbus | reverse complement strand
ATAATGAATATTTTCAAACTGTAGATTATAAAGTTAATGAACAAATTAACGTGTGTGTGTGTATGTGTATATACATGCATACATACATACACACACGTTAATTTGTTCATTAACTTTATAATCTACAGTTTGAAAATATTCATTTTGATATTTGATAAAGATTTAACAGTGTTAAGGTAATAGTGTTTTCAAAGATTAACTTTGGCACAATAGGTGGGCTTTAATAACAGCAGAGGTGATCTAAATCATCTAAAATAGCTTGACTGACTGTACAATCAAAGTAGCTTTTTGTAGCCCTTTTAGAAGCAGATAGATACCTTCAGCATCTACATCACTTCCACCTCTCACCTTCCTCCAAACTTAGTCTCTCTTTGCAAGTCAACCTGTGAAGAAACAAACTCAGGTAAAGCAGCTCTATTTTAGGCAACGGGAGCTGCTGTAGCGCATCACAGAAGAACAGACAGATATGATGATCCAACCGCCATGCTTTTGTCTACATGAAAGTGGGGGAAGTCCCCAGTGGTGGAAAGAGTACTGAAAAAATATACTCAAGTAAAAGTACCATTACCTTCCAAAAAATGTAGTTTGAGTAGAGTAAAATTACTTGTCCAAAAAACTACTTGAGTAAGAGTAAAAGAGTAGCCTATTTAAAAGTACTCCTGAGTATTGAGTACTGAGCTGTGGATTCTACCCAGTCATAATAAACGCTGTACACTGCAATTTATGCATTTGTGACCCTGGACCACAAAAGCAGTCTTAAGTCGCTGGGGTATATTTGTAGCAATAGCCAAACATATACATAGTATGGGTCAAAATTATTGATTTTTCTTTTATGGCAAAAATCATTAGGATATCAAGTAAAGATCATGTTCCATGAAGATATTTTGTAAATTTCCTACTGTAAATAGATCAAAACTTCATTTTTGATTTGTAACATGCATTGCTAAGAACTTAATTTAGACAACTTTGTAGACGATTTTCTCAATATTTAGCTTTTTTGCACCCTCAGATTCCAGGTTTTCAAATAGTTGTATCTCAGACAAATATCGTCCGATCCTAACAAACCATAAATCAATGGAAAGATTATTTGCTCAGCTTTCAGATTATGTATAGATCTCAATTTTGAAAAATTGACACTTATGACTGGTTTTGGGGTCACATTTAAAAAAACGTTGTACATTCTGTAATTCACATTATCTTGTTTGTCATAAAGAATGAACAATATCTATCATCCAACAGTTTTAATTTTGACTGCCAACTCTTTAAAACACATCAAAACAGCACGGAAACAGTATTCAGTTGAAGAAAAGACGAAAGTTATTCTCAGTACAATTATCACCATTTAAATCATAAAGTTTGAAAAATAGATTTAAAATCATGTGTAAAGCCACTGACAGCATGCTGTTGTTGCACATAAAATGTTCATGTTTGGAATAGTGCAAATACAAACACCATTAGAAACTCATAGTTCAGCATCACACACCATGATATGGGTTAAAATGAGAGCCCATTTCTCTCCAAAACGGAGCCAGTTTTAGCATTTTGCAATAAAGAAATAAGAATAACTAAACTTGATAATTTATGTTACAATTTTAACATAAATGCACATTGTTCTAGAAGGATGGCATCATGCCATACCTTTTACACATTTACTCCAATTATTATGTTGAAAAAACAATTTGTAAGGAAAAATGCATTAAATAGCAAAGTATTTCTGGGGAAACTTTTTCAAATGAAAACACAAACGCACGCGGTGGTCTCGGTGGATCAGCAGCATCCACAACTCAATGGAACAAAAAGTGTTGAACTTGAAAACTGTTTATGCGCGAGTGCACTTGCTAAATGAAGGCAGATTGTATAAAATGGATAAAAATAAATAAATAAATAATAATGATTAATGAGCTGCAGTTTTATTACATCACGGGCTGTCACAGATGCAGTGTATTAACGCCACGGGTCATCAATAAGGTGCAGATTGGTCCTCAATTTGAGTACATTATTTCAAATCGTTTTACAGTGTTTCCAACACACTTTTTCACGCGCGCATCATGCGCTCAAACTCATCAAAAGTCAACAAGTTCAACAAGCAACAAAGACTTATCCAAGTGACTGCAGAACGCGAGAGAGAGAGAGAGAGAGAGAGAGAGAGAGAGAGAGAGAGAGAGAGAGAGAGAGAGAGAGAGAGAGAGAGAGAGAGAGAGGATTTACCGAACGTGGCACTTGCAGGAGTTAACACACGCAATACCCGAAACCTCACACCACATTTCAGGTCGTGTAGATAGGCAAGCATATATATACAAATCATTTAGTAAGCAGAAACCCGAAATTTACCTTAATTAACATATTAGAGGAAGATGTCTGCATTGATGGTTGAAGAATGCACTTCCAGCAGCTGGTGGTTAAAGTTTTCTATGCACATTGATTTGACGAAAGTCACGAGACTGATTACTATCTCTCTATCCAATCACATTAATGGATAAAAATAAAATTAAAATAAGCATGTAACGACCACACACGGAGGAAAATAGAGGAGTAAAAGTACCGATACATCACTTAAAATGTACTCAAGTAAAAGTACAAAATTTTTAAACTACTCGAAAAAGTACAATTACTGATAAAAACTACTTAATTACTGTAACGTGAGTATTAGTAATTCGTTACTTCACACCCCTGGAAGTCCCACAGAGAGCGTCAGTATGTTTTGCTGAGTTTTGGGGAGGCCCTCGCGAAGGAGAATGAGACCGAAGAATTGAAATGGAGAAATAAGAGAGCAGAGCGGAGTTTAACAGCGAGTTTGGCGAATTCTCCAGAGCCGTTTATCCGTCCATCTGTGTGGAGCTGCAGCGAGTGATGGAGAGATGAGAGCTACATCCACACACACAAGGGGACACACACTCACACTGACACGCTTACATACAGTTACGCCTGGATTAAAAACATCCACCGCATCTGGAGCTCTTCAAAATTAGAGAGAGGATAAAAATAGCCCAACCACAAAAAACAAACGCAATTAATGTACATACAACACCGTGGCAGTATAGGGCCTATCACACAGGTCACACTTAGTGTTCAAAAGCAGCAAGACACAACAAAATATAAAAGGATGCAGAGATCGCAACACATTTTTAGGAGTTTAACTTCTTTAAATTAACATTTTAAGCGCATGAATAAACCAAACAACAATTAAAAAAAAAAAAAAAAAAAAAAAAAAAAAAAAGTGTCATTCAGATGGATGCAAGAACACCTCCTTTTTGAACGGTCCTAAAAATGGCACTTTTTCTGCAAAAAGGGTACAAATTGTCCCAGAAAATAAGTATTCTGTTTGATAGAACAGGACAATATCTGGCTGAGACGCAACTATTTGAAAATCTGGAATATAAGGGTTCAAAAAAAATTACAGTTGTCCAAATTAAGTTCTTAGCAATGCATATTGCCAATCAAAAATTAAGTTTTGATATAGGAAATTTACTAAATATCTTCATGGACCATAATCTTTCATTAATATCTTAATGATTTTTTACCCATACAATATGATAATTTTGACCCATACAATGCATTTTTGGCTATTTCTTTAAATACCCATGGTACTTATGCAGGACAACCACTGCTAGGTGGTTGTCCTGCATCTTCAATAAACAAGCTGCAGATAGTCCAAAACGCAGCGGCTTGAGTTCTTACCAGGTCAAGAAAATATGATCATATTACCCCAATTTTACAGTCTCTGCACTGGCTACCTATTAAGTTCCGTATCATCAACAAAATATTATTACTTGCCTATAAGGCCCTAAATGGTTTAGCTCCTGCGTAACTTGTCTTCTACCACGCTACAATCCAACCCTCTCCCCAAGGTCGCAAAACTCTGGACTTTTCAGAGGTTTTTTTTTTGAGATTCCATAAACCAGCACACTAATCTGAGGAACATACAAGCTACATGAACATCAAGAACTACTTCTAAAGAGCCAAACAGCAATTCAAGAACCCTACTGAACAAAGTTCTCTTCTGATGTAAGCATACTACTAAGAACCTCTATTATACTCACTAATGGCCAGCAGCAAGAGGTTAGTGCACATTATATGAAAACATGAAAAACAGACAAACACACTGAAATATAAGATTCAAGTCACAGCCAATCCCATCCCTCCATTAGCAGACACAGATGAGCCATTAGAAAACATCAATAGCGCAGCAGCCAGGCAGCCCATCGCCCCCTGACCTCCTGGCAAGGTCATGCGTGCTGGAAGACCACAGCATCAACCGGAGGCCGAGGGATTTTAGCTCCAGCGCCGGCGGCCAGGGATACTGCCAACCGCTTTCGGTTACGGCCCGGATCCGTCCAGCACAGCCGTGCCCCTGAGCAGGGCACTTAACTACACCGCTGCTCCGGTGGCTTCTGTCTGCTGCTAAATCCTAACCTGGCTTTCCATAACCTGCTTTGAAAGACCTTCAGGACATTCAGAAAACACTTTCATTCAGCACGTCCTTCTTTGAAACCTATAGAATGGTTTCAAAATGTTTTGCCCATTGTTTTTTAACCACCGTTGAGCTTGAACATCTGTCAGAAAACGCAAACCTCATTTTATTTTTGCCTTTTTAATTACTTAAGGGAGTCAAAAAAGTACAGTAAATGAAGCAGAGAAAAGGCGAGATCAGGATACGCCACACGAGCTTCACTCGCATGTCGAGCTGTGTGTTAAACGCTTTTATGCCACATTGATTATTGATGTTAATGGACGTTAACGCTCGATTTTACCACAAGTCCATCTAGACTCCAGGTGGCAGCAGTCAGCTCGACGTTGCCAACTCTACTCGATCTGTCGCAGCATTACAGTAGCAGATTTAGAGCTGGAAAGCAATAAAAACTGGGCTAAAAGTTCACAAGGCAGCCTAACAGGTGCTGTGCAATTCAATCCCACTTCAGTAACAAATATTTAGCCCATTTTATCTTTAATACAGAGTGCAGATAGTCGGGCTGCGTTTAAAATAAGTCCCCCACCGGCATGTTTCAGTGGATCATCATTACTTCAGCATGAAGCGTTTGGTTGGTAATGTCTTAATTTGTGAAGACCCCACGAGGGGGTTGGAGGCAAGAGGACTAATAAAATCTCACTTCCAGTGGGGGTGTTAACCATAATGAGCCCGAGCGCAAAAGGGTGAATTCACCCAGACTGTGAAACGAATAAAACTTAAAGAAAAGGAATAAAATCATTCAAATGAATACAACAAGGCAAAATGAAAAAGATAATATCGGAGAAATTGTGAATTATTTCTCACCCAGGGAACAGATGGCTGAGGTAATAGGTGTTGGTTAAAAAGAGCTTTCATTCCTCTCGAGGCTCAAAGGGAAATTTGTGAAACTGCAGGGCCTAGATAAATGAACAACTCTTATCATATTAGAGGTAAAAAGATCTTGATGTAAGCTACAATAAAAAGGACACAAAAGAAAGTCTGAAAGAAAGAAAAAAACAGCACCAGATGGAAAAACTTCCAACTTCGTCTTCCTACATTTGCATTCTCCCTATTCTTTAGAAAAAAGTAGTTGTTTTTGTGCGTGCATACTTGTGTGCAAACAGTAGACCTATTGACCAGTCGTCCGTGGCATGAAGCCATGTCAGACAAACAAAAAGCTCTGAGCAAATTGCTGCACAGGATAATTGAGGCCTATCAGTCCTCAGTGTGCCATTAAAAAAAAAAAATACATTCTCGCTGAGAGAAGCAGCAGGAAAAATGCGTTAAAAGAAAGATGGCAGACCTACATTCCTCGAGAAATAGGACTTATTTCAATAGCAACCATGTTTTGTTTTTTCCTTGTTCGCAGTGAAAATAAAGCTAAACAGCCAAAACGTCCCAAGCAGCCTTTATTAAACAACTCATCAGGTCTGGTATGTCAGTCGCTCATTCGGTTTTGTTTACTATACATGTTGATACCTACAGACTGTAGTCAGTGTCAAAGGCATATTTAATTGATGTGAACAAAGAACAAGATGTTATTTCACAAATTTTCATTGGACATGACCTAAAACTTTAAACAGGAAGGTACCTCAAACGGACTGTACTTTCTTCAAAGCCTCCTCGTTCGTGTTAAATAAAATGTGGTTGTCTTTGACACTATACACACACACACACACACACGAGAGGGGGGGGTCCAAAAGACTGGAGACTGGGATTTTTATTTATCATTTAATCCTGGAAATAAAGAGTGTTTTACCTTTTAAAAATCCATTAGAAAATGCATAAAAAAAAGATTAAAAAAAATAAAATAAAAAAATAATAAAAAAAGAGTCTGCACTATTTCTAGATCACTAATCAAATACGTAAATGTAAAAGTGCTATGATTAAAGCAAATGTCATATCAATTGAATACTAAAAGACAACTTTCTCAAATGTGTTAATTATTTCAACTTTTCAGTTGTTTTGCTGGAAATACTGTATATATATTTTTTTTTTAAGTTAACAAATACATGTAGCTATGCATTTATATTATTGATATTGATTTTGACAAATGATATTTGTAGCTATGTATTTACAGTCAATGCATTTTCAGTATATGTATGTTAATAGCTTAAAAATGTATATATATACATATATATATTTACAAAAAGGAAATTAAACTGGTAATCTAAATAAAATTGAAATTGCATTGTGTTGAGAGAAAAGTGCTTATAAATGCATTCTTTCAAAACTCTCCTGTCATTTTTGCAATTTCTACTACACCACATTTATGACAGCCAGCTTGATAACAATCTTGGCGAAAAATCTGCAAAATTTGCAACAACAGCACAGAATACATCAGAAAAGCCTTTACGTTTGCAAGGCATAAACGGATGTGGAAGATCAATGAATGTGAAATTTTCAGTGGCATTGCAGCACTGGCCTAAAGGGATGAGTGAAGGGATTTGTCAGCCGGCTCCAAATGCTCGATACCACACTGGCTGCAGGCCATTCTTATTGTTGAGCGCTGATTGGACCTTACTGTATATATAAATGTCAAATCAAATGAAAAGAAGCCAATTTATCTGAATTCACCCTGTGTTGTGTATCCGTATGGCATGGATAAAATCCACCTGGCAGATGACCGAATGTGGCATTCCTCGAGAAATTACAATTCCAGTTGTGTAATGTTATTAAATTACGACAATCATCTCACCACAAGATATTCTTTTGGAAGATCACTGGACATTCATGGACATTTAACACCCATGAAATCTTTCCAATGCACAAAATATTCTTTATAGTGGAAAAAGATTATTTAGATTATTAAAAAAAAAAGTAAAAAAAAAGTGTGGAAACTTTCCATTCAACGAAAGCTGCTTTAAAGAGCAAAAGTTACTTGGATTATGTATCATTTTGAACTATTTTCAAATTATATAGCACAATATGAACACACTCTGTTGAACAGTGGAATACGTCGAAATAAGTGCAAAGCGTTTATATCGTCACATTCATACATTAATCACGTAAATAATACCATACTTTCAATTCAGAACAGCCATATTTGAGATAAAAAGTCGAGTGGTTTCCATCACTGGATATTACTGTTGGTCATTTAACATTTCTATCGTAAAACAGCTGTAAAATATTAAGTTTCGTTACTTCTATTTTACCTCGTTCTCTTTCACCGTTAACTGATGATGGAATTCACGCTCTGCTTCTGTGAACAGTAAGCCACGCCTACTTTGAGGTCAATCTGAAAGGGGAAAGGGTAGTGGTGTGTGGCCAAGTATGGTGACCCATACTCGGCATTGACATTGACAAAAGCCTATGCTGAGATAGACCAGCCTAAATGCAAGGGTTCTGTGATCAGTGTATATCATTAAAAATATCATGTGTGTGGGGAGAGGTAAATACATGTGTGAGAGGGATAGTGTGTGTATAGGTAAAAGTGTTATGTATTATTAAAAAAAAGGGGTTATTAAAGAAATTGCACATTCAGATAGAGTTCATTTTATGTCATAAAAATCAGTGCACTGATTCTTACAACATAAAATGAATGTTGACTGAATGTGCAATTTTTTTTATAACACAAGAAAACACTCACTTACATATGCTATTTTTAATGATATACACTGATCACAGTACCCTTGCACAGTAACTTGGTTGAGCAACCACATCATTTCACTATAAATTGCTGGATAACTCTGTGACAAATTATCTTTGTATTATTCTATATTAATGGAACGATCACATAATGATTGTCAATGTTTGTTTGTCGTGTTTTACAGCATTCTATGCTTTTTTGGTCCTAGCCTGATGCAGAGCAGTTCTGCTGTGATGAGGGGTTCCTGCTGCTGTTTCAACAGTAAAGAAAGGTATGGAGGTATGGTGGGAGCATTTCTCTAGATACTGTAATGATTGATTTTTGCGGTTTAAAATCATAAATATTCTTGTATGCAAAATGATGAGGTAAATACTATTTAATATGACAAATATTTAGTCGACCAACACACGTATTCTGTATTTATAACAGGAGTGCCAAGAGGACATAAAGTGGACGTTTGTAAGAGACATTGGCCCAGTGTTGTGCTGGATACAGAGTCACTGTGAGTTATTCTGTGGGGAGGTGAAAGGGCCTGCCTTACTCCAGACGGAGAGTAAAAATCAACAAAATGCCATCAAAGACTACCTGGGGTCGAATCGGATGAAGCAAGAGATGTCTTTTTATTCATTTCTCAGGACCTGAAGTGGGACACTCACATTGAGTCCATTGCTAAAAAAGGCCCAGCAGAGGTTGTACTTCCTTCACCAGCTGAGGAAGTTCAACCTGCCACAAGAGCTGCTGAAACAGTTCTACTCTACCATCGTTGAATCCGTCCTCTGCACTTCATTAACTGTCTGGTTCAGCTTAGCTACCAAATCTGACCTCAGAAGACTACGGAGAGTAGTCCGGACTGCTGAGCGAATCATTGGTGCAACCTCCCCACTCTCCAAGAACTGTACTCATCCAGAGTGAGCAAAAGGGCTGGTAAAATCACTCTGGACCCCTCACATCCAGCACACTCCCTCTTTGAACTGTTACCGTCTGGTCGACGCTACAGAGCTCTGAGCACCAGAACGACCAGACGCAGAAACAGTTTCTTCCCTCAGGCCATATCTACCTCACAAACAGTTAAATGTTCTCCCCACTGTGCAATAAAACATGTGCAATACTAAACTATCCATATTTATATTTATTATACATATGTTTTTGATTTAATATATCATAAACCTATCCACATGCCCTTGCATAATTTGTATATAGCACATCTGTGCAATACAATATTCGGATTGTTTGAGTATCTGGAGGAGCTGGACACATTCATATCAAATTGTCTTGCTGAACAAGGCTTGAAAATCCATGTCATATTTCTCTGTATGTAGCTTATGTATGTATGTGTACTGCATTTCAAGAACTGTTTATCTGATCATTCAGCTGTTCATTTATGGTAGTTTGAACATCTCTTATAGAACATATACTTTTTGTAAAATTTTAAATTTAACTATTTTTGTAAAATAATAAATATTGAAATACCTAAACAAGCCAGGGATGTATGTTTATTCATCTATAAATATGTGGAGGACCTGGACACACTTCATATGATGTTTTGTTGATGAACAAGGCCTGAATGCTAATGTCATGTTACTCGTTATAATCTATCAAAGCAAGCAATCTCTATTTAGCATATGTATGTGCAGACTACTGCATATGGAGAACTGTCAATCCTATCATTCAAATGTTAACAACTGATGATAAGTGGAACACCACATCTTTAGAAAATTAAAATGGCAATTATAAATTATAACAATGGACTTTTATAATAACAAAATCTAATTGTCCCCTTTAAATTTGATAAATCAAAAAGGTGTCTTAGGTAGTTTAAAATCGATAGTAATAAATTAGAATTTATCTCATTATATATATGAATAAGGTAAGGTGTATAGGTTTTTTTATTACAATTAGCTTAATTTAATCAACCAATGCAAGTGTTTTACAGGCTGTTGTGATGACGAAATCAGCTCCGTACATTAGACATATTGAATATATTAGATTTAAGTTGTGCCATTTTAGCCTAGATATCCTTTAAACAAATAAGAAAACGTGTATTAGTAAAACGAAAGGCAACATTATTTTATTTAGATGCCCGAAACGGCTGTAAATTGCTTTAACATAACGTTACTTCCGGGTTTCCCCGGTACGGGGAATCACAAGAGGTGACGTAAATGATATGGGCGTGGTTTATGATGTAACGTTTTGGCGTGGGTGTGGCTTAAGATGTCACACTTAATAATAATAATAATAATAATAATAATAATAATAATTTGAGTACCCAGAAAAGCGCTATATAAATGTAACAAAGCGCTTTACGTGGAAGGGGGGAATCTTCTCATCCACCACTAATGTGCAGCATCCACCTGGATGATGCGCCGGCAGCCATATTGCGCCAGAACGATCAGCCAATCAGTGTATGGGGATGATTAGGAGGCCATGATGGTCAGAGGCCAATGGGCAAATTTGGCCAGGATGCCAGGGTTACACCCCTACTCTTTTTCGAAGGATATCCTGGGATTTTTAATGACCACAGAGAGTCAGGACCTCGGTTTAACGTCTTATCTGAAAGACGGTGCTTTTTACAGTATAGTGTCCCCCTCACTGAACCAGGGCGTTAGGATCCACACAGACCACAGTGTGAGCACCCCCTGCTGGCCTCACTAACACCTCTTCCAGCAGCAACCTAGTTTTCCCAGGAGGTCTCCCATCCAGGTACTGGCCAGGCTCAACCTTGGATGTGGGCGGGGTTGGATGTCCACCGCAGGATGCAGCGAGCCATACTTGGAATGTCACGACACATGAAAGAGCCACAAAATGCTATTTATTGTTTGAATTTCTTAAAAAAAACAAAATTTAAAAAAAATTGACAGCTCAGACTTTGTTTCATAACCTAAGTAACCTGCTTAGTCTTGTCTGATGGTGCCTTGACAGTTTCCTCTTTATTCTGGGATGTATTTCTTTTTTACTGCATGACAACGAGGTGTGGAGTGAGAGTGGCTTGATGGATGTAGCAGCCTAACAGTAAGTAAAGGGGGTGGGTCTTTGCAAAGGGTCCGTTTCGCAATTTCTAAATATTAAGGAGGGGTACTTGTCTCTCTCAGTGTCTATGGTGGTTATGGCCCTGCCCCTTTTGGAACTCTTATTTTTAAAAGTGTAGTCTGTGTTAAGGAAACTAACTGTATGTGTTTGGCACAAAAGCAGAGGCAAGCATGTGCAGACTCACGTCCTTGTGCAGGGAAGGAATGAGAGAAACTGGAGGTGGTGACAGAGCAGTGGCAGAGTGTTGTCAAGGCGACAGATGCGGGTGCCTGAAGTGGGCCCGCAAGGCTGAGGGGAGGCTCGCTGTCTCTCGCCGGCTCAATGAAAACAAGGCCACAACAGGCGGCAGGTTTGTCAAAAGTCATTAGCAAGGAGAGGATAACGGGAAAGGGGTGAGATTCCTGTGTATACATTCTGATGGAGGCTACCTCTGGAAACCCTCAGGCACAACTAGACTGAGTTTGCTTAGGTATATATTTTTGTTATGAATATGCTACCGTATAAAAATTATTTTTTGTTTTTTTTACAAAATTAATGCCTTTTAATCAGCAATAAAAAAAAATTAAATGCCGTTCTGAAAATATGTATCACAGTTGACAAAAAAAAATTAAGCCATATTATATATCTCCATGCCACGCCGCATTGCTGCAGTAATTCAGGCCAAAGGAGCCCCAACTAAATATTGAGTGCTGTACATGCTCATACTTTTCATATTCATACTTTTCAGTTGGCCAACATTTCTAAAAATCTTTTTTTTTGCATTGATCTTAATTGATATTCTAATTTCCTGAGATACTGAATTTGGGACTTTCATTAGTTGTCAGTTATAATCATCAAAATTAAAGGAAATAAACATTTGAAATATATCAGTCTGTGTGTAATGAATGAAGCTAATATACAAGTTTCACTTTTTTAATGGTATTACTGAAATAAATCAACTTTTTCATGATATTCTAATTTTATGACCAGCACCTGTGTATGTACGTGTATAATTTTTATTTATATATCTATATAAAATTTTATAAAAAATATTCTAATCATACACAGTAATGTGTATTACCTTTTTCCATCTAAAATATTTTATTATTTTTTAAAGTTTATTACATTATAAAATATTTATTCACAATATATAATAGTCATCAATTTTACATTTGTTTTTATTTTTATATGTAACATGTATCTCTCTCTCTCTATATATATTTTTTAATAATATATAAAATTATTACAACTTTTTAAAATATTAATGCAATGTATTATTTTATTATAGCTAAGCAAAAATATTTATTCAAATTCTCAGCTAAAATATATCACTTGTATACATTTACACACATTTGTATGCGATTGTTTTTTTTGTTTGTTTTTTTTGAAGCAGTCACCCTTTTGATTTCTCACTCATCATTATTGGGAAAAACTGTTTATTTTTGGAATTTTGCCTGAATCTATTGCACAACAACAACAAATGCAATGCATATTAAAACTTCTACCCAACTGATTCTATGCGATTATGACAGCATGCTTCAGTTAATTGTGTAACTGAGCGTTTCACTCTCAATCTGACCTCTAATGGAGCACATCTCACCGCTGATCCTGCTCTCAACATGTGACCCACTTTTTACTACGTGTTTAGCCGCCCATCATGCTACCCCTGCCACACAAAAAAAACACATCAACATCCTTCCAGGATTGCGTTTCGCTTGTCAGTCGGGGGTCAGAATGCAATTTCTGTCTGAGACTAGCTATGCAAGTCGTGCATCATCGTCCTGCTGCATCACAAGAGCTCCTGGAAGGCAGAAAGAGAAACATTCACAAAACACAAGGTGCAGAAAATATCAAGTCAACAAACGAATACGCCAGACAAAGAAATTATAAATCCACCAGGTTTTTAATTACAACCAGTATACAAAAATAATGTGACAGGACAATAATGGGACTTGGAATGTACACGCTTTTGTTTTCCGCTCCAAATAAACACACCACACAAGTTTAAGTGTTTTTGTCAGCGCTAATCACATCTTTGGGATGCTAAAGCATCCTCTTCCTCTAAAACAGACTAAATATCTTACACAATGAAAACAAAAAAGCAGCAAAACAACCGGACGGCATGGAGGTAATGCAGGGCTGCGTATTAATTAGTAATGCATTTGCTAGTTCTCTAACTTATTTATAGTATTCACAAGTAGCTGATGAGAGGGAGCAGGCCATGAAAACACACGTGTGGAGTCGCAATTTCGTCTAATGGCTCCGAGTTGCTTTGAGACCGGAGGCAGATGCAAACTGCAGATGCCATAACCCATTTCTGTTGTCAAAAATTAAGAGTAGTGGTTGCGGACAGGCTGCGTAATTGCATGCCAGAAACATTAGTTTGTAACCTGGCAGTGTTCTGCCCGCTGTGGCACCGTTTTCAGAGAGGATTAGAGCCCCAGCGGTTCCCACCTCATCTAAAGGAGTCTTTCAGGGTTATAAAACCTCATGACTAGCGAGGAACGGAGGAAAGTTGCATGAATCTTGATAATGTCTTTCACTAAACGGGATAATACTGGTGTACGTCAGCGTAATAGTTTCTTACGTAGCTTTTAAGTGCAGAAAATAAATCCTGGATGGCCACAGTGTGTGCGGGGAGATCTGAGGGCGAATCTCACGAAAATCACGGCCTGGTTTCTATTTCAGCCCAACAAAGCGAGAAAATATAATAATAATAATAATAATAATAATAATAATAATAATAATAATAATAATAATAATAATAATAATGCAATAAAAATTCATAAAAATTCAAATATTTTTGGGAAAAATATTTATTCAAAATTTTAAATAAAAATAAATTACAAAATTAACTCAATTAAAATGTAAATCTAAAAACTAATAAAGCATTTACATTTTACTTGAATTAATTTGGAGGTGATATATTTTTATTTAGTATTTTGAATAAATAAAATGTAACAAAATTAACATCATTACAGTCAAGAAAAAGTAATGCCAATTTTCTTTGCCATAATTAAGGTATTACAAAAAAAAAAAAAAAATAGTATTCAAAATATAAAAAAAAACAAGTCACAAAATAACTAAAATCCAAACATAATTGAAGCATTTACATTTTACTTGAGTTCATTTTGAAGTGAAGTTTTACTTTATTTTCAGTGTCATTCTTTGCCGTAATTATTAAAATAATATAAAATATATAGTAAAAATATTCAATATAAAATAAATAATTTGTACAAAATTAACTCAACTAAAATGTAAACTCTTTACACTATTAAAGCATTTCCATTTGACGTGTTCATTTTAAAGTAATATATTTATATTTTATATAATTTATATAAATTACAGTCAAAGAAAAAATTATTTTGACCAATTCAGTACTATTTTTCACACTTTTCGGGCCTGAAAATATCATTTAGAAAATGTACTTATATTTCCATGGCAAAATGAAAAATAAGCTACAATGGTCTTACAAAAACAAAGGCATCATATGACCAGGACATGAGCACGAGATTCACCCGCTACAGTCGAGTGTGTGTGTGTGTGTGTTTATCTAGTGTTGACGTCTTGTCATGTTGAGGGGTGAGAGAGTGTGTGTTATGTTGTTAAGGGGTTAAGAGAGCAAAAAGTTGTCAGTGCAAAAAGTTTGTGTGCGAACGTCAATCCGTACTTTACTTTCATCGCAGGCCGTGAGCCAGTTACTAACTAGTGTGCGTCTGGGAAGCTACATCTGCTTAACGCGCAGGAGTCCCGGCTGTGTCTAAATCACCGACTCAAGGCAGCTGAGGTTATTCTCGTCTACTCTGGGCTATTATACTACATCTGCTTTATATTTGGTGTTGGCCATAATGAACCACTACATCTGTTATTTACAGTACCGATAAATAACACTTTTGTCTCACTGGATTTCTCGATGATAAATACATACATATACAGTATCTATCTATCTATCTCACACACAGGACATGTCACGTCAAGATACACACTATCAACACCTCACAGGATAGCACTGGTTTCCATCCATAGTATATAACAAACTCAACAAAAAGAAAAGAGTATAGTTTGTTGTCAAACAAGTTTTGACAAAGATTTGTTGTAATACAGCAGTTACGTGATGTGATATGAACCTGTTGCAGTTTTTACACAGAAGACATCAGGCAGAAGCGGTCTGTCCGAGGGTTTTTCATACACAGTGTCACAACCTGACAACACAATACAACATTCAGAGTGAATGAATAATCAGCTCCACAACTGACGAGTTGTCAATGACTTGCACCATAATGCGAAGCAATTAAGTAGCATCACGTGGGAACAATTTGCCGTTGCTCAGGCGGTCTTGTTTTTCTTCTTTTCTTAATATCGTTGATTGATTGCAGTCTTTAAGTATGACATTCATTTACAATATATAGGATTTCAACAATCGCATGAATTGCGGCGAGCTTCCAAACCTAAAACACATCCCAGAAGGCACTTACATCAACTTATCAAAACATACGGTTGTTTCATAATATTGAGAACATGTGGATAGATGGTATCTTTCATCTCCAAACATTACCATGTGAAGTCCAGGTCATATTTCACTCAAATTAAAAATCTGCTAAATTACGTTACAAAGTAAATGGGGCCTATTTTGCATTGTGGCTTTATTGTATACGCTAAAAAAAAGACACTGTAATGGCTTCTTAATTTAAATCAGCATAATTTACAATAAAACATAAGCTCTTTATGCAAAATAAAGTTCTTTAATTACTTCCTTTGATTCTGCAGTAAAATGTGACCCAGACATATTATTTGCGAGTTTTGCCCAATTATTTCAGTAATTAATCTCTATGTAGCCTTGGGATTGTGCAAATGAGGACATGGCATCACTATGTAACACTTAACACTAATATTCTATAACAACATTCAGAGAAGTTTAACAAAAGATTATATTAAAACACTAATACTTTAAGTTGTGAAAACTTGATTTGGCAACATTGCTCAGTTTTCTCAAGTCTCGAATAGAATTTTAAAGTCAAATGTTTAGTACAGTCACTCACAATACATCACAGGCCTCTCTGAATGCATGAATGTGCCTGACATGGACTCCAAATTCATACTAAACAGGTGAAGTTAATACCTTTGCTACTGCTAACACAATATTGACTGGCGCAATAAGTTCCCCATTTTCTCTCTCCACTTCTTCATTTTTGTCGTCGTTATCAGCTTGAATATTTCAAGGCCTAAGCAGCTCTCAGAAAAGTAGCTTTGCCATCCTTATTTTTCAGTGCAGTGATGCAACTTGAAGAGCTTTAGGGAGGGGGGATAAAAATGAACAGCCTTGAAAGTCTGCAGCGTGGGTGAACACTATAGGCTAGAGTAACTACCGCCTTTACAGACACTGGGTCCAGATAGTATAATCTCCAAATTACTCATGCTATATCAGCTTTGCTGGATATCGAGTTCTGTCTGGGTAGCGTCGCATCGGTGAGCGTGTCGCTCCTTTGTCATTATCGCTCTAACCTCCCTCCACCGAAGGCTCGATGCTGTGAAACCAAGGATGAATGAGTCACGGCTCAAGTAATTCAAAGCACTGCTGAAGCATCCATACAAGCGGCATGATATTATGCAAAGCACGTGCTCGCTGACAACCCAGAGACTAATGAATCCACATCTGGACGCACATTGTTACACTCATAGTTGTCCGAAATTTCTTTTTTTGCAGTCTAAAAAAAAAAAAAAAAAAAAAAAACTCAGCTTATGCGCAAGGCTTCAAAACAAACCGCTGACCAGCTCTAGGGGGACTCGGGAAAAAGCGAGTGGCCTAATCTTGCTGCCGAACATACGGTGAGAGCGCGTCGCCCCTTGACCTTTTTTCACAGCTGGCAGAGTTTCAACAACGTGGACTCCATTGAACAGGGCAGCATATGCCGCCTGGCTTAACGCTCCCCGCTGAGGTCCGTCAAGCGCTCCGCCGTCCACATAATCCCACACTCAAAGGCACGTCAGTTGCGTTTCTCTCAAGTCCCAGCCTTTAATGCACATCGTAGATTGGCGGCAATCTACTTGATCTGTTTTAGTGAAGTTAAGAGACAACGCAGTATAGACTCCAAGCCTATTTCATCCTCGAAGGATTCATGCTGAAGCTAGTCATGCTCCTGTCTGCAGTTTTTAGATGTTGCAGTCTATGGTTTTGATATAACTGGATTAATCAGGGGTTGGGAAAAACATGCATCAGCCCAAAATGCACGCGGCTAATGCAAAACACTCTTCTGAATTAAACAAGGCCCGGAACAAACCGTTCTACAGAGGTTGACAGGAGAGTACAGAGGGAAAAAAAAACAATTAAATAAAAACACTATTACGCCTCTGCCTAGAACCCCTCGAGCCATTCAGAAAATGCCTTTAGCGTAACAAGACACCCGATTAATAAACAAGAGCTAAAAAATAGTGGGGGAAAGTTAAAAGCGTTCACAGCTGGAGTTGATCGGTGCCACAGATGAATGACCCAGATGCTGGAGCGAGCGTTGCGTTGCCTGTTTTCACCAACAAAACTTCCAGCTGTTCTCAAAGACGATGGGATTTGATAAAAGAAGCCTGCCGTATGCAACCTGGAGAGAGCGGCCTTAGCTTCTAGGTCACAGCTTGCTGAGCCTCTCGTGCGACGTAGCATTGACAATCCTGTATGCTTAATCACAAGGCTTTCTTTTCACTTCAAAGAGCCTACTTGAGTATTGTGCTCATGGGAGTGAATCAACCACGAAAGATGGATTCTGGCTAGAATGGGCGTTAACGAGAAAGTTACAGTTACACAACAACCAAATAAGTCTTATTTTTGTGTCAGTATTATGCGTTAAAAGTACACATCGTGAGGGTAGTAGCATTAATTTGTGTTTTAAGTTTAATAATGAGTGTTTTCATCTACAGATGTGACATTAACCATTCTGCTTCCGCTCCTCAGATGGCAAGTTTCCATCTTTTTGTTTTAAAAGGTCAAGTAAATATCAGTCAGGTGTATTATCTGCTTCCTCTAGACGTAAATGGCAGTCCGGGAGATGATGGACCCGTCTCGCTGGGACTCCATGTCGTCGTCCAAGTAAGGTGCGCACTCGTCTTCGTGCCGGTGGATTTGGTAGCTAGGCGGCAGTCCGCTGAAACGGTCGTAACTTTCGTCCTCTTCTTCATCCTCTAGGCTGTCGTTGAGAGCATCAAACTTCCTGCGCTCAGCCTCGTTCATCTCGCCGCTCAGCAGGATATCATGGGCGGTTGGCGTGTTTCCGGTCATGCGCGGGAATTCGTTGCATTTCTCCGTCAGGGCGCTGGGGTCGCTTTCGCGGTACGTGTAGATCGGCCCGTTGTTGTTGGCTCCTGCGCCGTTCTTGCTAGCTTTCTTGCCTCCAAAAAGGCGAGTTTTGTTGCCATAAGCGCCCTGCTCCCCGTCGCCCGAATATCCATGCTGATGGCGGCGACTTCGCATCACTAACACAGCAACCAACGCACTGACCAAAACGAGCGCCAAGAAGCTTCCCAGAATGGCTCCGGCCACCACGCCAGCACTGGACGGGTCTTCAGTCGACTCTGCAGAGGAGGGGAGGGGCACAAATGAGGAAGTTTCTGCTTGGTGGTGGTAGCTATTCTTCACCATAGGTAGTGGTGGTGTACGATTTGGTTCAGTTTAGACTGAGTAATGGTTTTTGGCTGCCCCCAGTCCCCAGCTACAAGTCCTATGGTGTGAGCCAAATTTGCCGGATCCGCTCTCGGGTCTCGGTCCGAGAAAACAACACAAACGTCCGTTCCTTCTACGCTCGGGAGCTGACCAGGTGAATTACACTACACAAGTAGAGAGTTAAAAAGAGAAACACACAGATGGAGAAGGGATGTAAAGATTGTCACAGTATGGTCATGCAAAGAGGAAGAAACGCAAGTTATATTGGGAACGCCGCCCTCCAGCTAGCGTCAGCTAATTGGTCAGCTTGAGCATTCCCACCACATTCCCGGGAACGTGTCCGAGTCACAAACACTAAAGGAACACCTGCTTCAGGAAGGATTAGCCCCATTTCATGCTGCATAGAAGCTTGCATGGAATGCACTGCTGAGGCAGCATGCACAGGAAGTGATGTCTATTTTAATTTACGTATATAGTAGTGGTGAAGTCAAGAAAAGTAATTATATTTACAGTCTGATTTAAATCAAAAGTTTTCTGATCGAGCCTGTCTATGCAACTGAAATGACAGTAATAGTGCTTTGTAAGTCCACTGCATTGATTTGGTTACATTACTTTATTGCACAGGTCAATATATTATAAAACTCTGGTCCTGCAGCTAACCTTATAAATATGCAAAGTGAGAGAATTATGAAAAAGTGCTCGAGTTTGAGGTTTTGTAAGAAGTTAAATGGATGAAAAATACACCCAGCTCAATGATTTAAATAAGTTAGATTTTTACAGTTTTCTGAAAAAAAAACCTGAGTGGTGCTTGTCAGCGCAAAACTCTTTTCTACAACGCAAAAGTGTTGTAGGTGCCAAGGTATCTCTAAGTGATCTCTTAAATTGCTTTGAAATACAATAGCACACATTCTCATGATGCACAATTTGAGAAATCTTATGCCCATACAGTAGCTCTAACTGTACAAAAGAGATAGAGTTGTTTCTTTTAATGAATCACTCAAAAAGTCTCAAACTTAGGAGTTATTGTTTGAATCATAACAGAAAAGTGTTTTTAATATTTATATACTAATAAAGTTGTAATGTATAGGATTCTTTTAAAAAAAGAATAATGCATTAGATTTTCAAAGATTTTCAAAGAACAAGTGAATCTCTATACGAGTGAATCATTTAATTATTTACTCAATCGATTTGTTCAAAATCGCTAAATTCAGAAATTCCACTACTGTGTGTTGCTAACAATGAGGATCAACTAAAGAACTATACATTTTTTTTTCTAAAATGTAAGTTAGTCAATGTTATTTTTTTTTATTCTTGTATAAAATTTGCAAGCGCTTGTTGGTCTGAATATAAATATGAGGGTTAGAGTAACAGTGACCTTACCTTAGCAAACAGTGGTACTGAAATAAGCTGAAGCATTGTAGGTTGTTTAATTCAAAAGGCCAAATAGCATGCACATTCCTCTAAACTTTTGCCTTGCTCTCAGTCAAGCAATCACCAATTTCACCTTCTGCAATTTCCCCCGTTACCATGACAATTTGAGTCATTATGTATTCAGGCTACTAAAAACAAGTCAAGAGGCTTTTTCCAAAAAAAGAGAAAAGAAAATAAAGTCTCTGCTATGCTCGTTTTTACGCTACGGGCTCCAGAACTACTGAGAAACCTTTCATACATACATGCATACAAGACAAAAAGAAGAGTAGGTTACTGATGAAAATATATGTGCAAACAAGTACATTAAATTTCTTCCCACACAATTTGGATACGACTTAATATTCCTGCAATATAACGAGCGTACGATAGATCTCTCTCCCACACACTTTTTTTTCCTGTTAATTTGCTCCTCTTCTGGTTTGTTTTATCCCAGTCCCGGGAGATATAAAGGTGCTAAAAGAGCTCGCTCTTAGGATACCCTATTCCATTTCGCCGTGCCTCAGTCCACTGTCATTAAAGTCTCTTCAAGCCCTGCTGCTACTGAAAAAAGGCTCGCATGTGGGACTGAGACACACACATACACATGACTACACAACCGGCTAACATCTCCAATCTCTCTCAACTTCACTCTCCTGGCGCTATCTCTGCTAGATGCCACAGCTCAGGATCCATTATTCATCGGCCTGTCAAGACAGTATCCGTGAACCCCACGGTCAACATCTAGCTCTGAGACCGCGAGACAAAAGACAAAGGTGGGTTGAGGAGAGATACAGCGCCGCTTCACCGTGATTCTGAGCGTGACCGAACAAATAGCCTGTGTTACATTTTGACCGCTCTTGTTGTCAAGTAAAAAAACGGAGCAGCACACTTAAGACATTTTCAATTTTAACAATACTGCATCTTTAAGTGGCTGTAGTGTGAGGGATTAACCTTTTTTGGGTAAATTTAAGATATTATCCAAACGATGGCACTTGGCCAGCAGGGAAGTCTCACGGTATCGATCCACTCCAGGACTAATAAAAACATTAAGCCACAGAATTTTCTATCACAAATAATTATGAGTGTTATTGAAAAACGTTGAGTTCTTACAACCTACATTTAGAGTGAACCTTAGAGAGTTGTGGAAGCTGTTAAAGGTCATTATTGTCTAAGAATGTTGATGGGCTCGTGGACAAAGCACCTCTTCAGACCTAGTGACCTTTAACATGTCTGCTATGCTCCTCGAGTGCCATAACTACAGCACATTATTATTCTGCCGCACTCTGCTAATGGTATGCTACAAAACCGTTCAACATTGAAGTCCACGTTTCACTTTTCCTGCATACATGCATAGCTGGAATCGGTTGCTTAGGATAATAATGTGAGAAATTATAACTTCTGAGAGAGTTTATTAAAACGAAGCCTATATAGAGTGTATTAGTGCCCACCAACTTTTTTAGTGCTAAGTTTTTTTTTTTTCCATTCATTTTTCCCATAGGGATTTTTGAAGGAAAAAAAAGGCTTATGAACCAAATCAACTAGCTACAAGGTGAATGATAACATTTCCAATTTTGATTTGAAGCTAAAAATGATATGAAAATGGAATAAAAAGACAAAAGGTACAAGACTGTATACTTAATGGCTTTAATGAGGGAAAGAACTACAATCCCATGCTGCAAATAAATCTAATTCTCAACAATGGAGAACTATGGATTTGAAGATGTTGATTATATATACACATATATACATACAGAATTATAACTCATGCTAAAGATTTTTATTAACAATTATATAGTCAGAATTGTAACTATGTATTCACATTTTTATATTCAAACTTGAGACTAAATTTTTCAGAGTAACATATATTCAGACATAGCTATATAGTCAGATTTACTTTATACATGCATTCATGACTAACATTTATATATTCAGTCCTGTATCTATATATTCAGACTTCAATTTACATTTATATATTATCAATTACAACTTCATACTCACGACTTAAATTACATATTTATATATATAAAAACGTGCTATATATAAACTACATATACACCCTTATTTACATTTATATATTAAGATTTGCATCTTTACAACTGTACATTCTGGTTTTATACAAGTTTTTCCTATTTGGCCTTTCATATAAATACAGACATATATTATATATGAATGTACTTTTTACTTACAGAACACAAGTGTATTAGCATATGCAGAAGTTCTCTAAACATTGCGTCATCAATTTCCTGGTAGATGTGATAAATTCCAGATATTTTCAACTCAAAAAAAATGACACCTTTCCTAAAGAACAAGGAGGCACTAACTATAATTACAGCATTCAAGGTTGTAATTTCTCATTATTCATGTTTTTCCCAAGCTATAGTTTGTAAATAGAGACCACTCTGCAGTCTGATTGCTAGCAGAGCTCCACATCAGGCCCTCACAATGCCGCCCTCTTTTCACTCATCTATAAATGGTTCCAATTTATAAAATAACACAACTACCACCCAAGGTAGAACTACAACCGCTATGGAAGCAATCAATCACACAACTACCACAGTGTACCCAAAGTGATCCGCACATGCACCACGTGAGTGCGATCATTATATTCTAATTTATTTCTGCTAATATACACAGTTTTTTGGCAGTGCAGAAGTAGAGGTATGATGATAGAGCGAATGTAGATGGATCACATTTCCTTTGACTGTAAAGGATAGGCTCAAATCTCAGCCGTGGCCTGCAGTGGCCCATCCCTTCCGCAGTCTCACACGTCCTGTATTGATTTATTGGAGAGCTCAGGGTGCATACATTCAGCTTACACCAACCTCTCCCGCTGTCCTCCTAAAGCCCGGGCTAACTGACAAGTGATGTGGTGACCACTAATGGTGCTGCCAAAAGTGATGTAGGAAAGCGTACAAAGGGCTGACTGATCAAAGAGTGCACTTCCATCAAGGTAATTATTTGAAAAACACACAAAGTTTTGAGATGCAAAATTGAGTGCTTACATGACTAGGTCTTGTGCAGCGCCTGTTAGTGCTAAATCCAACAGATTTCGATGTATAATTGGGATTTGAGCAGATCCTAATAACACTATTGCCAGAGACACTCGTTTCCGTGCTAGAAAGCACACACGTTGACAGCTTAAAGAGCTGGGCGTTAGAGCTTCTCTGGAGGAGGATGGTATTTCTGACATGCACGTTTCTCAATTTCGATCTGTGGCAGGCAATAATCCCAGGGTGCCTATCTTGATTTCTTTTGTCCTGCTAAAGTCACTGTGTGCACTGTACATCAAAGACCTGGTGTAAGCATGGCTGAGTGGATTACAACATCAGGATAAAAAGAAAAAACCTCGCAACCTCGCCAGGTCTTGGGTCGTGAACATGAGATCTCCAAAAATGTCATCATGTGCAAAAAGAGCTGGGTGATAAATCTAACATTGGCATATCGCACATACACGTATACATACACACAGACAGACATAGTACATCCATAAGCTACTTTATATACTACAGTATATATAAATGTATACACAGACATACATATATGCGCACAGGCATTTTTTCCATTTATTTTCATGACGTCTTGCTGTGAATCAAATTAAACCTCTGATCCAATGCTTTGTCTGCATCGTCACTCAGAAATGTTTACAGTCTCTGCATGACATTTTTTTCATTTATTAAAATGTTTTAGTAATAATATACGTAGGTAAATATTGATGTTTGTTTTTATACTGGTATATAACATTTATATAAAAAAAATGGTTGCATATTCATCCATGGCATACTTTTTCCATGTCACAGTTTAATATGTAGAGGCAACTATAAATTAGCTAAAATATTGCTTTGTTTATTGTTATATTGGTGTATTACTGAAAATCATTCCATTTCATTCTTGTGTTGGTCTTGATTATTAAAAGGATAGCTCATAAATGAAAATTTTGTTAGCAATATTTCACCATTCATTCAAACCTGTATGAATTTCTTTCTTCCAAACAAACCATTTTTGTTCCCCATTGACTTTCATAGTATTTTTTTCTATGCAAGTCGATGGGGACCAGCAACGGTTTGGTTACCAACATTCTTCAAAATGTTGTATTATGTTGTCTTTTGTGTTCAGCAGAAGTAAGAAATTCATATAGGTTTGAAACAACTTGAGGGTGAATAAATAACATTTTTCAACTGTCCCTTTAACTAGAATTCCTATATTTTACTTGTTGCATTAAACATTTTGAATCCATCTGGCTCTATAATTGAAAATGATGGCTCCTCTGTTTGAGGGGGAAAAACATCCCTTTAAATAAAGATATATATATACACACTGAACATGACGAGAAGACTGGAACACAGGGATCCATTGGCATTTATAGTCTAGCCCTTTATGCAGAGCACAATTTTAGAGGGAAGTTTCAGGTAATGACGAATAATGACAGATAACAGGATTGTGGAAGCGGTAGAAATCACTCGGCTAAGCCAGGCTAACCACAGCTAAGCTGTAAAAGGATCCTGTAATGATTTTTCAACAGTTCATTGCATCCGCCATCACATCAGTGTCAACATCCATGAGAAATTTGTGAAAAATGTGCCATCGTCCCATTTCAGACAGCCTGCTCCTCATAATCCACTCAGAACGAAGACTACTTTCCCAAAGAAAATCGAGGGGAGTAATGAGAGCCTGAAAACTAAATGTTTATGGGAAAAAAAAAAAAAAAAAAAACGCAGCCGGCTCCATCTGGCTAAGCATGGCATGTATTCTGTTTTTGAACATTAAAGCATCGGTATATATGCGGCCCGGCGGATTCTAAACTCTGACTTGTACAAAATTGCTGTGAGAGAATGAAGGAGCGGCTCAGTAAAAATGCTGCTTTTAAGTAAGCCTCCATTGATTCAGACACACAGATGCATCGCTTCATACATCTTTAAAGCACTCCGAGCTGCACCCTTCTAGGGTAGATTGCACAAGCGATGCATCAACAACTGCGCAAAATAGCTTTGATATTCAATTTATCGTTATTTGAGAAGAAATAAGAATTTAAGGCAAAACATTTTCATTAAAAGAATACATAATTAAATCTTTCAGTGTTCCAAATGGCTAATAGTGTTCATGAATACTTAAACATTCCACATGAATCATTTGCTCATTGCTTTTTTAAGGAAAGCTCAGTAAATCATTAGAATCCAGCCGGGTCAACAAGGCAGCCAAAAGCAAGACCCCATGAAAACCTGATTTCTATTCCGCAATTGATCAAAGCAAAGAAAAAGGCAACCTGGCGAGCCCTGGTGTTTCCACAGTGCGCTCTCAGGTTTCGGAGCATCTGTAATGAGTCCTAATGATGGACGGGGTGGGCTAAGAGCCAGGTAATCTTGGCAGCCCACTTTTCTGACATTTCACTTAATGTTAGCAGGGCGATATCTCCTCGCCCTCTCGTTGCCTCCGTCTTTGTCTCAATTTCTCTTGCTAAGCCATGGGTGATAAGTTTCAACCAGGTGTCAGTCAACGCAAGGCTTAAGACGCCATAGGTAAGAGCCCTATAACTGCTTGATATGATAAGAAAAGTCTGAGAGAGGGAATACATCAGATTTGAGTACGCCAGTACATATTCAAGGCTGGAGGAGATGAAATGTGTCATTTGTTTGATATATACATGCAGAAGAAAGTCAACTAGAAGATTCAAATGTCACATTCAAATTTATTCATAAAGCGCTTTTCACAAGTACACATTGTTTCAAAGCAGCTTTAAAGAAAACCATGATATTAGTGTTTATAATATCTTAATACCGTCATGTCTTTGTCACATAAGCAGATCAGAGCTGGGCAATCATAGAATTTAGTGACATTGAAATCAAGCAGATGCTATATATGTATAGATTATTGATTACTGGAGTGTGTTTTGCAAGAAAATACTATTTCAGTGTTTCTACTTTAAAATTTCAATTTGTAACTTACCATTTCTTTGTAAAATAATTGTGAAATTTACTAGCAATTTCTAAGTGAAAATTGTTTCTACATCAATGTTTTAAGTGTAACGTATATTGCTTTTCGTGAGTATGCTGTATGTAAAGTTGGATATATTGTATAAAGAACTAGATAAGAAATTTGTAGGTCGATTTCCCTAAAACAAAATGGCACTTATGAGCAATTTTTATAATTACACTCTTCACCTTTAAGAATAGACCATCAAAATCCAGTTCAGTTCAGCACTAATTTGTAAATCTGGTAGTTACAGACCCAAATCTGATGATCCAAATGGGCAAAATCATGAATGGATGCAGTGAAGTGCCGCAGTCTACAATCAGCACTGAATGAGCAAATCTTTGGATTCAGAAATTCATTTCACGCTTTCGCTCAATGTCCTTTTTGAAAAGACCAGCCGGAACATCCTTTCAGTGCTAGTTTGGTGCTGCTCGACATGATAAACCAGTATAGCCATGCTGAAGGAATGATCTGATATTAATTTAATATCTTGATTCATGAATATTGATTATATAGCGTGATGTACAACTAAAGAGCATACACTGACAAACAAGCACTAGCCACTGGATATTCGGCTACTTAAGTCTTCTGTTCGTTTCTTTTGTTTTATTAGGTCTGCTATAATTAAAGTTTTCTTTGTACTGCGACTAAGAAATTCTCAAAATACGATCATATTGTAAAACATTGGAGGGAGGAGAACAAGAGATTTAAAAAAAAAAAAAAAAAAAAAAAAAACAATGGTTGCCCTATTTGCCAGACAGCATGGTCTTTGTTGACAAATGAATCCTTACTGACCAATGAACTCTTGCATTCAAAACACGCTGGTCTTTTCAGCAGGGACGTGCCTTGTGTGCTGTTTTAAGTTGTGCATGCAGTTACATGCGTGCATGCAAATGTGTGCCCGTGTTTTCTGCAAAAACTCAGTTGTTTCCTCAAGAGCGGCAGCTACCAACCCCAATAAACGGCACCAAGTTTCAGCCAAGAATTTAAGCAGCTAAATGGCCTCTCAATCCCCCCCAATCGAGTCTACAATGAAAGCCTTCAGTTTTCTGCATTAGCTGTTTGAAAATGGCTAGGGAGGGGAAAGAAATGAGGAAACACTCCCTCTTGGCAAGCTGCATGATTAGTCTGTTAGCTGGCACAAGCGGAGGTCTCCCCCCTTCAAGGCAGGAGGAAAGCGGGGAAAAGAATCAGAGATTTCGACTTCCAGAGTATTCTGTATGGGGGATGTTCCCTCTTAAAAACAGCCCTCCTTCCTACAGTCTTTTCTCACTTTATTTTATTTATTTCATTTTTTTAAACAAACCCATACACACATGCAATTTCTCTCCAGCTAGGCCGGTGGACGCACTGGGAACCAGTGCAATCTAGCCTCATTCACGTGTACAGTTTTGGGAGTTGGGGGTTTTTAAATTCCTCTTGCGTTAGCACAAGTCTCGCCTGAAATCCGCCGAGCTTTGTCATGCTGTGGCATTCATGTCTGCATTCGTATTAGGCCCTGTTTACACCTGACTTAATTGAAATACACACGGTGCAGAACAATACCAGCACAAAATAGCAGATGGGTAAACTAAAAATTGCAAGTGGGCAGTGAATACGTTTTTCATACTGAATTGTGCTCAGTCAATAAAACCCAGGTTAAACCATCCAAAATCAAGTTTGCTGGTTTTAGCTCTTTTAAGTTAGTCTTCCAGGCTAAACAAGCCAGTTTGACTGGACAGTTCTGATGGTTTTAGACACTTTTGAGTGAGGATGGGAGATCAGCTACACCAGTTTCAACCATTTAGGGTTTAGCTAGTCCATGACCAATTGAATAATAATAATAATAATAAAAAATAAAAAAATTCTTCAAAACCATAAAAATTTAACAAATTTGGCCAAACTGGGAGATGTTAGACTGGTTTAAACTGGTTTTAGTAGGGTTGTCATGATTACGGTCACGTCCAAGTACTCAAGTTTACAAAAAAAACAAAACAAAAAAAACGCTTAAACCAGGCCTAAATTTGGACAAACTGGTCAGTTCTGGTGGTTTTAGAGGGGTTTAGGCCATTCTGGTCGACCATCTAGCCCGGTTTAAACCAGCCAAGATTTAGTGAGTCCCCCAGCCTGATAATCTAGCGGTCTAGCTGAAATGTGACCAAAACCCCTCTAAAACCATAAGAACTGACGAACTTAAACAACTTGTCCAAACTATGAGGCCTTGTGCTGCTTAAGGTTTTTTTAGTAAGGGTTTCAAGATGTCACATCCAACTTTTCAAGTACTTGAAGAAATGGCAGAGGTCTGCAAACTGGTTTTCAGCTAGTCAGTTTTGATGGTCTTAGAAGGGTTTGGGACACTTTTCAGTTGATAAGGTGGAGATCTGCTTAGACCAACCAGCAAAACAGCAGCTTGACCATTCTGGTCGACCATCTAGACCAAATTAAACCAAGCGAGAATTAGCTAGTCCCCCAGCCTCATAAGCTACTGTTTAGCCGTTTGGTCTAGCTGACCTCCAACCCTGAACAGCTGTCCAAAACCCCTCTAAAAACATAAAACTGACCAAACTTAAACAACTTGTCCACGCTGCAAAGCTTTTTTTCAGTAGGGGTTTCAAGATTGCCGTCATGTCCAAGTTGACAGGTAATGGAAAAAACAGCAGAGGTCTGCAAGTGTGTGCAAACTGGTCAGTTTTGATGGTGTTAGAGGGGTTTCGGACTCTTTTCAGAGGAAGATCAGCTAGACCGGCCAGCGAAACACCAGCTTGACCATTCTGGGAGACAATCTAGACTAATTTAAATCAGCCAAGGTTTAGCTACCCAAGCCAGGCTGGCTAAATTGGTAAATTTTCATGATTTTGCAGGGGTTTTTTTTAAATACTTTTCAGATGGTCAAGGTGTGAGGTGATTTAGATCGACCAGATAAACACCAGCTTGCAATATTGGGAGAGCAGCTAGACCATCTTAAATCAGTCCCTACTTTAGGCTGGTTTAAGCAGCATGTTTTTCAGTAGGGTTTGCGTGATTGATCATCGCTGTCTCAAGTACTAAATTACTTTAATACACAAAGAAAAGTATCAAAGATTACACATACTGATGAGTAATTCCCTGCTACAGGCACATTTCACTCAAATTTGATAATATAAAATTCAGTCACACACACACACACCAAAACAGCTCTCCTACCCTGATGAAAAGACCTGCTAGACCAGTACTAACCAGCAGAAACCAACCTCCACCAGTATGAAAATGACTGGCCTTTTAAGCAGAGCTGTGCAAAACGTCACGCAACAAGATAACTGACAATGCAGTGGCAATCCACTGTTATGTGCGTCACTGGTGAATGTATCGAGAAGTGATTGTACGTGAATGTTTCTTTAAGCACCAGGCATCCTTACGACTGAGATAAACTCTCCCCTATAATGCTGATGTGAAAAGAGAAAAATAAAACACATTAGAACAACATCCCACACTTTCTTGCTACAGAGCGCCTACAAAGAGCCTTTGTTCTCCCACAAGACAATTGAAATTTCCAAAAGGATTCCCACGGATTCTAAATGCGGCTCTTGCGCTTGCCTTGGCATGAGAAAGTGCCAAAAGCACAGTGGCTCACGGGCCTACACGCGTCCATTTAGCCAAACAGCCACTCCGTAGCTGATCGGCAACGGGTAACGTTTCAAGACATGGACCATCAAGATGGTCTTGTGCATCAGCGATTACACAAAATGTCTGTCAAAGTGCATTTCGCCACAACAAAGCTGTAAGAAAAGAAAGAAACCCATGCACAGGAACAGAGATGAAAAGAACAATAGCGATCCGTTTTCTTATTCTGTTAAGAGAGGTTAAAGACACAACAGAACTATGTTGTTAGGTATGGTGAAGAGGGAAAAGAAAACAACAAGTGAAAAGAAGAAATCAAAAGCAAACCGGCAAACTGGCTCACACCAAGTGACTCCACAATAAACAAAGACTTCTGGAGAAAATCTCACAAAATTGGGTTAGGCAGGCCAACTAGAAACCCAACCACCAAGTAAGAGTCTGGCTTCTGAAGCCCACCCACATCAGAGAAGCGTACATGAATCTGTAGTAGTAAGGAGAAACCCTTTTCCCATGTTGTGTGTGTTTTTCTAAGGGCGAGGGAGGTGGCGTGCAACACTGTGTCTTAACCAGGCAGGAATGCTTCAGCTCACTTGAGCATGCCTGGTTTAGACACTGTACTTGAGCTGAAAAGTATATTGACTGTTTGCATCAATAGTGCATGTGTCATTCCTGCATTGCGCTACTCACCGATGACCATGGCGGCCAGCTCTTTCTTGCCAGAGCCCAGACTGTTCTTCACCTCGCACACGAAAGTGGTGTTCACAGTTTCGTCCACCTTCCTCACCAGCAGCCGGTTCTGATCCACTCGTACCGAAGGCGGCAACTGACCCGACGCGCTGAAGAACCATTGACAGAGAAAAGAGCATTTGTAGCTAGTCTTTGAAACCATGTTGGCTTAACTGTTGTCTAGTTTTATGACTGGCAATCAGGTTTTAACTCTTTCCCCACCATTGACAGAATTTTCCAGCATTCTGTGTTTTTCCTGTTATACAGTAGTAGGCGCTATTACACATCTTCTGAAAGAGTAATGAGTAATCATCGGGATCAAAACACACCAAAGAAACAAGCGATCACATATGTAAGCCGATGCATATGTAAAATAACACGGTCATCAAACATTCCCCTGGTTTCAAAGATAAGGCTTAAACCTAAGTCTGAGCTGTTTCGACTGAAAGAAACTTGCTTTGACTGATTTTAAAATATATCAGTGCCTTTATTTAGTCTCAAAATGCATACCAGTAATGTTGTTTTTTTTCTAACGCACGTTTATAAAAATGACTTAAATGTCTTAATTGAACTATGGTTTAATCCTGGCTTAGTCCAAGCCCCGTCTGTGAAACCAGGCCATTATATACACAACAGCATAGAAATCTAAACTGCCTAATGTTACCGCAAGAAACACCGACCCAGGAAATGGTTTAGGACTGTGCCAGCATTGAGGGTGTTGATCAAAGCAATCTACTCCATCTATTCTTTGATCAACAATATGGACAAGGTCTTTGATAAAAACATGATTTTCTGTTGCTTTTTCCATTAAACTTACTCACATTCAATTGTTAATAAAAAAAAAAATGAATGCATGTATGAAGTATGTATTTTTTTTTCCCCAAGCAGAGGCTCTGTTATTCATACAACAAAATATTCTGGGGCTGTGAAAATTGTGAAAATGCTGACAGTGACTAGAAACGTAAAAAAACAAACAAAAAAAAAAACACTTTTAGTGAATGAGTTAATATTAAATCAATCAGTCTTCAACATTAAATCGCTTTCCATTGATGTAATAGTTACAGGGCCATAGCCAGGATTTTTCAAATACCGAGGTCATTTTCACCTGAGAGATTAGACGGAGAATGTGAATTTAATTGGGAGAAAATACAGACGACATATATGGATTCGGACACGGACCGGGTTCTGTGTTTGGCATTGATCATCACTGCTGGATTGACTAATTTGAAATTTCGGGAAAAAATACCGAGGACATGACCTCGGTGTCCTCAATGGTAGATACGGCACTGTACACAAGGTTTAAAGTATTAATCTTAGTCGTTTTATTATTTATTCATAATTTGTATTTTCTGATTGCTTTCAGCTTGTATTAGTAAGAACTCTGATCAACAGATGAAAAAGCAGGCTGAAGGTCTGAAGACAGATCGAGGTGAAACTGATGTAAAGTTCTGATGTATATAATGTACTTAATTTCACAATTAAACATAGTTGATAAAAAAAATCATTGTAAAAACTTGCAAATAAATAAATCACTAATGCAATCATTAGCTGTTCAATATTTATTTATAGAATTAATGTAAATATTAACAAAATATTTGTTCCTTCCAAGCGGAACTCTAACCCATATATATATATATATATATATATATATATATATATATATATATATATATATATATATATATATATATATATATATATATATATATATATATATATATATATATATATATATATATATATATATATATATATATATATATATTGTTAAGCATGTTTCGAGACATTAGCTTGTGTTATACTTGCTGGAAAATAATGACTGCTTGTGTTTTGTGTGTGTGTGTGCTGTTTTTATGCCACATTAATGCACACCATTATAATTAGGCCTACTCCATTTGAAAAAGTGCTAGATAAATCCGTAAGTGTTGCATATTTGTCAACCAACTTCAAATCCCTGCAATCAAACTGCTACATCCAAGTGTCTTTCACACAATAAGTCTTGCTAATAAATGTTGTTTCTCGATCTGTATCGATTTATGTTCTTTGTTTTGGTGAGAAAATGAAGTTGAACCAGTGAAGTGTTAATAGGCTGCTGTTGCTTTCTACCGCAGGCAGAGATGCTTCCTCAATTCACAGCCAATTAACCTGTGGCTGTTGTTAGCAGCCAAACTGCCATATTTGACTTTCTTTCAGTCATATCGGATATAGAACAGCACATAAATATAAATATGAAATATGGATTCTCATCTGACTAGTAATGCTAATGAAAACAATGAAAAATGTTTGTATTGTTTCCTTCCCGTTTTAAGTAAATGATCTCATCATTTGCTCACACTCATGTTTTTCATAACTGAATTTTCTTTATTTTACAGAAGGAAATATTTAGCAGAATGTACAAGCAGCTATTTTATATATACATATACACTACAGTGATTTATTTTTTTAAAGGAATTAATACCTTTTATTAAGCAAGGATGCATTAAATTGATCAGAAGTGACAGCAAAGACATTTATAATGTTACAAAAGATTACAATTCCAAATAAACGCTGTTCTTTAGAACTTTCTACTCAAAAACATTGGGGGAAAAAAATGCATCACAATTTCCACAAAAATATTATGACTGGAGTAATGATGCTGCAAATTCAGTTTTGCATCACAGCAATAAATTATATTTTAAAATATATTTAAATAGAAGACAGCCATTTTAAATTGTAATATTTCATAATATTACTGTTTTTATTTTTAATCAAATTACTGAAGCCTTGGTAAGACTTTCAAAAACTTCTGAACGGTAGTGTACAATTGAGAATAAAACTTGTTTGCTCTTTTCCTTCCCTTGTTAAGTTGCATTATATCATTGCATGAGGAACAGCTCATAATTTAAGCTATTATTGAATGCATTTCCCTGAACCCCATTTGCACTCTCACTCAAATCTGACACGGTCAGTCAGGAGAGATAAACGTGACATCAAAATCTTGAGGCATCTAATTTAAATCTGCACATTCTGCTTCTCTTTTTTTGTGTTCAACCAAAAAAAAAAATCATATGGGTTTGGATGCATAAATGATGACATAAGTTTGAACTATTGCTTAAAGTTTATTATAGAGGAACTCACGCTGTCCAGGTAACATCAGTGGGTGCCGGATTGGCATCAGCTTGGCAGGTCAAAACAGCATCAGTCCGACCCATAAACCAGTTATTGTCATACCCTTCTATTGTCACAGTGGGAGGATCTAGAGAGAATGTGAGATCGAGAGAGACATCCATCTGTAAATCCTGCATTGAAAGCACAGTTCAAAGGCTGGTTAGCTGTGTTCAGGTGTGGGAAGAGAAGATACAGGTTTGCTGAAGGTGGTACTGCCCTATAGACTCACAAAGTGCTTTGACACACCGGAGAAATGCAAGAGAATGAAAGTGCAAGAGGTGAAGATGTTCCAACAGGGCGTTTATAAAAGGAAACGGTGAAGTTGCAAATCTCTGACATCCTCAAACATTCCAGCTCAGCTATGCAAACACAGACACCTCAAACACTCTGTAAATAGCTTTCATGGAAAAAAAAAACCGTGAACAATGTGTTGAGGCTGACATGTGAGGCAGAGGCGAAGATGCTTAAATGCATTTTTTGATGAAACAGGGGGTGGGTGAGAGAAAAAGTGTTCTGAGCGAATGATACGGGAGGGATTATGAGTTCACGTGTGCCACTGAGAACGCACTTCTTTAAAGGATTAGTTCGGCCAGAAATTAAAATTCTGTCCTCGTTTACTCACTTTTGTGTCGTTCCAAAAACAAATGACGTTCGGTCTTGCGTGAAGCACTACAACAGAAGTTTTCAATAATCTTCTGGTTGGCTTTTCTTTTCAATTACAGTATAATGAGCGGAAACTGAAGCTTTCAAGCTTCAAAGAGGAAACAAAAGGTCAAAAGTCTTGGGAAGTCAAACAGTAGCTTTGTGAGGAACGGAGCGAAATTTGAGTCGATTATTGACTGATAATCTTCCCCTCCAGTGAACTACTAACCGGCAGGACAGGATCATTGAGCGAGTGAAAAGCGAATTACAAATGAATCATTCAGACCAAGGTTGTGCTCCCAAAAGCACTGCAAGCCTAAGTAGATTGTACAAACTACTGGCACCAGGTTTATTAGAGTTAACTAAAACTAAATATTTTTACTTGAAATAAATGTTAACTGAAATAAAATAGAACAAAACATTAAAAAAGGAAGACTCATTTTATTTTCTTTAACAATTATCAAAACTTTGAAATTGAAAATGAAAATATTAAAATGAAAACTAATTCAAAATAATAAAAACCAACAGTAAAAATTAACAAATAAAACGTTAAAAAAGAAAAACTAAAATTAATTTTATTTGCATTAAATTTATATTATTAACGTCATTAAATTCATAATGACAACTGGATATAAAATGTAAAAAAATAACTGCAACAATTAGTAATGCATACATACACATACAATTACCTTATTGAACCGCATATAAGATTTTTCTTGGAAATGCCTCTGAAAAACGTGGTCGTCAATAATACACCCACAACAATAGGTGGCCCCAAAAACGCATACGAGTGTGCCTTGAAATATGTAATGTAAAGTGTGTTGTAAAGATGGCGAGTGAAAACAAAAGAAAAAGAAAAGCTTATAGTGGCATGAGTCGTGACTGTCATGTTAGCCAACAACAAACTGACAGTAAGCAGATTTGATAAACTACAATAAGATTTCACTTCTACTGTTAATGACATTTTGCTAGGTTATTATGAGATGGATAGCCTAATTGTTATATAAATCAGATTGGCTACCTCTTATTTTTATGGTTTATCAAAAACTGTATATTTTAAACAGTGATTGGTGGTACTTTTTTACCTATATTTACCATTCTTTCAAAACAAAAATTTAAATAGAAAAATATGCAATATGAAAATAATTTAAGAAAAAAAACACAAGATTTGGTTTTCAAAAAGCCTTTTTCCAAAAGGTATACCTTGAAAGGGGGGTCGTCTTATAATCAGGGTCGTCTTATATTCGGGTCAATGCGGTACTTTAAATTTAAAATGAAAACAAATATTTAAAAATATTTTTTATTACCGGTAATAAAACAAAGCATCTCAAATGATATTAAAATAACACTGACTGGCACCAACGGTCTCTACAATCTACTTGCTTCAATGAAAATATCTGATTTAAAAAATGTACTATTCATTGCTACTTATCTTTATTTGGCTATTTTAGAGCTTGACAGCCCTAAAGGCCCGTATTTTTATTATATTGAAAAGACCAACCAGGGTTTTCTTCAGAAAGTCACTCTTTGTGTTCCACAGAAGCAAGCATGGATTCAGACTGACTTTCTTTAATAACTACTCCTGCAGTGTACGAGTGTGTGTCTGAATCTTACACTCCACCACCAGCTTCAGCGGGAAGGTTCTGGGTTCGATCTGCGTCCTCTGATTCACCAAGCAGGTGATTTCTTTTCCGTTTTCAGCAGGTGTCGGGATCATCCGATACTCGCTCTTCACAGTCACCGTCCCGTCCCTCTCGGGCACTGAGGTATGGTTATAGCGGCCAGCGATGGTTGTGATCCAGGAGATTGTTGCCTCTGGTTTTCCTTGGGCTGCTTCGCACCTGGCCACGACCACCTCAGAAGAGCCGGCTTGCACCGGGATGGTGGTAGCAGAGTTTCTGGGTTTGGCTGATGGAGGGGGGAAAATTCAAGAGTTTACCACATTACTTTGCTTTTCAACAGCCTTTTTTATCAATCAAGTGGTGCTTGAGCTAAAAGATATGCAGCAAAGCTACTCCGTACTCATATCCGTTATTGACTCCTATTAATGGAATAATACAGTCAGCTGGTCATTATCGGAAAAGAAAACACATTGACTATGTTTCAAACATTATTACACAGCTACTTCCGAAAAAAAAAAAAAAAAAAAAAAAATGGACATGAAATATAGATTGATTACTGGAGAAGAAAGAGCACAGAGTGATACGAGAGACATGAAACTAGCACACTTATGTAGGAAACCAGATGCCTGGGACAATCTTGGACGGTCAATTATACAGGTCATTATACAAAAATATTTTCAAATCACAGAACTAAGTAGAATCGAGTATATCAGAGAGCTGTGTAATAATGTCTGATAGGGGCTTTCAATGCATGATACCGACAACTACAGACCTGATCAGATCAAATATTAAAGATAAACGCAACTGAATGTACAAGTTTAGGAATCGGTCATCGTTTATGACAGGTGTTTATTGGTTTAAAGTATGGTTGCATTTAATGAAAGCAAATGAGAACTGCTGAAAAAAAATTTAATATTCCTCAATGAACCTTTTTTCTGTGACTAAGACGAGACGTTGATGAGCTAGGACTAATATCTGATGATAAAAACTATGACGAAATTTATGCCGCAAGACAAGACGGGTCTAAAATGATATTTGAGGACTACCGGACATTCAAAAACTGTCTTGTCTTTCAAAATGTGCGTCTCTGTCATTGGATAAGGGGCGTTTGCATATAGTGATGGAAACTTTGATTCTTTCAAGAGATTCGTTCATTTTCAGTTCGTTCACCAAAATGATTCGTTCAGAGACCACTTCTTCATATTACGTAAATATGCCAGCAGGTGGCGAAAAAGAGTCTTGTGTTATGTACAAGTCAACGAACTTATACTTGCTAAAAAAAAACTGACTTGGCTTCATTAAAACGTGTGCCTAATCTACCCATTAAATAAATGAAATGAGTCTAAATACGTGGTCAGATGACAAAGCACAAGCATTAACATTTTAATTGTTTGGGCAGACTTACACATTCATAAATATGGGATTATGTTTAACGTGTCGTGGAGTTATGTTCTGTAAGTTAAATATGAATATGTAAACAAACACATTCGTTCACGAACGACATGTACCAGTTCGTTCAATTCGTTCACGAACGAGATCTCTCTCTCGTACAGACTCAAAACAGCGACTCGGACACAATTGCTGAAATGAAATTAAAATTTGATTTATTTGTTTGTCTATATTCACAAAAATGTATATAAAATTTCATGAAACTGAACTAAAATGAACAAAGTTTCATAAAACAACTGATAAAAACTCTCACTGTATGAGAAAAGACACTGTATATGGCATTTTACATGCTTTTGCAAAAAAATTGCTTTAAAAAGGATATGTAGGTACATATTAATTTTTATCACTAAGAATTGTTATATAGCAGAACATATAAATAACATGAGCAAATATCAATACAGATTATTCATTCATTTATATGCATGATGCATATATACAGTGCCCTCCATAAGTATTGGAACAGTAAAGACAAAATTGCTCTGTTGGTTGTGGAGTCAAGACATTTGCAAATATGATTAAAAGATGAATACGAGACAAAATTACAGAATGTCAAATTTTATTATTGGGTGATTCAACACAGATGTTTTACCAGCTAAGAAGTTCAGCACTTTTAGAGTTTCATCCCTCTATCTGATGTGAGCATAAGTATTGGAGCAGTTGCCTCACAGGTCTTTCTAAGTGATCAGCTGTGTCCTGTTACATTAATTCTTCAGATATTAACAGCAGGGAATGTGTCGTATCAGTTATATCCATTACTTCTGTATTCTGAATCTTGCATTCGATGATGACACACACAAACCAGGATGAAGACGAGGGAGCTGACTTTGAGAGAAAAGCAAGTGATTTGGATGCTAAAAGAAAAGAGGAAGTCAGTTAGAGCTCTAGCAAAAACAAATGGCATGGAGAAATCAAGAGTTTGGAAACCACCAGCGACACCAGCAACGACCTGATCAGCTGAGAAAACAACAGTAGTTGATGACAGACAAATCATACAAGCTGTGAAAATGAATCCTAAAAGACGTGTCTGTAAAATCACCAACAACTTCCAGAAAGCTGGGGTGATGCTCTGACAATCTACTGTCCTCAGGAGACTTTGACACAGAATTACAGATGCTACACAGCAAGATGCAAACCTCTGACCAGCACCAAAAACAGAAAGGCAAGATTAGAGTTAGCAAAAAAGCACAAAGGTGAGCCAGAAGAGTTTTGGAACTGTGTTTATGGACCGATGAGACAAAGATGAACCTTTATCTAAGTGATGGGAAAGCAAAAATGTGGAGAAAAAAAAAAGGGAACTGCAATGATCCCAAGCATCCAGCCTCATCTGTAAAGCATGGTGGAGGTGGTGTCATGGTATGGGCATGCATGGCTGTCTCTGGAACAGGCCCTCTCAACTTTACTGATGACTTAATGTATGATGACAGTAGCAGAATGAATTTGGAAGGGTACAAAACCATCTTGCCTACCAATATTCAAGAAAATGCCACCAGATTCATTGGGAAGTGCTTCATATTGCATCAGAACAATGACCCAAAACACCCTGTCAGTTCAGTCAAGGAATTTATAAGGGCAAAGAAATGGAAAGTCTTAGATTGCCCAAGTCAATCTCCAGATTTAAATCCGACTGAACATGAATTTCACCAGCTGAAGAGGAGAGTAAAGGCAGAAACTCCCCAAAACAAGCAACAATTGGAATTGGCTGCATTAAAGGCTGGGAAAAGTATTTCAAAGGATGAGACCAAGAGTCTGGTGATGTCTATCTGTGATTGTGCGCAAGGGATCTGCAACTAAATAGTTTTTAATCTTTTATATCTGCCTTATGTTCAACTGTCCCAATACTTATGCTCACATCAATGAGTGAGATGAACTCTAAAAGTGCTGTTCTTTTTATTTGGTAAAACATGTTGAAACGGCTAATAATAAAATGTGACATTCTGTAATTTTGTCTCATATTCATCTTTTAATCATGCATGTATGTATGCATGTATATGTATGCATGTATGTATGCATGTATATGTATGCATGTATGTATGCATGTATATGTATGCATGTATATGTATGCATGTATATGTATGCATATATATATATATATATATATATATATATATAAATAAACAAACAAACAATCAAGCTAAAGAGAGAGGTTAACAATAGAGGAGCACTGAGTTAATGCGTTACTTTGTATACTCAGGGCTAAATAGTGAAAGACAAACTGAGTGAGATGCTTGAACACAGCCAACATGGATAAACAGGCAGCACTGATTCATAGCATCACTCTGTCTCTGATGATAGCATTAGCTTAGTCATTCAAATGATGAATCAGGCTAATGGGCGACATTAGTGTTAAAAGCAGACAGCAGAAAAGCTACTGTGAGTAAAGCTAATGTAGTTTAGCGCGACTCTCTGTCTGCGCATTCTTAAGATTTCAGTCCGAGCATCAACCATGAGGTTTGTCGTCTATTTGATAGATTTTTGTTAGCAATATAAAAGTAGGAAACATTGTAAATATTGCTTTGATTTTAATGTGCTAATTATTTGGCCATTAAGTTTTCTAAAGACTGTGCCAGTAGGCTAATTTCACGCTCCCTGCTCATGACAAGACTCGCGAGTGTGAGAGCAGAGCTATTTTAGGAGCATCTATGATTTAAGCTCAACTGCAAAAATAGCAATTATAAAGTCTGATTCATTTCCATGAATCAGTTCTTTTCAAATAACTTGTTTAAAACACTGCTTCAGTGATTTGTTTGAGTCATCATTTGGCATTTTACATGCTTTCATATCATTATTGTTATTACAGTGAACTGCTATCCTGGAAGCACTGTGGTGACTAGGGATATGCAATGAATCGTATTTTAATCGTGATCACGATTTCCGCTTGGCATAATCGGTTGCAATATTTGCTTGCTGGTTAATTATCCTGAAAACTTTTCATTACACGTTGCATTGGTAACAAGCTTCCATAGGTTTTCATGGTTGCGGTTGCCAAATTTTGAGAGTTTGAATCCCCCAATCATAAATCAATGGGTCAAAGACGAGGCATCCTATTTTAATGTTAAAATAAAAAAATACAATTAAACAGATCACACTGTAATTTAGGGGAAAATTTAAAGCTGTATTAAACTTTTATAATTATGATGCTTGAAAACAATAAATTTTCTGCCCAGTGGTTTACTTAATCCTCCCAACCTGGCAACCATGCGTTTGTGCTCTCTCTACATTACTGAAAAGGCGCTGATGAGCTGAAAACACCAGCAAACATATAAGTTGGAGTTTACCCATCTCTGCTGATATTTCTGCTTAAATAAAAATGGAAATCCAGCCAGGTTTTTTTTCCATGTATATGTTTGCGACTAAATCTAAGAGCAAACCATACATGGTAATGTTTTCTTGTTTTGTGCTTATGTGAAAGTGGAATAATTCTGGTAAAAAGCAAAAATTTAAATGGCAATTATATAGTTGATCAAAATAACCACGATCAATCCTTTAGCCACCATCAGGCAGCCCTCGTACCGGGTCTATAAAGAAACAAGTGTGTTACTTACCCAGCATGATAAGAGTAGTCGTTCCCTGCTCATTTCCACTGGGATAAGTGGCGTACTCGCAGATGTACCTGCCAGCATCAGCCATCCTCAGTTTGTCGATCCTAATGGAGGGGTTCTCCAGGGAGCCCTGAGTGAACGATACTCGGCCATCAAAGTCTTTATTAGGGAAACTGGCTCCATAATGAGGGTGGAAAACAGCAATGTTGTGCCTATCACCCTCCACACGCTCAAACATCCACGAAACCTGCAAACCAGAAAGAAAGAGGAAATCAATCCTCGCACGGCATTGCTTTTACATGCAGCATACTGCTAGCCACCCGCCTGCTGTTTAAACACTGGACTAAAGCCTATGGATGGAGGAAACTGCACAACTATTGGGCCTGTGGTGAACTGTCACTATAGCTTACATCTGTTCAACACCTACAGGTGTTTTATGAATTGCAAATATTTAGTTTTCTTCATGTAAGCCCTGAATACTGTAGTTGAGAACTCTGCATATTTAAATGTTACCCAAATATCCTTATCAAGCAGGCAGACAGATTTTATTACTGTGATAATTCAAAACTGCTGATAACCTTGAAAGCATCGGTTTAGAAAGAATTGAAAAGTATAAATCAAACTCATGTTTTGTGTTACTGTAGAATTTGTATACATTTATAAGTAAAAGTATTTAAAAAGGTATTTAAAAGTAAAGCTAAATGAATAATGTGATTGATATACGCGTGTGTGTGTGTGTGTGTATTTATACAGTGGTGTGAAAAAGTGTTGGCCCCCTTCCTGATTTTTTATTTTTTTGCATGTTTGTCACACTTTAATGCTTCAGATCATCAAACGAATTTAAATATTAAATCAAAGATAACAAGTAAACACAACATGCAGTTTTTGAATGAAGTTTTTTATTATGAAGGGAAAACAAAACCCAAACCCACATGGCCCTGTGTGAAAAAGTGCTTGCCCCCTAAACCTAAAAACTGTCTGGGCCACCCTTAGCAGCAACAACTGCAATCAAGCGTCTGCGATAACTTGCAATGAGTCTGTTACAGCGCTGTGGAGGAATTTTGGCCCACTCATCTTGGCAGAATTGTTGTAATTCAGCCACATTGGAGGGTTTTCGAGCATGAACCGCCTTTTTAAGGTCATGCCACAGCATCTCAATAGGATTCAGGTCAGGACTTTGACTAGGCCACTCCAAAGTCTTCATTTTGTTTTTCTTCAGCCATTCAGAGGTGGATTTGCTGGTGTGTTTTGGATCATTGTCCTGCTGCAGAGCCCAAGTTCGCTTCAGCTTGAGGTCACGAACAGATGGCCGGACATTGTCCTTCAGGATTTTTTGGTAGACAGCTGAATTCATGGTTCCATTCATCACAGCAAGTCTTCCAGGTCCTGAAGCAGCAAAACAGCCCCAGACCATCACACTACCACCACCATATTTTACTGTTGGTATGATGTTCTTTTTCTGAAATGCTGTTACTTTTACGCCAGATGTAATGGGACACACACCTTCCATAAAGTTCAACTTTTGTCCCGTCAGTCCACAGAGTATTTTCCTAAAAGTCTTGGGGATCATCAAGATGTTTTCTGGCAAAACTGAGACGAGCCTTTATGTTCTTTTTGCTCAGCAGCGGTTTTCGTCTTGGAACTCTGCCATGCAGGCCATTTTTGCCCAGTCTCTTTCTTATGGTGGAGTCATGAACACTGGCCTTAACTGAGGCAAGTGAGGCCTGCAGTTCTTTAGATGCTGTTGTGGGGTCATTTGTGACCTCTTGGATGAGTCGTCGCTGTGCTCTTGGGGTAATTTTGGTCGGCCGGCCACTCCTGGGAAGGTTCACCACTGTTCCATGTTTTCGCCATTTGTGGATAATGGCTCTCACTGTGGTTCGCTGGAGTCCCAAAGCTTTACAAATGGCTTTATAGCCTTTTCCAGACTGATAGATCTCAATTACTTTCTTTCTCATTTGTTCCTGAATTTCTTTGGATCTCAACATGATGTGTAGCTTTTGAGGATCTTTTGGCCTACTTCACTTTGTCACACACACAGGGCCATGTGGGTTTGAATTTTGTTTTCCCTTCATAAAAAAAAACCCAAAAAAACCTTCATTTAAAAACTGCATGTTGTGTTTACTTGTGTTATCTTTGATTAATATTTAAATTTGTTTGATGATCTGAAACATTAAAGTTTGACAAACATGCAAAAAAAAAAAAATTTAAAATCAGGAAGGGGGCCAACACTTTTTCACACCACTGTATGAACTGTATACACACACACACACATATTAGTGCTATCAATCGATTAAAAACAAATTATTGCGTTAATCACAGTCATGGACTCTGATTGACGCCATTATCAGCCTACATGCTGGCAATAAAACGTTTACCAAGCCACATCGCTTCAATCCCAGTATACATTTACCCAACTATTATTAAAAGTATTTGAAAATAAATACAACAAAACATTTTTTGCGACCTTACGTGAAGTATTATGACAAAATGCATTATGAAGAAGACAATTTATGAGATTAATAGTACACTTTTACTCAGAACTCACTTTAAACCACCATCGAGTGTTTGTAATAACTTCCTTTTGCGATCACATGTGTATACACTTTGGGCGGCCACGGCACTTTATAAAAGTAGCCCAAAAAACGGCAACCCACAGCTCTGATTGTCATGAGTTAACTGGGGATTAATTGCAAATTAAATCACACATTTTTTTTTTTTTCTAATACTTATCAAGTTTTTAATACTCTAATCAACACGGGCATGGACAAATATGGATGCTTTATGCAAATGTATGTTTATTATTATTGAAACCATAGTCAACCTAGAGCATGAAGACTAGACATGTTTCAAAGGTCATAGATGTATTTCAAAGAACTATTAGACACATGAAAAAAGAAATTCCAGGTTCCCATTACTTCTTTCTTTGCCCTGAGCAATTTACTCTAATTGCTGAAGTTCCATCATTAAATAATATGTTAAGAGTGTACTTTTATATTTAAAGAAATATTTAAAAAGATGTACCATTTTCAATACATTATATTATATTTTTGTTTACTTGCCAAACTTTATTTATTTATTTATTTATTTATGTGTATATACACATATATATATACATATATATATATATACACATATACACATATATATATATATATATGTGTGTGTGTGTGTGTGTGTGTGTGTGTGTGTGTGTGTGTGTGTGTGTGTGTGTGTATGTTATATATAATATGTATATATACATATACACATGCATACACACACACTCATCGGCCACTTTATTAGGTACACCTTGCTAGTACCGGGTTGGACCCCCTTTTGCCTTCAGAACTGCCTTAATTCTTTGTGAAAAGAGGTGTTGGAAACATTCCTCAGAGACTTTGGTCCATATTGACATGATAGCATCACACAGTTGCTGCAGATTTGTCGGCTGCACATCCATGAGGCGAATCTCCCGTTCCACCACATCCCAAAGGTGCTCTATTGGATTGAGATCTGGTGACTGTGGAGGCCATTTGAATAAAGTGAACTCATTGTCATGTTCAAGAAATCAGTCTGAGATGATTTGAGCTTTGAGACATGGTGCATTATCCTGCTAGAAGTAGCCATCAGAAGATGGGTACACTGTAGTCATAAAGGGATGGACATGGTCAGCAACAATACTCAGGTAGGCTGTGGCGTTTAAACGATGCTCAATTGGTACTAAGGGGCCCAAAGTGTGCCAAGAAAATATCCCCCACACCATTACGCCACCACCACCAGCTTGAACCGTTGAGACAAGGCAGGATGGATCCATGCTTTCATGTTCTTTACGCCAATTTCTGACCCTACCATCTGAATGTTGTAGCAGAAAATCAAGACTCATCAGACCAGGCAACGTTTTTCCAATCTTCTATTGTCCAATTTTGGTGAGCCTGTGCGAATTGTAGCCTCCGTTTCCTGTTCTTAGCTGACAGGAGCGGCACCCGGTGTGGTCTTCTGCTGCTGAAGCCCATCTGCTCCAGGGTTCGACGTGTTGTGTGTTCAGAGATGGTATTCTGCATACCTTGGTTGTAACGAGTGGTTATTGGAGTTACTGCTGCCTTTCTATCATCTCTAACCAGTCTGCCCATTCTCCTCTGACATCAAGGCATTTTCGTCCACACAACTGCTGCTCAATGGATATTTTCTCTTTTTCGGACCATTCTCTGTAAACCCTAGAGATGATTGTGCATGAAAATCCCAGTAGATCGGCAGTTTTTGAAATACTCAGACCAGCCCGTCTGGCACCAACAACCATTCCACGTTCAAAGTCACTTAAATCCCCTTTCTTATGCTCGGTTTGAACTTCAGCAAGTCGTCTTCACCACATCTAGATGCTTAAATGCATTGAGTTGCTGTCATGTGATTGGCTGATTAGCAATTTGTGTTACCAAACAATTGAACAGGTGTACCTAATAAAGTGGCCAGTGAGTGTATACACACACACACACGTGTATGTATATGTATATGTATATGTATATGTATATATATATATATATATATATATATATATATATATATATATATATATATCTGAAGCAGTACAACGTTTCAACATTGATAATAGTAAGAAATGTTTCTTAAGCAGCAAATCAGCATATTAGATTGATTTCTGAAGGATCATGTGTCACTGACGACTAGAGTAATGATGCTGAAAATTCAGCTTTGCGTCACAGGAAAAAATGTTTTTTAAAATATATTCAAACAGAGTACAGTTATTTTCAATTATAATATTTCACAACTGTTCCTACTGTATTTGATCACATAACTGCAGCCTTGATGAGCATAAGAGACTTTTAAAATTCTTACAACCCCAATCTTTTGAATATTTCATACACCAAAAATGTATTCATATACCAAAAAAAAAAATAATTGAGACTTGGAACTAAATTAAGAAAATCTCGTCTAACCTGTGTGAGTTTGGTGCTTCCGCTGTTGGTGAACTCACAGCGCAGGTTGACAGATCCATTTGGATACGCAGTGACCTCGGGTTCCACCCGAACACGCTGACTCCAGACCGCTACAAAAGAGGAAAGAGGGAAACATTAGAGCGGCCCGGTATTGCAGCCTCCATCAAAATTTCTCAAATGAAATCCAGACATCAGGCTAATAAGAAACACACCAAAGTGACTCGTGTTATATTCCTGGGCCTGAGCTTCCTCCGGGAAAAAGAGCAGTCTCAGACTGATTAGAGTGCAGTGGCTTCATATCTATCGACTGAATGTGCAGACTGTCTCGGCATGAGACTTATCCTGCTTTGATTGCCCATAATTAAAGAAAAAAACAACTTTGAGCACTCTCATCATCACAGCATCAATCTACATGATCACGGATATGGATCAGAGTTGGGTTGAACAAATGCATCTGGATGAGAAGCATTATTAAAGTCAATATGAAATGTTTTACTCCCACAATGCAACACATTCCCAAAGTGAAACAGGATATTAGGGTAGGGTTGCACTTGATTTTATCTGCCAATATCTGATTGGATATTTTTATTTTATTTGGAATAACATGCACTAATGAATTGATCGTAATAAGACCATGAAAGAGTATTAACCCTGTAAAGCCTGACATAAGTCAGTTTTTTTTTTTTTTTTAAATGGAATGGTCTGTCGAACCCTAAAAAAATAATTAAAAAAAAATCTTATAATTGATACATCAGATTGATGAACAAATAAACATTCTTCAAAAGCCTGATGATCATATTTATTAAAAAAAAAAAAAAAAAAAAAAAAAAAAAAAATGTATGGAAAGTCGTAAACCTAAATTGCACCACTAAGTGTCCCTCCTGAAATATTACTAACAATATAAAAGTTAGTATGTTTGCCTCATAAAAATCAGTAAAGATTTCACAGCTAAACGATGAACATTTTACTACGTAAACCCATGACTATCTTTCTTCCTTTTTGGGGGGATAAAAGAGTCATTTAGATCTCTATTGTGTGTTCAAGGCCTCATATTAGTATGAAAAGAATCTTAATTGTTTTTGCTTGTGTGCGATATAATTAGTCTTAACTTTTTCAGCATCACCGCCTAACACATCTCTCAGCAAATAACAGATGGATTCTGCAAACTGAAAATTACATTACACACTTGACTTGGACGTAATTAAGTGCATAAATAAATAAAAATCTTCAAAATAATGTTTATGCTGCTTTTAAAACTCTCTCGTCCTTGAACAAAGCAGTCAAGTGATCACTATATTATAACAGGAGGTTAAAGCCTATAAAAGAAAATAACTGCACATTTATTAGTGCTACAAAAACAAACCTGCGATTCTATAATGCGCAGTATCTGCCTCACACTGGTGATAAACTCCAACTGCAAATCATGGCGCTTTAAAACTTCCATTTTTGAAAACGTTGACCCGGTTGCCATGATCCCAGATCTTTGTGTCGGCACAGCATTCGCTTATGGAAGGCCACAAAGTTCAGGTTTTTCAAATCTCACTCGCTTTCTTTCTGCTTTCACGTTTTCTAACTCGGCCGTACAAAAAGGCAGGGTAAAATAAGCAAACCGTGTTTTGGCTCAGCTACTTGGCCGACCCCAGCGAGCTCCTGCGGAGACAGAAGCGAGAGACCTCCAGCTCAGAGCTCCAGGAGTCAAAGGCCAGCGAGCAGCATGAGAGCAGCTCCATATATACTGATGGAATAAGGAATTGCTAAGTGCTCAAAACACACACACATTCACCAAACAGCTGCTTTCAACAAGCTACAGATACATCAGCATGCTCAAACGCTCCAAACACAAACCTCAAATTGCATGAACCCTGGAGAGGATTAAATCCATCAAATGCAGGGTTGTGGCCACATAAAATCATACATAAACAGAGCTTGATTCTGTTATAGAAACGCATACCCTCGAATGCAAAGGCATTGTCCTCTCACGCTACACCCTTTCACTGCATTGAAAAGATCCAACTCAGTTTATGTTCCACAAAGGCATTAAATCGATTTGACCTCAGGATGGCAAACCTCCTATTAATCAGATCTGTTAGCCAACACTGACTGAAAAGTATACGACACACTGTAGAAAAGGGCAAATACTTGTACTGCAATGTAATGTGTCTGTATTGAAAGTCCCTGAGGCTCTACGACACCAGATTGATTTCAATGCATGATTGTGTCAAAATGCAATTTATATTGCAACTTAAGGACTTAACTTAAGAACGCATCAAAAGAGCTACTATAGATAATTTACTTGACAAAAAAAAAAAAAAAAAAAAAAAAAAAAAAAAGGGAAAACTTTATGCATTTTGGCCATTCATTTACATGACAACAGCGTTTTAGAGGCCAGAAAATGCAAATGTTTGAAAATGGGTTTCAAAGTGCAAGTTTACGAAAAGTTTTAAACTACAAAAATGCAAATTTGGGAATTGAAAATGCAAAAATGCGCATTTTTGAAACGCGTTCAATCCATAGGAATGCACAAGTTTCTTTACAAAGTGACATTGCAAACTTGGCCTGGCATGCATAATACAGCATTTTAGTCGTTTTGCAGATTGTGTGAACAAGGAATCGTCTGTGCGCGAAACGTTTCCAAAATGCAAAAGGAAAAACTCATTTTGTAGGTCGTCATTGTGGCACAAACATATCTTTAGTCAGGCTATAGTGCCATATTTAATTTTTATCAAGTCAACACTTTGTCAACTGCCAACACAGTGCAACAGTTTGAAGAAAATCTTGCTGAGCAACTTGAAGGTAGCTAAACTGACATGTTTATAGCTAGCTCAATTACCTGAATAACACTACATGTGGTTTAAAGGCACAGATTCGTCTATATACGCCCCATTAAACATTCTAATGATGTTTATATCTGTCACAATGCAAGAACGCATGGTAGACCAAATACAAACTTTACACAAAGACAAAAAACAGCTACACAAGCAACATTCATGCTAATGCCTACTACAGCACCCCTTGTGGCACAGTGGCACACATTTGCAAAGCCCACGGCACACAAAATCAAACTTACACAGCTTTAATAAAAAAAAAAAAAAAAAAAAAAAAAAAAAAAAGGTTGCATTCATGTACTTGTAAAGGTGGTTTCAGGCAATAATATGCACACCACTCATAATGCTACTTCTACTAACTTTGTTCATCAAAGGATCCTAAAAAAAACTGATGGATAAGAAATGTTTCTTAAGCAGCAAATCAGCATATTAGAATGATTTCTGAAGGATCATGTGACACTGAAGACTGGAGTAATGATGCTGAAAATTCAACTTTGCATCAGAAATAAATGACATATTAATATATATTCAGTTAGAAAATGGCTATTTTAAACTGTAATGCGTTCACAAAATAAATAAAATACATTGTTACCGAAAAAGGAGTAGGCAGAAGCCTTGCTTATTATGCCTACCCTTTATACATAATTAACTGAATGGGCGACATTTTTCACTAAGTTAAATAACACAAAATAAACAATATAACAAAAACATTTCCCAAAATGTACAAACAACAATAAAGTTTTTACTGTATTTTTGATCATATATATGCAGCTTTGGTGAGAAGTCTAGAGAATGACTATTTGATAAGACATGTAAAAAAAAAAAAAAATTTAAAAAAGGAAAAGGCAAAATAAAGTATGTTAAGTTTTTTGTGTGTTATTGGAGACTTGTATACTTTCCTTCTAAATAGTAGTCTCTGTCAACAAGTATTGCTCGTTATTTGTACTTAACAATCTTTGAATAATGCATCCAGTGTGGGGATTTTCTTTTTAATCTCAAATTAACTTGTCAATCACACAAGGATGGAGGTGCTCAGTGCATGTCCGTATCCAGGGCTCTAATGTCAGGAAGTGTGTGTTTTGCGTGTGACTCAATGTAGCAGAATTGCCCCTGAAGGTACACAATGGTCTGTCATACCAGTTCGGCAGAAAAAGAAACAAAGCATTTATTCACTCACCTCGCTCTGCTTACCTCCCTCTCTTGCTCGGCTTCGCTCCTCTTTTGTTTCCTTCTATCTTAGGCTCATAACTATTTCCCTCTCCCTCCGTACACATCAACAAATGAGTCATAGGGTGGAATATAGTTGTACGATGTTTTAGTCATTAGATTATCGCAGGGTCAATGAAAGAATGCCACGGATTTCAGAAAGAAAGAGAAAAGGAGAACAATACAGTGAAGACCGAACATGGATCAACTTAGTCTCATTTTCATGCATACCCAGCATGCTCTACAGCCTCCCTTTGTGTTCAAGTGTTTCTGTTCATATTCCTGTACTGATCTACTATTTGCACTGGTTTTAATACCTCTGAGACAGTTGGGCATCTGCGTGCTGCTGATACACTTTAAAGATGACAAATGAACCAAAGCAGACCCGCAACAGGCTCTTAAATAAAACACAAACACGTTTAAGGGGCACAAGCAATTTCGCAAAAGCACATAATCTTGCTTTATGTGCTCAATGCAAAGCTCATCTGTGCTTATGTAGGATAATGTGTGATATTCACCTCAGAGTCATTAATTTATTCATATATATGCACCGCATGGATGATTCTGCCATAGGGCATCACCTATTAGCATAAATATTTAATGTTAGATATGCAATTAGGTGTAACTTTAAAGGAAAATTTTGTCTTTATGTCATTTACACAACCTCTTTAAAGGAAAATTTTGTCTATGTCATTTACACAACCTCAAGACATTATGTACAACTATCTTTGCTCCTTGGGGGTTTTGAACAATATCACTGTAATTACATAAAAAAAAAAAAACAATGAGGAATGAAGCTTTCTAACTTCAAAAAGCACCACTAAATGATCATTAAAGTGGTCTATATGGCTATTGTCTTTCCAGAGTTATTAATATCGTAAATCTATATAATGAGGCAAATTTCATTTTGGGTAGAAACTAAATTTGGGAGTTCATTGAGAGTTTGAAACCGCTTCCAGAAAATTTCCAGATTGTTTCAGCTGGTAAATACCTCCAAACTACCATTGGTCCGTGGTGCTTACATAATAGTTAAGTGTGCTTTGGAGCTCCACCTTCTTTGATGTGGAAATCCTCTCCGGTTTACTTCTATTCAGTCCGTCGAGGTCAGATGTCCATAAGTAAAATGTATTTATTCAGTGTAATTCTGATTGAAAGAAACACTGAAACTACAACTATATGAAAATGCTGTATGAATAAACGTGGTGTGACTTTACTAGAGTCCTGAATTACTGAATCGCTTCGATCAGGCGATTTCTTAAACGGATAGTTCACCCAAAAATGAAATTTCTGTTATAATTTACTTGCATTCTCATTTACTTCTTTTTACACAAGAGTTTGAAAAATGTTGGTAACCAAACAGTTGACAGTAGCCATTGACTTGAAATATGGAAGTTAATGGCTATCGTCAGCTTTTTAGTTCCAGCGTTCTTCAAAATATGTTCTTTTGTGTTGAGCAAAAGAAAGAAACTCATACAGGTTTGGAGCAACTTGAATTAAGTAAACGGTGACCGTTTTCATTTCTGGGAAAAAAAAAAGATGTAGTTATCTTTCACCACTACAGAAGTTTCTATGATAACTTCCGCTTCTGAGAACCAAGAAAATGTGGAAAAAGGTCAATTTTAAGTCTCCTGAAGCCATAGGACAGCTCAACAATAGTGGGAAATAGACTGCTCATGAGTTCACGAAAGAGGTCGCAATGTCTGGTTAGTAAACAAATCGTTCTTTTAACTCTGGTCTTTCCAATGCATCATTTTATGAAAGATGTGTTCCTGAATCAGACTAACCCACTTCTTGAGTTCGCTGATTGAATGATTCAGTCACAGAAGTTATCGGCTCACTGAATGGGAAGATTGTCAGTGATTACTTGCATACATTTCTATCTGTTCCTTTTACAAAGCTAGTTTATCACTTGGATGATTTGGAGTATAGTGCATGATCAATAGGGACTACCATATATGACACTTTTATGGTACAATGGAACTGTACAATGTTCAAAATTTCTCCTTTTGAGTTCCACACAAGGAAGTCAAGCACTCTTTTTTAACAATTGGAAAAACACACAAATTGGAGATTTCTGCTAAATAATTGGATTGTCCTTTTCAGCATGCTGTATTTCACCACTTTGTGCATAGAGCAATATTACCTTGAAAAAAAAAGCATTTTCATTGACAACAGAAATCATTTAACTGACAAGAACAAAACACACATTCAAGAATGTGCCTGTTTTCAAACATTTCTGTCATTATCAACATTTATATCTACTCTCAGCCTCTCTCAGACGTCCTCTCTCCCTCCTCCTCCTGTGAGAGCTCTCCGACCGCTGCCACAACGCCAGGGACCAAACCCTCCTCCATCTGGTGTAGGTGAACCAAAAACAACTGATAAAAGCTCTCAGTGATATGTCGGGTCCCCGCTATATTAGCAGCAACATTCACAAATGTTTACAGAACAAGCAGGAACCCAGTGTGCCTGTAGCCTCCTCCATTTCTGTTTTATCACGTGATAGAAAGTCTAAGGCCTTCTCAAGTCGTACGGCTGACCCATCTAATCTGCGGCCTATAATGCATCAATCTAAGATTGCTGTAGAGACAATGTAACTCCATCAAGTTAGCATTTTTAAACATTCGCTCACTAAAAAATAAATCATTTCTGATCAATGATTTAACCACAAACAACCTGGATTTTATGTTTCTAAATGAAACAATGGCTAGAAGACCGCTGCAGTCCTCACTGAAACAGCCCCTCCTAACTTTAATTTTATAAGTGTCTGCAGGACTGTTAGGAGAGGTGGAGGTGTAGCTGCTCTGTTTAAAGATGTTTATCAATGCAATATCATTTGGTCAGTATGTGTCTTTTGAATATCTAAGTATTGTGCTGAAAGGAGCTCCATGCACTGTTTATCATTATTTACAGAAATTATAACCGTTTCCAAACTCCCTTAAAACTGCAGTTGTTAAGCCCCTTCTGAAAAAGCGCAATCTTGATAACACCATGTTGAGCAACTATAGACCAATATCAAATCTTCCTTTCATAGGTAAGATTATTGAAAAGGTAGTTTTAGCTGAACAACTACTTAAACTCAAATAACATCCGCATATCTGGATAATTTTCAATCTGGTTTCCGAGCGCATCACAGCACAGAGACAGCACTCATTAAGATAATTAATGATATTCGCTTTAATTCTGATTCAGGAAAAATCTCAGTGCTGGTACTATTAGATCTTAGTGCTGCATTTGACACTGTCGATCATAACATACTTCTAGAGAGACTGGAAAACTGGGTCGGGCTTTCTGGGATGGCACTCAAATGGTTCAGGTCATACTTAGAAGGGAGAGGTTATTATGTGAGTGTAGGAGAGCATAAGTCTAAGTGAACGGCCATGACATGTGGAGTCCCACAAGGCTCAATTCTTGCACCGCTCGTTTAGCCTGTATATGCTCCCACTAAGTCAGATAATGAGGAAGAATCAAATTGCCTATCACAGCTATGCTGATGATACCCAGATTTACCAGGTCTAGCCTAGCCTTATCTCCAAATGACTATAGCCCCATTGATTCCCTCTGCCAATGCATTGATGAAATTAACAGTTGGATGTGCCAGAACTTCCTTCAGTTAAACAAGGAGAAAACTGAAATCATTGCATTTGGAAACAAAGACGAAGTTCTCAAGGTGAATTGCATACCTTGACTCTAGGGGTCAAACAACTAAAAATCAAGCCAAAAATCTTGGGGTGATTCTGGAGACAGACCTTAGTTTCAGTAGTCATGTCAAAGCAGTAACTAAATCAGCATACTATCATCTCAAAAACATTGCAAGAATTAGATGTTTTGTTTCCATTCAAGACTTGGAGAAACTTGTTCATGCCTTTATCACCAGCAGGGTGGATTACTGTAATGGTCTCCTCACTGTGCTACATCCGAACTGACTGCACTGTATTTTATGCAATAATTTTCTATTCTTAACGTTTTTAAATTAATTTTAAATCAATTTCTATATTTTAAAATTCCTTGTTTATTATTATTTTTTTAATTACCTGTTTTTATTGCTGCGATTATTATTTTTAATGACCATTTCATTTTCTTTTATGTAAAGCACTTTGAATTACCACGGTGTATGAAATGTGCTACATAAATAAACTTGCCTTGCCTAAAAGAGTCAAGTGAGGCTCAAGTCAGGCGCTTTACTAACCACATGACAAACTAACCACATTTAAGGGGAAGAAGCCATTTACCAAAATTTTATTAGCTTGCTGTATGTAGTTAATGAAAATCTCGGAGACGTTATTTGTAAAATAACAATATATTATCCATACACAGTGGGGCAAATAAGTATTTGATACACTGCCGATTTTTCAAGTTTTCCCACTTACAAAGAATGGAGAGATCTGTAATTTTCATCGTAGGTACACCTCAACTGTGAGAGACAGAATCTAAAAAAAATAAATAAATAAATAAAAAAATTCAAAAAAATAACATTGTATGATTTTTAAATAATTAACTTCCATTTTATTGCATGAAATATGTATTTGATCCCCTACCAACCAGCAAGAATTCTGGCTCTCACAGACCTGTTAGTTTGTCTTTAAGAAGCCCTCCTATCCTCCACCTGTATTAATTGCACCTGTTTGAACTCGTTACCTGTATAAAAGACACCCGTTCACACACTCAATCAATCAGACTCCAACCTCTCCACTATGGGCAAGACCAAAGAGCTGTCTAAGGACACTAGGGACAAAATTGTAGACCTGCACAAGGCTGGGATGGGCTACAGAACAATAGGCAAACAGCTTGGTGAGAAGGCAACAACTGTTGGTGCAATTATTAGAAAATGGAAGAAATTCAAGATGACTGTCAATCTCCCTCGGACTGGGGCTCCATGCAAGATCTCGCCTCGTGGAGTATCATTGATCTTGAGAAAGGTGAGGGATCAGCCTAGAACTACACAGGAGGACCTGGTCAATGACCTGAAGAGAGCTGGGACCACAGTCTCAACAGTTACCATTAGTAACACTACACAGTCATGGATTAAAATCCTGCAGCGCGCGCAAGGTCCCCCTGCTCAAGCCAGCACATGTCCAAGCCCGTCTGAAATTTGCCAAAGACCATCTGGATGATCCAGTCGAGGCATGGGAGAAGGTCATGTGGTCAGATGAGACCAAAATAGAACTTTTTGGTATAAACTCCACTTGCAGTGTTTGGAGGAAGAAGGAGGATGAGTACAATCCCAAGAACACCATCCCAACCGTGAAGCATGGGGGTGGAAACATCATGCTTTGGGTGTGCTTTTCTGCAAAGGGGACAAGACGACTGCACCGTATTGAGGGGAGGATGGATGGGGCCATGTATCGCAAGATTTTGGGCAACAGCCTCCTTCCCTCAGTAAGAGCATTGAAGATGGGTCGTGGATGGGTCTTCCAGCATGACAATAACCCCAAACACACAGCAAGGGCAACTAAGGAGTGGCTCCGTAAGAAGCATTTCAAGGTCCTGGAGTGGCCTAGCCGGTCTCCAGACCTGAACCCAATAGAAAATCTATGGAGGGAGCTGAAACACCATGTTGCCCAGCGACAGCCCCAAAACCTGAAAGACCTGGAGAAGACCTGTATGGAGGAGTGGGCCAAAATCCCTGCTGCAGTGTGTGCAAACCTGGTCAAGAACTACAGGAAACATCTGACCTAAACAAAGGTTTCTGTACCAAATATTAATTTCTGTTTTTCTATTGTATCAAATACTTACATCATGCAATAAAATGGAAATTATTCAAATATCATACAATGCGATTTTCTGGATTTTTTTCACAGTTGAGGTGTACACACAATGAAAATTACAGATCTCTTCATTCTTTGTAAGTGGGAAAACTTGAAAAATCGGCAGTGTATCAAATACTTATTTGCCCCACTGTGTGTGTGTCAGTGTGATATATATTAAGATAAGTAAATGAATTGCATTTCTTTATTTTAATATAAAATTAAATACAACTTTAATAAACTGCAATGTAATATACAGTATCTCACAGAAGTGAGTACACCCCTCACATTTTTGTAAATATTTTATTTTATTCTCACTTTTGTGGCCAGCGGTTTAGACATTAATGGCTGTGTGTCAAGCTATTTTGAGGGGACAGCAAATTTACACTGTTGTACAAGCTGTGCACTCACTACATTACATTGTAGCAAAGTGTCTCACAAATAACTGCAGCAACCATATAATCTTGCTTAGTTTAAAAAGAGAAAGCTTTCTGTATCTTTTGTTGATGTCAAAAGTTCTGATTTACCAGCTTAAATACTATCTTTTCAGTCTGTGTGTAACACAATACACTCACATTATCAACAACTTCATCCACTTTCCTCTCAGCCAGCCTCAACTTTTCTACCAGACATCCTTCTCTGTATCTACACACATCACCTGATGGTGTGTGCGAGACTTGAACTTCTGAGAGTCGAGCCGAGCAGCTTTCCTAAGGAATGTCAGTCATTGTAGAGAAGTGCTCGTCCGCCCTTGAGCCCGTTCCATGCGTGTATGTGTGAAAGCCTCAAAGACGCTAGGCGTAGGACCGCAGAGGCCGACTAGATAATAATTAGTGAGAGTGCGACACAGGGGCATGCAGCGCACGCTTTTAGAATTTCACAAGGATGTGTTTTTTTCCCACCGCCCGAGTGACCGTTATGAGTTTGAATCTCTGACGAAGTTTCTCAGTTATTATAATGACTCTGGTAAATAAGAGATTCCTTAAAAGGGTACGCAGAAAATTCTCTCATTAAAAGTTTTACAGAAAGTACTTTTGAAAAACATGATTAATGACTAATAGACTATACAAGTTCTATCCCAAAAAACTCCCTGATACTGGCCTTATTTGCTTGTGGAATTAATAAAAAAAAATAAAAAAATAAAAAATCAAGGCAGAAATAGATCGTCTGACACGTACATTGCAGTTCAAAAGTTTCTTTAAAAAAAAAAAAAAAAAAACTACTCAGACTTTTAAACAACATTGAAATTGTGATACATCATTCATAATCCATCATAAGTCTAAAACTACCATAATCAACACATAATAACCTGATATAAACCAAAAATATTGCATGCACCTAAAAAAATTACCCTATAATAACAGCGTATTAAACAAAACATAAAACCAGCATCCAAACTGTGTGGCTCTAAACTGCAGCAAGAATTAAAATAAATTAATTTTAAAAGCCTGCACATTCAGAGCCTTCGCATTTTAAAAAAATGTATGCAATCAAATAGCATTTAAACGCATTAAAAATGCATTTACTTGCACTGTATAAAATAAACGCCAAACAAAAAAAAACAAAAAAAAAGTGTAAAAAAGCTAAAGGCCAAATGAAAACGTACTTGCACAAACACTCTTGGCATAAAGCAAATACCACCAATGAGCTGTAACGATGTAGTTAATTTAATAGTTAATATATTCCAACCAATGTTTAAACCAAACCTATGGCATTTATGGGAATACAAGTACAGTGCTTTAGGAAGGAAATGAAAAATAATGACTGGATCCCGTACTGTCAGTCGCCTACATATACAGTATGTGGGGTGAGTTACTTTCCAACAGTTCTGAGGCAAGTCATAAGCTTTAATCTCCGGACAGCCCAGAGGTGGTAAAGGTCACTGTGCAAGCAGAGGGGAAGAGGGCACGAGGTGAAGAAAGGGGGGCTCTAACTTACACCACTCCAGTTTGAAGGCAGGCTGTGATGGGAAAGTAGTGAGCAGAGCTTGTTATAACCCGGGTGTGAGAACGCACGCGTACCCACTCGTGAACCGAATGACCTCAGCATTCCCTGCAGGCACGACGATGCTATCTATGCCATAATAAAGAAGACCTTGAATGCGTGTGTCCCGATCACCGCACACATACCTCCACCTCTTTGAATCCATTAGCTGTGATTGGAGCAAAATGGCCACAGAGAGGAATTATGTAAAGGTGGCCCGGGTTCACCTCTCTCTCTACATGTCTACGCTCCTCGTTTCTCCTTTCCTTAGTACTTTTTTTTTTTTTTTTTTTCCTCTTTATTTCGACCATCCTTCACAGCTCTCAAGTTCTCAATGTGTTGAATGTTAAATGGAGAAACAAATTCCTTCTAACGGCGCTTTATGCCCTCACCGGCTCACCCTCCCTCCCTCGGCTGTCTCTCACTACCTAGTGATCTTCTATCCTTCATAAACCCCGTTTCTGCGTCTCTCACTCACACACCCCGTCAAACGTACGCTGGGGACACACCCTCATCCAGACATAAAACACTAGCTCGGAGTGTGCACACACAGCCTAAAGCTGTTCGCCTCACCCCGTTCCCTCTCAGACATCAAGCAGATCTTTTCTCCTTCTTGATCACATCTCCTGCATCTTTATTGTCCTCCCTCCCATCCCCTTTTTCAGGGTCACCTTGTGTTTTCCTCTCAAGCATCCCTCCATATTTCTCAGTCTTTCATCTTTGTCGTTCCTCTATTCATGCCTGTCTACCTGCATCTCTGTCCTGCATCTCAATTTTTCGATTCTTTTCACTTTCACTTCACTTTCATTTCAATTTAGGGTTCATTCTTTTATCTTTTGTTAGCTTTACTCCTTTCATCCTCAGCCTGGCTAGCCCCTCTCTCTAAAACAGGAAGTGTGCCATTAGGCTTCCATACGGCTAAGTGGCATGCGGTTCTCCCGGCCACTCTCATCTCCTCCTCCCTTGAAATCTAGTTTTTCTACGCTTCACCTCGGTTCCAAAAACAAGTTAGCCGCCTATCCATCTTCTGCCTACTTCGGAAACTACTTTTCTAAGTGACTACCTTCGTAATCCACAAGAGCGCAGGAGACTTGACTCACAATTGATTCCAATAGAGAGCAACTGTCAGGTTCCTTAAGTACAAATCCCATTGGTTGTTTTCCACTGGGGAATTTATTTTTAACAATAACTTCTAAACCATTGAAGACAGACCTACTGTCAGCCATGAGGTTGTTGTTAATGGTAAATGCTTTTGTTAAAGCCATTAGCCCACATTATTTTAAATTTTTTAAACAGTCGTGTTTAACAGTGATATTAATGGTGAGAAACTACATTACCCATGTTTCTGCAAGAAATTACCTCCAATCAAGTCCACTAAAATATTTGTATGCAATAAGAAACGTTTCTAAATTCAAAAATCAACCTCTTTAAAGCAGCTGTTTTATATTTATTGGATGTTTTTAATTCAATTTTCATTCACAATGCATTATGGGATTGTAGTTCTTTCCCTCTTGAAAACTTATGCACACAGTCTTGAACCTTTGTGTTACAAACAAAGACTTTTTTTAAATTCCTAAGGGAAAAATACTTCCAGAACCAACACTGCTGAATAAGTGGATGGGCACTGTTGTCCTCTAGAGTTTGACGATAACATGTTGCTAACACTTCAGTACTCTAATAGCAAACAATTACCAAAAGAAAAACTAATGTATCACAGTACACACAAATATAGGTTCAAATAGTGAAATGTTAATAGATTAAACTGTTTTTATAGATTATTTTCGGTACTGAATGACATGAGTACAGTCAATGTTCCTCAAGTCGTCTGCCATATTTTCCACAGCTTGTCGCATTGTATACCAGGATTGCCTTATCTGTGAAGGATACCCTTGACAAAACACCCCTTAAACCAGTCTAATTTAGTCTTAAAAGGATTGAGATGGTCTCCTAGTTAGGCCAACTTGTGTTTAGCTGGACAACCAGCTGTTCTTTCAGCTGAAAAGTGTCCAAACCCTTCTAAAACCAGCCAACAAATCGGTTTGACCAGGCTGGGAGACCAACTAAGACCAATCAAGGCTAATTTAAGAAGTTTTCAGCAGGGACATACGACACCGATTTTGTTTTTGGCCAAAAAACGGTGTCATAGAAGGCAAAGCAATTGCCCTCATGATTGGAGCATAACTATGATGCTTTCAAATGCTCAGCTCACTGGGTCTTCCTCTTGTGTTCCCACTGGAACATCAACAAGCATCATATGCACCCAGTACTTGAAGTAATATCAGATTTATTTTCTATAAACTGTTTAGTGCATGTGTGTTTGTATTCACGCCATCTGACTTCCCACAGTGCATTTGTGTGAATAATCTAAAGTGTGTGTTTTGTTATGAGAGGTTATGTGTTTGTCTACTGGAAGTGTCTGGGGTGCACTAGATTATGGCTGTTTTTGTGCGTGTATGTGTGCGATAGGCACTGTGTTTTGCCATCCTCCCTGAGGACCGCCAAACAGCAGCAACAGCAGTCATGGCCCCATCTTTTTTCCCCAGGAGATGGTGTTCATATGTATGTGTGTGTGTGTGTGAGTCTGTCTGTGTTTGTGCACATGTGCGGCAGGGGTCCATTTCTTCATCCCGTAGCGAGAGTGCCTGAAATGGAGACAAAAAGCCCTTCTGCCTTTATTACTACATGATAAATGCTCCTCTCATATAGAGACGTATACGTACTCATGCTGCACACATATACATATATATATACACACACACACGTGTATGTGTATATACAGTGGGTACGGAAAGTATTCAGACCCCCTTCAATTTTTTTTAAAGGGTCTGAATACTTAGGACCATGTGATATTTCAGTTTTTCTTATTTAATAAATCTTCAAAAATGTCAAAAATTATGTGTTTTTCTGTCAATATGGGGTGCTGTGTGTACATTAATGAGGAAAAAAAAAATTAAATGATTTTAGCAAATGGCTGCAATATAACAAAGAGTGAAAACTTTAAGGGGGTCTGAATACTTTCCGTACCCACTGTATATATGTGTGTATGTGTGTGATACATATATATACACACATATACATACACACACACACACACACACACAAACCCTGGAAGCTGTCTTTACACTCATGCCACACGAATTATTTCCCATAACCCTCATGCACAGATTTTTTTTTCTGTGAGCTTGCATGCATTCGTCCACTTATTTTACACATTCTCATGGCTGTTTTCAGCACAAAAACAAAGGTCTGGCCAAGCAACCCTATTCTACATGTGAGCCATGTATTATTGATATGACTGTTTGAAAGAGGGGGAGGCACTCCTCTCTTATTAAATTATTGACAGGCAACATTTATGCTGTCAGCACCTGACCCGAAGAGGAGGAGGAGAAAGCGATGAGCAGGGAGGGAGAGGAGGAAAGACTGCAAAACAGTCTTGACAACAACGCCTGTTTTTAGGATCAGTAAGATTCTTTATGCACAATATATTTTTTTTATTTATTTATGTTTTTTTTTTCATATCAACAGGGTCCAAAATGAACAAATGCCAAATACCCACTGAGCGTAAAAACTGGCTTTGCCGAATAAAATGTACTTGCCAGTTGGCTGCTTTAACTTTATTTGGAAAAAGCAAGATGCTACATGGTTTAAATAGAATTGTTAAAAAAAAATTATAATAATTATAATGACTGTCTCTGATGTAAGAGAAAGTTAAAATCTACAAAATCCAGGCCAACTAAGAAAAATCTATCAAATTGATCACAAACACATACACACACACACGTATTGTATACACATCCATATACACATACACACAGTGCCTTGCGAAAGTATTCATACCCCTTTATCAATTTTCCATATTTTATGTTGCTTCCTTATGTTAAACAGCTTTAAGTTATTGTTTTCGAACAACAATTTATTATTTTTCAGTTTTTATTTTTTATAAATTAGCAAAGTTGTTACAAACCTGTTTTTGCTTTGTCATTATGGTGTATGGAGTGAAGATTGATGTAAAAAAAAAAAAAAAAAAAAGGAAATAAATAAAAAGTACAGTTGTACATTTGTAAAGTTTACCAGCCATGAAACTTTTCACATTATTGTTATAAAAAATGATTAAACAAATAAATAGATAAGTAAATAATGAAATAACCAATGAGTGAATTGGCAGATGTGGCAAAACACTTTTTGGGCCCTGCACAGATGATAAACTGATAAACACCCATTAAATTCACCCATTGGGATATTGAGGGGCCAAAGAACTCGAGTTGTAAATGGGTGACAGAAGACCAAATAGGTAGGAAAGAAGCAATGAAAGGAATGAAGAAGCCAGAAAGACAGATAGAAAAGAGTTGGAAAAAAATTAGGATGTACTGTAGAAGGGGGAAGAGAAGGAACAGACTGAGATGTAAGAGAGAGAGGAACAGCAGGAGATGGAAAGGGAGCTAAAGAACGAGGTGAAAGGGGTGGAAGAAAGATTTCAGAGCTGAGGTGGAGGAATTGCAGGGCATGAGAGCAGAAGGGAAAGATAATAAAAGAATAAAGATGCAGGTGACATGAGAAAAGGGGGAGGGAGCGAGAGAAAACGCATGCAGAGGTGAGGGGGTGAGCCAATCTGCAAAAGGTGAACAAAAAACCGAGAATGAGAGCATGCCAGGGGAGAAGAGAAGAAAAGAGCTCAGAGACAGAAAGAAGAGAAGATGAGCAGAGTACACACACACACACACACACACACACACACACACACACACACAAGGGGTGTGCGATATTGGAAAAAAAAATTATCGATATTTTTCCGATAACGATAATTAGACGATATTTTGCCGAGTGTGTTAATTGTGCTGATATCCGTCTACCGTGGACAGCTGCAGTTTTTGATATTCTTCATATTCTGTGTGGTCAGTTCACATCAGTGATTAATTAATCCTTTCATTTAAGTTTAAATTGATTTTTACCTTTTATAAAGCATTTTTTTCTAAAAGTGTACATCTTTTGAATCAAACTGTTACATTTAAACAGTCAATTAAGATAATACACATTTAGGCTGTTACCAAATAAATGAAGCCATCAAAATTAATCTTTGCAGAAGTTGCATCTAATGCATCTAAAGTGGCATTTAGATGCATTTACACACCGTTTAATGCAGCTCAGAGGGACATGGAGTGCTTTAACCAGTTACAAATGCATATTTTTGACATTTTAAAAGATAAAACATTGAATACTGATATTATTTTAAAAATGAAAATAGACTTTAAATGTGAAATTAAAACCACCAGTAGGTGGCAGAAAGTCACTGTTAACAAGTGAGTTATTGCGACTGAACCGAATCATTTAAACTGTTGATTCATTCAGGAACAAAACACCTTCATGTTGCTCAGAGACGCAAAGCAGTGATGTAGCTGTTAGGAATTATTTTTTGTTGGCGAAATGGAGCAAAAACAGGCAATATGGTGTCTAAAACCTAAGTCTCTTAATATTAACTTATTGATTTTATACAACAGTTCAATAAACAATATCACATTTGTAATCATGCTTATTTTTTAAGAAAAAAATAAAACGGCACTCTTCGTGTGATTTTAACTGTATGAAGCGTAAATATATACATTTTCTGCCCCTATATTTTGAATTTTGTGATCATTCTTAATGCATTTTAGACTGAATCATGCAGTGAAAGAACTCGCTCTAAATGCGCACGTGCACAGCACACCCCAGATAAATCGATAGATCAACAGCTCATCTGCATGACAAAGATGAAAATAAGAACAAAGACGGGAGGGAAAGAGAGATAAACAGTCTGCAGGTGGACACACGTACGTGAACCCACTTCCTCCATTTTTCCGCCAGCTGGATGCCACGTCGCCAGAGGCTTTGAGGCGCTGGACAGCGAAGCTCATTTGAGTGCCATTAGAGGCAGCCGGTCGTACACTTACACTAACACTGAACACGGAGAATGAGGGTGGAAGCAGAGTGGAGGAGAGAGCACTTATACGGAAAGAGACTGGAATTGTTATGGCATATTTACTCGCCGTCATCAATTCTCTCTCCTCATTAGCCCGGCACAGGTCTGATCCCTTTGTTAGAATTGATTCAGGACGAGTGAAGTTGTTTGCCCGCCGCTCTGTCTAAAAGGGACGACAGTGTACAATTACCTTACAAGCATGTAAACAAGCCACATGAATGCAGCGAGGGAGAATGCGAGGTGCCGCGCTTTTGTGGGGCCCGACTAATGTGTCTAATGTGACTAATGTGTGCATGCGTGCAAGTGCGTGTTTGGACAAATATATTCCCTCCACAGCAGGAGCGAGACATTGATTTCCCCATATTACCACACATCAGGGCCACAAAGAAAGCCACCGCCACCTTAATTACAATGTGCCAACTGCAAATTCCCCAGACCAGTGCACTCGCTTCCAAATACCCCTCTCAAAGACTTCATTTCCCAGAATTCCCTAGTAGATTCAGGCTAGAGGAGTGAAGTCATTTGCTTGAAATAATAACTGTTTTTCCATTTTTGGCAGAGTTAATCCTTTATCACCTTCATTATACGGAACCTGTTTGACCTTCTGCGAAACAAAATGAGATTAAAAAGAAAAAAAATGCAGGTCATTCTTTTCCATGCAGTTACAATGAAGGAAGACCGAGGCTTTAAATATTCAAAAAGGACTCATAAAAATAATAAAAACAGAGTATGGCTTGTATGCAATCATGAAGTCTGTCAATAGTTTTGTGAGAGTGTGAATTTAAAGGCATTATTCACTCTCCTCAAGTTAGCAGTTAATCACTCAAAATGAATCAGTTTAGAAGAGTGATTAGTCATGTGCTTGAATGATTATTCGTGCTTTACTAGCCCTTGTCATTTCAAACCTCTATAACCTTCCGTGAAACAAAACAGGATATTTTAATAAAACTGGCCACCAATAACAAGCCATACAATTGCTGCGTGTAATAAACAGGCCAAAATTATTCATTGAAAATCCTCTAATGAAACTCTTGTATCTGGTTCATTGAGTCAGTAGGTGCGTTTACATGGAGCATTGTAATCAGTTTAAAAGTCCAATCCGAATTAAAATGCTCCATATAAACACCTCAATAGGAATAAAAATGCCTAAACCGAATAAAATTGTAATCTGTTTGAGAGGGGTGGGATAAACCCTTCTATAAACCGAACAAAATTAAAATTGTACCATGAAAACGCGTTAAACCTATTACTTTGCGTCTACGTCATCACGTCAAGAGGTCGGGTCGTCTGAACGTGATGTTGGCGACGCAGTGCATTCTGTGATCTGGGGACACGGACACTACAGACTGGGTAATAGTGAAGGTATAAAATTAAATTTTTAATTATACAGTTAAAAACACATTAGAATGGAGAACGCTTGTGCATCTGCTCTCATGTCCGAAGTGAAAAACAAATCTGAAATGAAGCGCAATTTTCTGCTTTTATATATAGATCAATGAAAATAAACCACTTGACCAAAATTTGCCTTCGTCATTTGTATTATATAGATTACAGATTCATAATTTCCGATCTGCTTGAATTTATACATGCTCACGCCATGAATATTGTATGAAAACACGTTTGTTATGTGTGATATAGGCTAGCTCATTGCAATCACTCCCTGTGTTCATAAAGCAACGCTCCTTTGATTCATTGTTCAGCAACTCTTGGTAAGAAATCGTGTATTTGTTCCACTTAAGTACAGTCAAACTTTGTAGTATCAGAGTACAATTCATTTCAGAGCTGCATTACAGAGGGGCGTATGATGTCTATGATCGCGTTCTGGCCATAGGACTGAGTGCTCGAATGAACGCAAGGGATTCAAATATTCAGAGCCGATCCTCCCTATATACGCAGAATACGCAAGCTGCGTAGGGCCCCCAAAACACCAGGGGGGCCCCCTTGCTCTCAAAGATGTTTTAATTTTAGTTCCGTTTTTGATTTTGGCCAGCGGTTATGAAAACATGAATGATCATTTCTTTTAAAGCGGTGCGCTGTCACGCTCTCTATGTAAAAATCGGCCAAATCATGTAACGTGAATGTCGTACAGTCTCTTGCTCTTACTTAAAATAAATAAATAAAATTTAAAAATCGAGTTGAAAGCTTACTGAGCCGCGGAAGAGATACTGTTTCTCGAGCACTTTCCGCGAGCGCGATTCAAGACTGAGCGAAACATGGACAAATGCGTTTCATCCATTCGTTCATCCCCTCATCCCATAACCCCCGACAGTTTTGCGTAGGGCCCCCGGCAGTCTAGGATCAGCACTGCAAATATTATCCGTTTATTCTAAGCAAGTGCAAGCATCTATTAAAAATATTAACGTAAATATGGATGTTTTTTTACTCTGGTGACTTGTTTTTGTTGTCACTGTAGGCTATTAGCGCATCCTAAAAATCGAAAGCACAGGCACATGTAAACACCATATCGGATTAGATAATGTCTCATGTAAACAGTCCACTGAATCTTTCAATCGGAATGACAAAAAAAAAAAAAGAAGCGTACGTGTAAACGTGGCTAGTGAGTTGAACTCAAGAACCAAATCAGTTCAATTCACTGAATGTATCATTCGGCTCAGTTTTGTGACCTGGACCAAATGGCTTTAAAACATACAAAAACTCCTTTTGTTCACAAGTCAGACTCACAAACGTCTGTTCCTCACAAGTGCATCGTATCACTTCAGATGAACCAGGGGGAAAATATATATAACCATAAGAACCCCTTTTATGACTCTTTTTAGTCATTTTGAGGTTTGACAGCCTTAGTTCTTATTCACTTTCATTATATTTGACAAAAGAGACCAGAATACCTTTAAATATTCATTTTTATTCCACACAAGAAAGTAATTAAGTCACAAGAGTGAGAAAATGCTTTTAAATGTGAACTTTTCTAAATGTTGGAGAATGGGGAGAATGGGGAGAATGAATTCGGGGGAGGAGGAAGCAAAACTCATATGTTAAGGATTAGCAATGCGGTCTTCTGGGACTTTCTCCCGCTGAATCAAAGGTTAATCGCATTACGGGAAAACTGCATAATAGAAAACCTCACCACAGTGAATACAAGAGGGTCACAGGCGCAGATGTAAACGTGACTGTATCGGGATGTTTAGAAGGACGTGGGCGCAATGGGGGCGAGTGAGTGCAGATTATTCAAGGCGCGCTCGAGCTCTCGGATGAAGTGCGATCATCTGCGCGCGACTGAAGTGGCAGGCCGTGCGCAGGAATCAATTAACTCACACCTGTATGCGCTATAGTAAAGCGAGCTCCCATGAGAGCTCCTGAATCGTAAAGATCTCTCCATAATGAAGCCCCAGCGAGCCACTTGCACAACACGAACACACATTCCCCAGAGCGCCGCTGTCGACATGTAACAGCGTTCATCACATTACCGAAAAGCCCTAAATCACATTATAGCCGGAGTGTAGCCTCAGAGCTAACCGTTAGCGGTAATCTCTGCTAGGAGACAGCCTGGCAAAAACCAACTTTGAGAGGCGATGGCAGCTGGCAGCTCCTGTCGGTGCTCATATTTATAGAAAATTCCCACTGTAGGTTTACGAGCTCGCACTGTGGTAAAACTCCTGGGTGATTAGCCCCTAAATGAGAGCGGGTTGTTGCTCGCCAAGCACACTTCAGTGAGCGCGTGCCCGGGAATAATGGAGGTTAACAAGTGAGCAGAAGCAGCGGGAGGGAATACAATAGACACAAGTTGCACGTAATCAGGACGCTCTGATATTACAGACACGTTCGTGCTTTCCATTCAATAACCGTGGAAGAGGCCAAGCATGTTTTCAATACTCGAAGAATTGAGAAACGTCGTAGCAAAGACTTTTGACTTTGGTCTTTTGAAGTCTAGTTTTCATTGCTACTTATTAAAGCCGAGAACAGCCCACTTAGACAAGCAAAGGACTTTAAAAGCACGTGAAAAAAAAAAAAAAAAAAAAAAAAAAAAACTAACACCAAATGCATTTCAGCTAAACAGACAATACAATGAGGCTACAGGTGTTATAAGTTAATAGGAATCCACAATATATAGGCTGAGTACCATATCTCATTTACAAACTGAACATTTTATACTGATCTTATCAGTATAAAATGTTGTATAAGTATAAATTCAGGTTGGTTCATAATATCTAATCTTAAAAAAAATAAATTTAGTATCATGTACAAACTATGATCATATTTAATTTTTATTAATGTTTTTATTTTTCATTATAACAACACTTCAAGTGTATGTGTGTGCATATACATACATACTAAAAATAACATGATTTATTGTTTGTGTGTATAATCTATGATAGTGTTTATTACTATGAAAGTATTTATTACTGATAGTTTATAAAAATTTTCAAATTTAATTTGTAGTATTTATATTCTATCATAGTATTATTTTTATATTTTCGGTTTTCGTTTTAACTAATTTTTATTTAATTTTAATTATTCATTTTGTCATGTGCTTGTCATTTTTAGTAGTTTTTTCTCTTTATTTTATTTAGTTTTAGTACTTTAGTACTATATAGTACTAGTATTTTATTCCAATTAGTTAGCAAAGCAAAATTTAACCAATATTTCAGCTTTTTCAGTTAACCAAAAATAAAGACAACACTGAGATTAACCAACACAAATGGTTCATTGTTAACTCATGATACCCGATGCATTTACTAATATTTGCAAATGCTTACCAAAGTTATTTTTGTATCAACCTTATACCTTATCAACAAAACTACCAAACATACCATCAAAAACAGACACATACATGAAACATGACCACTCCAAACCCAGCGAGACACATTTCATTCTCTATTCCCTTTCTAAGCTCTCCATTCTCCAAAAAATTCAGACAAGGCTGAGGTGTACCTGCGGACAAACAGATCATAGCATCCATGGCCTTCACAGAAGGTGAATTTCCTTTGATTCATTTCAGAGGGAGAAGCTCGTACTCAGCAAGCTGCGGATTTCTATATCAAGCCTTTTAATCATAACACGGTATTTGGAATTGAACGAGGCAGAACAACCACCCTGCACCAGCTTATCTGGGCTAAACGTCAGGTGTTTTCATTCGCTGATGTTAGTATCCATGCATAGGCAAACACTAACACGCACACACTGATGGCTTTGGGATTTGGAGCTCTAAATTAGGTTGCTTGTCGCATTTTCCCCATAGCGAGCTGTGCTCTGATTAAAAGCGCCCAATCTCTGGTTTGGTTGACGAGCGTGGTCTCTCTCCCTCTCGTGCATTTAACTCTGTGTCTACCGCCACACTGATCCCGGGATTTCAAGGGTAAATAAATAAATAAATAAATAAATATATATAACAAGAGCCGAGGAAACCAATTATATAACATCGGCTTCACCTTGAGTGAGTGTTTGAACATCATGTAGCGTGAAGGACGTTACCTCCATCTAGGGATGCGCGGTATACCGATACTGGAAAAATACCGGTATATATTATATTTCAAACGGTACGATATCATAATTTTGCTCAATTCGGTATTTCATACGCTGCTGTTGCAAAATGCACCTGTAGTGGCAGTGCTTCCCAAATTGCTGCGCAACCGGTAAATGTGACAACAGACCAACGCGATGGATCAAACAGATGAAACTCAGCGCACCCAAAATTAATAAATAAAGAGAACAGTAGAAGTGAAATATGGCATTACTTTGGATAAAAAACAGATGACAAAGGTGAAGGAACTGACCTTACTGCACCTGTATGCAAGCGTTGCTATAGGCCTAAATCATGTTGGCACAGGAACACATCAAATCTTTTTAAGCATTTGTCGCTTGCTCATCCTGATCTTTTCAAAGTATTAAGAGATCGACAGGTGAGTGCGTCATTCATAAATTCAGATTTGATTTGACCTTTTATTTACATCTGATCAACGCACATTCAGATGTAATACAGTAAGCGCAAATGTGCATGTGAGACACGCTAGAATCAATGAAGTTTTGGTCACGTAATGCATGCACTTGCATTTCATACAATAGAATTTTAATTGGATATGAATTGAGCAAGAGTTTTGCTATATTAATTTTAGTATCAATGATATGAAGGGAATGTTTCTGACGCGCTGCCGACCGCTAATATGAAGCAAGTGAGAGAGTGAGATTTACATTTAATGCTTTTTCTTTGGTTGAGTCTGAAATCTGAAAACAATCTGAGAGAGAGAGAAATAACAACATGATTTTGAACATTACTTTGACTGTTAGAATAACACTTTACAATAAAGCAACATTTGTTGCATCAATTGCGCAACTTCAGTGCTATTTTTGTTCTTCAAAATGAAACCTGTGTTTCCGGTAGGTTTTTTTTTTAGGAGACATTTAGTTTGCACTGAAAAGATAAGATTTGAATATATTTATAATGCAGTTAGCATATTTTTTTTTTCTGCAACATCAAAATGTAACCTATGTTCCCTTTAGGTTTTTTGTTACAGTTTGATACAAAGGTATTAAGATATGAATCTGTTTTTATTATTATTAATAATATATATTTTTTAATTCACTTGTCTTTTGAGGCTGGTTATTTGTCACCTATGGTATCGATACCGAGGTACTACATTCTGGTATCGTACCGAAGCCAAAATTATGGTATCGAGCCATCCCTACCTCCATCTAATAAGATTACCCTATTGGCTTATCGGGCTGTCAATCACATCCGTGCACGTCCTTCAGCGAAAGCAATACTCGATAATTTGATCCCAGGCCATGAACATCATCTGGGGTAACCTGAGATATATTAGATAGAGATGTGCCAAGCCACAAAACGTCAAGGTCCAGCTGGCTATGGAGGAAAACATCCTGGGCTGTTTCTGAAAGATGATAAACGGAGATGGGAAGACAAAACGGCTCATCTGAAGCCAGCACTCCTGTGAGATACCTTCAGGGTTCCCACTCTTTCTGATGAATTATTTCCATCATGTTTCTTCCGTGCCTTTTAAGAAATAAGGGTTTTTAAAAATAATTTCTATAGAGATTGCACTCATGAATGATCATTCCCAGCTGAGGAAAACACTTAAGAACTAGAAAAAAAATACACATGTAGTGTGCACATAGAAATTCTTGTGACCTTTTAAGATTTTATTCATCTGTATGACTTTTAAAGGGGTGGAAATAACACTTTTGAAACTCTCATTTTCAGCTTTTTAGGGAACCTCATACGTTCCTCTGGTTGATTTCTGAAACCCGCATAAGATGCATTCTTCATGATGATGATATCCCATAATCACACAGGTGCATCATTTGGTGGAGAAGAAAAAAAGGCATCTGTACCACTGAGAACGAGTCAATGAATTCATAATGCCCCCCCCCCCCCCATTTATTGCAACTTCTGGGTTTGATATCTACTATGGATATGCGCCATTTAGAATTGAACTGAATGGCTTTTAAATTCCAACTCACTGGCTGAATTTGAACCGCCCTCCATATAGATAGGTCCAAAAAGTTTTTTGTTCACATAATGTGTGTGTGTGTGTGTGTGTGTGTGTGTGTGTGTGTGTGTAATGTGTACATTATATAAATACACACATGCATGTACATATTTACGAAAAAATGTTTATTTAAATATATTTATATATAATATAGATTCTATGAACAAATATATACATGTGAATATTTTCTAAATATATACTGTGTGTAATAATAATAATACTAATTATTTATATTTAAACAAATTCATAATATGTTATTATGATTGTACATCCATACATTTTTTCTTATATTATAGAAAATATGGAAAATTATCTGCAAACTTCAGTCAGTTATATTTTACTTTGAAAGCCCTGTATACATTTTACAAAACCATTTGTTAACATTATATATACACACACATTACATAATGCATATTAAAAATGCACAAATTGTGCCTGTGCCGATACGATAGCCTAGTGGGCAGTGCGCTGACATAACGCCTTTGTGTTTCAAGCATCCCGAGTTCAAATCCCGACTTGAGGACCTTTCCCCAATCCTGCCCCCCTCTCTCCCCCACTTCACTTCCTAATTGCTCCTCACTATCCTGTCGTAATAAAAGCCAAAAATACAGTAAAATGTTTGTTTTTCAATATCAAATATTAAAATATATATTTTACTAATTATATTATAAAGATAATAATATATTTTTCCATTAAGTAGCATTATTTATAATCTATTATATTTGTTCATTCATGTTTTTTCCATTTACATACAATTTTTAACAAAATGATTCAAATATGTAATGTTAACAAATTTTACTTTCTTATGAATGAATGCAATATAATATAATAGTGGAGCAGACTGAAAGAACGGTTATTGTCCACAACACATTACCGGTTTCATTTTTTTAAACTCTGCTTCCTGTCATTTCAAATTCACACTTTTAAACTACCAAGGAAATTTCTAATAAGAAACAAACATCCTAGTCACTAAGGATATGCTTAGCTGTGTGTTAAGCTCACTTAAATTCATGTTCATACAAACGTGCTGCCTGTGAACTCGTTGCCTGACAGAGGTTTGGAACACATCCCTGCACTCTCAAACATAGATTGCTGTCACATCACACCTTTCCCTGTCTCTGTGTGTGTGTGTGTGTGTGTGTGTGTGTGTGTGTGTGTGTGTGTAAACCTTTCATTCAGCTTTTCAGAAGCTAATCCTTTTCACTCACACACGCGCACACATCTCTCACACAGATGTTATGCCCCTCAATCACAATACATCTAACCGTCCTAAGCCAAGATTACTCTGCACCGCCACCCCTCAAATCCCCCGTTTTCCATGACCTCAGTGCAAAACGCTGAAGAACCACAGCCTTGAGCATTCAACACTCTGGCTTTTGGAGTCAGAGGCCTGCATGTAGATCATTCTCACTCATTAGCTCACAGTTACTTTGATCAGACGGAGCAGATGCGGCTCTGATCCGGGATCTGCGACCCGATGCAATGCCCTCTGCGCTGTCTATTGCAACCCTGTTGCAAACACATCTCTATGCAAGCAAGTCCCAGTCCTGAACGGCTTCTAACAAGCTTGCCTGGGTTTGTTAGAACAAGGCTTTAACAGTATCCCGCCGATATGTGCGATGCCCCGTAAGAAAGGTCGAGCCTTCCACGCTTTGAAAAATAACTGTGGAGATCTGATCAAAGTCCAGCGTAAACAAGAGCGTCGACACATCAAAAGAAAAAGCCGCAATCTCGGTCAAACCCCTCGTTTTCCAGGAACATTTGTTGTGGTGATAAGAGTCACTGTCGTCAAGGCGACGGCGAGAAGAGAGGCAGCTGGGTGACAGAGCAACAGCTGCTCATTCACAGTCACATCTGGCAACAAGAGCATTCATCTCCGTGCCAACAGAGCAGAGAGAGCCAGCAGAGAGATGGAGAAACATGCAAGGAGATCGAGAGAGAGAATGAAAGAAAGTAGGAATGCACAAAACATCATGTTATTAAAAATCTGCTAATGAGTCGGTAACCTGAACAACTAGCTGACAGGCCTTAACAAAAGTCTTCTAAAATTAAACCGGTTTCTAACAGGGCCTTTACAAGAGACGTTTTAAAAAAAAAAAAAAAAAACAGCATGCAAGAAGTTCAAACACATAACATTTTCTAAAATGTTCTATTAAAGGGATAGTTCACCCAAAAATGAAAATTGTTTATCTGCTTACCCCCAGGCCATCCAAGATGTAGGTGACTTTAGCCCCTTTCACACTGCACGTTGGTCCCGGAACATTGCCGGAAAATTGCCAGAGTGCCTTCTGTGTGAACGCAACCACGACCCGGGATTGATTCCGGGACCAATCCCGGGTTGGGGACCTAGTAACATTGCCGCGTTCAGTCCCGGAACGAGCGCTGTGTGAACAAAAGCCGGATAAATGCCGTAAAGGCTGATGACGCGCGTTATCATGCGACTCTTTCACCAGGTGTTTTGAAGGCAGATCAACACTCACACATCGAAAAATGTGTAAACTGGAATGAAGCAGCGATCGAAGCCCCTCACTATCCGCGCTGAAACTGAAATCGTTCGCCAGTTTATTTTTTATTTTTTTAGTTTTTTTCGTTCGCCAGTTTAGTGAAATGGTGCGTGGCGCATTGTATACGTCACATGACGACGTCACGTGTCATTCCGGAACATTTACGGGTTGTGTGTGAACGCGCGCACAGATTCCGGAAAATCACTGGCAGTGTGAATGCAGCAAATCTAACGACCCGGGAACAATTGCCGGAACACATTACCCGTGTATTTTCCGGAATCTCTGTGTGAAAGGGGCTTTCGTTTCTTCAGTAGAACACAAAGATTTTTAACTCAAACCGTTGCAGTCTGTCAGTCATATAATGGCAGTCAATGAGACCCATGGCTTTGAAAGTTAAAAAAAAAAAAAAAAAAAAAAAAAAAAAAATCTACACAGACAAAACCAAATTAAACCCTGCAGCTCGTGACGTGACTTTTATACACACAGATCAATATAACCCTCAATAAATTATAGAAATTTTATTCAATAGTGACTAATTTGGGAGGGGACTTTCCAAACTTATCTGTGAATATTATACAATTTACATACATACAAAATTTGTGGAAAGAGAAATTTTTTTAAAGTTGTTTCCAATTCTGTAGAATGGCTCGTATGTCTTTAACTTCAATAAGGAAATCATGCTTAAAAAGGTCTGGAGAAAGTGTCCAACTCTTGAATGCACTGCCTCGCTGTGTCCTTACAGAAAAAAATATTTAATACTTTACATATTAAATATATTAAAAAGTCCTGCTATATTTTCTGTGAAGCCACAGAGAAACGCCACATAAAAGGTCTGGCGAACGAGTCCAACTGTTGCATACTTGTTTTCTGGATTCCTCATATGCTGTCAATAGTTATTTTGCTTTGCCTCCAAACATTGTCTGTTCTACCTCAGAAAGTGACGTCTGTTCTCGTTCTCCATCTGTTTTTTCCCCTCTTCCACGGTCTCCAGCTATTCATCAACACCCGTCTCAAACTGCAGCACTGAGTGTGTTAAGCAGAGCCTCAGAAGCTATCCACCCCGCCTCTCCTGCGGTGCACCACACTGATCACCACAAAGGGTCAGTTTACTGCCAATTTCACAAAACCTGTCAAATATATCTCCAGGTGATATTTCACCTCAAACAAAAGAAATAAGAAACCATCTCTCACTTTAAGAAAATGAAGCCTTTTTAAATGTTACTATTATGTTAAATTACTGTAAAGTACTGACAGTAGATAAACGGTGACATATTTACACTGTACATCATGGTAATATTTACTGTACTAACTTTTTACAATTTAATAATGCCATTTACAATACAGAATTGCTCTTACTGTATTGCGAATCACTACTGAGAATAAAAAAAATAAATTTAAAAAACGTAAAAATAACAATTAAAGTTACAGTAAGAACATTTATATTTTATTTTTTATTTATATATTTATATATTGATAATTCGAGGATGGTTTACTTGTCAAAGTTGATCACACTGTCACAATATAATAAAAATATTTAAAAATATATATTTTTACCAACAGCAATAATAGTAATAATAATATTATTATTATTATTATTATTATTATTATTATTATTACTGTTGTTGGTCAAAATATTTATATAATAATAATAATAATAATAATTTAATTGTCACGAAAGTGATCACACACACACACACACAATATTTACCTATTAATCCTAAAAATTTGTAATAGTATTTAAATTAAAACATTTATTAACAATATTTATTTTGTTTATAATAATAATAATAATAAAAAAATTGTAATATCTAATAGATTTTCTATTTAATTTTCTGGTGAAATGTGACCAATGATTCACTCAAAAGTCCATAAATAAACCCAAATAAACATTAAAATTTAATACTATAAAAACCCATCTACCAACAAATTATTAATCGTCTGTTCACAGAAAGTGCGTAAACAAGCTGAAAGATTTCCTTACACGCAGAAATTCTCTCTTGACAGTTATAGCTCTCCTGTGCTTTCCCTCCTGCGTCTACATTATTATTTAATAACACTTACATCCATTTGTCACACTGAAAGCAGAACACACCGGTCGCAATAAAGATGGACTGCTGGCATTAAAAAACCTCCGAGACCTGCACGCTTCCCCAAACTTGAAACTCTGGGCTGGGCGGCACACAAGCTTTAACACAATATACAAAAATCTGCACATCAATCTTCACCGGGGCTCACAGGAAAAGCCTAAGTCTGAACTTTAAAGAGCCTCTGAGATTTGGCAATCCCCTAGTAGGAGTCTGCGGCATTTCCAAATGGCAGCTTGCTCACCACAACCTCCGCTGTGCTAATTTCTCACCTATCAAGAGAAAGCAGGGTGGCCATGGCAGGAAAGCCTGGTCTGGATGGCTACAGAAGCTCTGGTTTGCAGACTGCACTGGGCGGTCATGCAAATCCATCGGGGGCTTATCAGAAAACAAATGGCCTAGAATTGCTCGAGAGGCACTGGGTGAAAAAGCCCAGTCATGAGGCTCGCTGATGTTATCAGACACTGTTTGCATGTCCTACTTCCTTTTTTCAAAGCCCATCTAAGCAACTAAACAGTGCGGCACAAGTAATTAAACTCAAGTTTCTGTGCCATTTCCTCTTTTTGGTACGCCTGTCCTCTTCTCCCACACCTCCACATTTTTCATTTGCACTAATTAGGCCTAGACAGAATTTGCAGATTTCTCTGCATTTTCAGGCGCTGATTTGAGAAAAAAAAAAAAAAAAAAAGTGAAGATTTGTGGAACGAATTTGAACATGGTAAAACATGTAAAATGATGCAGGAGTAGGACACTCTTATTTAAAGCTGAAAGCGTCATTGGATTAGATCAAATCAACCGTTTTCAGCCTACGGACCCTCTTGGTGGAAAGAATGAGTGAGCAGGGGATTTTATTCCATTTTAATGTGGGAGCAACATTAATAAAGTAAATAAATAAACAGTACCCTCCATTCAAAATGTGGGCGCAAGATTCTCAAATTTTCCTGGATCTTTTGATTGTTAGAGGTCACTGTACTATAAAAACACTGTCTAAGTTTCAGAACTCAGAACTTCCTTGTTAGTCCACAAACAGCTCTTATTGAAACCAACTTGCTAAAATAGCTTGTTTCAGATTTCAGCCATTTACACACCATTTTCAGCTAGAAAAGAAAACTTTTTATGCCTTTGGTCATTCATATAGACAACAATGGCGTTTTGGGGGCTATTTCTGAAAACTTTGAACTGCTGTAATCTTCTCGGTGTGTACTACGAAAACACGAAATTGCGAAAATGGTGATGTCATGCATGCTCATGTGCATTACATATTTAGTCTAGCCACCTTTTTCTTCAACGCAGAAGTAAGCATATGGGCGAGACTTCCGGTTCATTAGCCGCTATAGGGAAATAGTGAGAAGAATAAGTAAAGTCACCATTATTTGTATAGCGCTTTTAACAATGCACATTGTGTCAAAGCAGCTTTACATCAGCTTGATATAAAGCTGGGTGGCTTTATATCAGCTTTACAGTATTTAGACGTGGAAATGGTTTGTCGAAATAGTGTCATTCTCCTCTGGCCAGACAAAATCAGCGGTTTAAATCTAGACTAAAGCGGAGTCAGATTGAGCAAAGGACAATAAGGACAACAACAACAACGTGCAGTAAACGGTAAAACTGTTTTCACTACAAACCAGTGTTCATAATTAAGATAATACATCAAAATAATACGGTAAGACACACCAATTTGCAATATCAAGCAGTAAAATGAGCTAAAAATAGCTGGACGCACACGAGACTGGAATCCAGACCCAAAAAAATTTACAAACAGCCCATTTTTCCAAGAAAAAGGTGGAAAGGTGTGTGCGCAGACACGTAGTGCTTCGTTACACACTAATATCGCCAACTACTGGCCTGGCATGCATACAGCATTTTTAGCCATTTTTGCAGATACGTTTGAATGGGAATTATTTTGACAATGTCATCTGTACATGAAACTTTTCAAAAAAAATAAAAATAATACATTTACACTACACCATTGTCGTGTAAACATACCCTCAGTATGATGCAATAGTGCAACAGAAGTCCACCTCTGCAGAATAAACGGCTACTTCCACATCGTCGCATCAAGTTTTTAAGAGTTCCACATGTAATGCTCATTTCATATGCAAAGATGTTAGCCAATCACAGCAGTGGGAAAAACAAGTCTTTTTACACTGAAGTTGTCAAAGCAACACGCAACTTTAAATCAGAGGGCTAAATCAGGGTGGAAAAATGACCATTTATATCTGAATTAGATGACAAAAATGGGCTAAGATTTAAGTACACCTCAAGAAACATTATAAAACAACTTTTACAAAAAATGCAGTTCATGAGCCCTTTAAACTGATCAAAGGTAACAGTAAAAAACAATGTTACAAAAGACTTGTTTCAAACGCTGTTATTTTGGATCTTTCTATTCATCAAAAGAATCCTGAAAAGTAACGGCTTCCACAAAAATATAAAGCTGCATAACAGTTTTCAACATTGATAATCAGAAATGTTTGCGCATTAAATCACCATATTAGAATGGATTATTAGAAGGATTGTGAGACACTGAAGACTGGAGTAAGGATGCTGAAAATTCAGTTTTGAGTCACAGAATAAATAATTTTTAAAACATTCAAACAGAAGAGAGTTATTTTAAGTTGTAATAATATTTCACAATATTACGGTTTTTAATGCAATTCTAGTCAAATAAAATGCAACTTCGGTGAGCATTTGAGATTTCTTTTGAAAAAAAAAAAAAAAAACGATGTAAACAAAGATATAAATATAAAAAAAACATTACTGTTGAGCAGGCACAAATTCTGTGTGGGCCTGATCATTTTTCTCCTCATACTATTATAGTAGTACACCATCGTTTACAACAGAGTCAGATGCTATAGATATTTAGCCTCAACACAGTGCAAGACACACGATGCAGGCATTTCAGGACAGACTATTATGAGAGAGTGCGCTGATCTTGCGTTTGAAGAACATCTAATGTATCATGAGCTCATATACACACTTTCAACTCCAAAAAAAAGGATTCACACAGGAATTCATAGCCTAACAGAACATGATGGATGGACTGCTCCCGCGTACCTTACAGAAGCTCTCCTGTTAATAATAACAAGCTACAAACACATCTCCACCTTCAAAGAAAACCACAAGCTGATATTTTCACGCAGCGGCACCTTTAAGGTTCCCGTAGCTAAACTAACAACTTCTAAGAGCAATCTGCTGTGAGAAGCAATCACACAAGTCGTGAGATCTACTGATCTGTGCAGTCGCAGGCCTGTTATGATATTCCTTTCAAACCACTTAAACCGGCCCGCCAGGAAACAAAGTGGGCCGCAGCAGCTCCATTGCAGTTCCACAGCGGTCCGTATTCCACCTCGAGGTCAGGAACCCAGATTCTGGCTGAGATCAGAGGCCGAGAGCCATTGATCCGGGCCTGAGTTCGTGATCCGGTGCTAGCGTGCGAATAGTTGCGGAGCAGAATTCGCAGTGGAACCGCGTCTCATCCGTCTCCCAGGGCAGGGTTTTGCCAGCGGGAAACTCTAGCGCCAGGCCTCCCTAATCTTCATCATCACCACTCTGCTGCTTCACACCGGCTGTGATCTCCACTCGCACAAACTCTCATCGGCTCATTAGCGGGCTTTACAGACACCTTCGCTGTCAGACTCACACTCCTCTTTCCTGTTTTTAGATTCCTACTTATAATGAGGTTACCCCACACATTCCCCCGCCCCCCTTCTCCTCATCAAGCTCGTTCAAGCATAAGTGCCAGCGAGACTCCACCAATTGAGCTCTCGTTCCCTCTCACCCGAGTTGTCTTTCATTTCTCACCTCTTTTCCACCGTTCTCGCTCTTGCTCAATCTGATCAACCGTTTTCTTAGGGCCCAATAAAATCTATTTCCCCTCCCCCAAATTCTGTTTGCCATTTAAAATGCAATCGTTTGATTCCATTTTTTGTCATTAAAAACACCATGTCTGATCATTTGAATTCATAAAAATTATAATAAAATGAAAACAATTTACAATAAAATATTGCATTTTTTGCCAAAATGTAATAACAGTGATATTTTCCAGTACAACATCTGAGCACATTAAAGTAATACAATTAAGGAAAAATTGTTTCATTGCCATGAATATGGTCACAAAATGGTCAAAATATTTACCCATTGATCATAAAATAAGTTTAAATATTATTACTACTACTGCTACTACAACTTTGAGAAGTACATTTTACTATATTAAAGTATTTAATTATATTATATTTAAAGTAGAGCCTTCTCCACTTCATCCCCTCCTGCTTTTCTCAAGCTGTGCCTCATTAGCCCCCCAAAAGGCCCTATTTGCTTTCCGTTCATCAATCGATTGCTGATCTTCAAATCACGCCACAATTCACATTTAATTCAGATACTCCAAGCAAATTTGTATCAGTTAAAGCTGACAGCAGTTCGGCGGTTATAAATGGTTTACTGCACGACTGCGCAGGCGAATAATAAAGCCATGCTTTTCCGGCTCTTTTCAGCGAGCTAATTAATTGGGCAACTCCTCGCAGGCTGTTGTGTGCACATGGATCATGCGCAAGGCTGGTTCCACTAAGAATCCCCCCCAGAGTACAAATCCCGCCTAATAAAGTCTTGTGGCCGTGGCCCGTAATGGAGTCAAACCATTCCCTTTTACGGAGAAGGCCCTGGACCGTCTCCAGTGAATGAGTGTGTCCATGTATGAGTCTTTAACTCTGTCATGCTCAAGCCCGGCTCATCACGTCCTCCGCCGTATGATCCGCTGTTGAGACTCCAAGTGTCTCTGGTCATCAGTGTCACATATAAACACATTACTAGTGTATGATGAGGGTCACAACCACCGGATACAGATATTACGGTGCTACGCTGTCGTCAAGTCGCTCCTGTTAAAAGCAGCAAGCTGTTAATTCGACCATAACATGCCACATCTGTATTTCAGCATAGTCACAAAATCAATTTGACTGTGAAACGCGAGCAGACTAACACCAGACATCAGCTTGAATGACCTTAGAGCTGCACATTACGTATATGGCACTGCATATCTATGGATATGGACAGGATTTTAATACGCATGTGGTAGTTTTCAATCGTATTCCTGTAGCTCAATGCATCAGTAGGGTCAAGGGTTCAATACTCAGAAAATGCATGGACAGACACCTTGAATGTAATCCATCACTTTGGATAAGAGATATTTATGAAAATATAAGAACTATAAGCACAGAAATACAAAAAAAAAAAAACATGAATAATAAAAATACAAAAATCTAGTCCTAAAAAATGTGCTATCGAACATTTCGAAATATTATTTAATTTACATTAAATTATTATTATTATTATTATTATTATTATTATTATTATTATTATTATATCCATGTTAATTAAAATTATATTTTAAAAGAATATAAAAATTATTAATTTAAAAACAGAAATGCACAAATATATGAAAAACTATGTAGTCATAGTATAAAAATAACATCATAAATGAAAATATTGTATAAAAACCATAATATATTAATATAAACAATATGTATACATATTATATTTTCCCATTAAATTACATTTAAATAAATTATGACATTTATTACTATACACTTGTTTCAAACTAAAATATGATAAATCTCTAAATTATTATGTTACATTCAATTTAAATAGAAAAACATTCTTTATAAATTCAAAAATAAATCAATTTAAATAAAACACATTTGCAAACTGCACTAGCTGCCTGTCTCATGCAAAGTACAGACTTACAGGCCCCGTTTACACTTGTTGGTAATACCATCCGCCTCAGGTGATGTGTTCATAATTGGCCATCCAAAACCCGTTGTTTACACTTGGTGTTAGCATGAGTCTTAAATGTGTCTCTTCTGACCACTTGCCAACATGCATGCATCACGAAATAGTGTGCTCCACGTTAATACCAGAGCAGAAGCATGCAAATTTGAATTATTCTACTTCAGGGGTGATAAATAATCTGTTGACCCTCTGATTGCCCATCCAAACCCAATTTACCAAGAGTGGAATGTCGGATATCGTTATTTGCACTTCTCCGCTGACCTCTTCTTTCCAAGCCTCCATACCATTTCTCCGAGTCTCTATCTGTCTATCTCCGCTCTCTGTGTGTGAATAAAATCAACACAGGGAGGGGGTGCGGTAAAAAAAAAAAAAAAAAAAAGAGTGGGGGAGAAAAAGTAGGGCACTTCAACCTGGTATGGGCAGCCTTGAGTAACACCACCGAGAAAATAAGAGAGAGACAGATGTAGTCCCTAGCAGAGAACACAAATAAGCAAGACCACGATGGAGGAACGAAGAGAAGAAAGGGCCGTCGGATGTGGAAATAGGAAACCATTTACGCAGCGGGCAAAATGACAGATAGCATACGAAAGAACAGGGCCGAATCTGGGAGGGGGCAGCGATAAAGAGAAGAGAGGGCAGAATGGATAGAGATGAGGGAATGATAGAGGTGAGAAAATTAGGGGAACGGATGTCGGCGCTAAGAATACAGATATAGATGGCGAAAGAAATTGAGAAGAAACAGGACTTGAAAAGCGGTGAGAAAAAAAAAAAAAACGACATGAAAAAAATTGGATGAAATGGAGATGCTAGCTGAAAGACTGAGCAAAATTACAGGATAGTAAAAGAAAGATTAGGATGGCAGCTCAGGGAAAGAGCACTAATAAGGTGAAAGTGTGAGAAACTGAGGTTGAGAGAGCGCAGGAGGGTCGCATGAACAGGGACCGTATGAATATCTTATGCAAGCGCTGCAGATGAAAGCACATGGTTCTGACATTCGCTCTCTTCTGCTCTCTATCAGTCTCTCCTGAGGCGGTGTCTTTTTAAATGTGTTTAAATCAGAGTGTTACAGCTCTAATCGTGACTTGCATCACACTGAACATGCATAACGTGCGCACACACCTCACATCCATATCTAAACATATTCTCACTCTCTGCTGCATCTTCCTGTTGTCTCTCTCCTAATCTGAGTCTCTTTTGCACATTGTCACAAACACCAAAGGCCTGTGGGCGGTAAGAAAGAAAGGAGATCAAATGAAGGATTAAACGAGCAAAAAAAATAAAATAAAAAACAAAACTAAAAAAACAGGATAAACAAAAAGGAGCAAAACAAATAAAAACAGTACAAGTTAAAAAACAAACGAACAAAAACATTGAAGAGAATTTTTAAAAGAGCAAGAGACAAAACAAAGATTGAACAAGAAAATAGGACAAAATTACAAACAAATGAAAATTTCAAAGAATGACTAAAGCAAACTGATTAAAACAAACAAAACATACTGAACAAATGATAATTGAGCGAGCAAGTAAAAGACGGAATAAATGAACAAACAAGTTCAAACAAAGATTTAAGACAAAATGACAAACTAACAACTAAATGAAAGAATGTTTGAACAAAAGTAAAAAAGATTGAACAAACAAAATGAGCAAACCAGTGAAAGGCATAATGAATGAAAAGAAACAACAAAAGCACAAATGAACGAAAATACTGAAAAACCATAAGCAAACAAATTAAAGACTGAATGAATGAACAAAAAGGACAAACAAAAAGACAAAAGCACAAACAAATGAAAAAAAGGCATTGAACAAACAAAATAAGAGCAAACAAGTGGAGGAGAATTAAACAAAGGACAAACAAGAAACGAGCAAAAGTACAAATGAAAATAGAGCAAACAAAATTAATGGCAGAAAAAAAAAAATGAACAAAAGAAACAACGTACAAACAAAAAAAATGAAGCTTGGCGAACAAATTAGCAAACAAGTGAAAGACAGACGGCAAATAAAGTCAAGTGCAAATGAATGAAAAAAATGAAAATATTGAACATAATAATAAGAGCAAACAAGTGAAAGATAATGAATGAACAAAAGAAACAAGGACCAAATTACAAAGGAACAATAAAAAGAATGACTAAAACAACATGATAGATGAGCAAAGAAATAAAACCGAATGAATGAACAAAAGGCACGGATCAACAAACAAATTAACAAAATGAAAACCACAAAAAAAAAAAAAAAAGCACGATCAAAGCAGCGGAAGAACAACAGAATGAATAAATGAACAAACCAAAAAAAAAAAAAAAAAAAAAAAGAAAAGAAAAGAAAAGAATTAAAGGAAAGAAGGGCTGTGAGGAGGGATGGTGGTAATGAAGATGAACTAATGAGTTTCTGACAAACCCTCTTCACACTCAGTGGGGAGATGACAGAGGGAAGGAGCTACAGGAAAAAACACAAAGCCCTTAAAAAGCACAGCAGATGAGCTGCTCCTCTGCAGGCTTTTAATCTGGCTCGGTTCAAAATTTGCTCCGAGTCGCCCCACATGAGAAGAGCACGCGAGAACGAGCGAGAAAATAGAGCAACGCAGATTGAAGAAAGGGGTGCTCGAGAGGGGAAGAGCCATTTTCTGGGCACTGACTGAACAAGCACTCCCTTCTCCTCATCCAATCCCCCCCTTACCACTTCCCTCCATTCCCCGAAAACTCGCTGTACCCCACACACACACACTGAACAAATTATAAACACTGACTTGTGGCGAAATCATGAGGCCCTCGCAGGGTAACGGCGTGTATGGGTCTCAAAGCGAGGTGCCCAGAACCGCAGCACAGGAGAGCAAGAGAAAGGCCTTTCTTGTCTGTGCGCTTTTGCAAAGCAAGGACAATTGGAGCAGACAGTGTCTAAAGCCCAGAGGACTAGCCACGCTAAACACTACAGATAAGCCAAGCTATGCTTCTAAAAGCCCCGTTATCGTCTCTCTTCTGCTGATCTGTTGATAAGCTGTCACCAACAAACACATCCAAACACACTTCACTCACCCGTCTACAGGTCATGACCTTAAACATGCGCCCCTATACTGACTCACAATGAAACCTTACTCTTGCGACATTTTCTTACTCACCAATGCAATGCTGCTCAGTGGATGTTTTGAAACATTTTATACTACAGTTGGTCAAATTTATACTTTTTGATTGTCAATATTTTATGAATAGATAAAAAGAATAGCATTTATTTGAATTTTATTTTCAATTATAATTGTCTTTACAGTCACTTTTTATCAATTTAATGCATCCTTGAATAAGAACTGCATTAAAAAAAAAAAAAAAAAAAAAAAAAACCTTCCTGACCTAAAACTTTTGAATGATAGTGTATACAATTTTTTTTATTTATTCATTTATATTTATTTTAAAAATATCAGAATCAGCTTTATTGCCAGGTATGTTTGCACATACGAGGAATTTGTTTTAGTGACAGAAGCTCCACAGTGCAACAGACAGCGACAGGACAACATCATAATAATAATACAAATTTAAAATTAAATGTACAAATATACAAAAATGGACAATGTGCCAAGTAGCACAAACACAATATACAAAATAGACAATTCAGTATGTACAGTTATGTTAGGTGCAAATTTTAAATGTAATAAGTATGTGTGTAAAATAAACAAAACGTATGATAGTGTTGCGTGTTTCATGTTTATTGTTAAGAGTTCAATGTTCATGAGATGGATTGCCTGAGGGAAGTTTTAATAATAATTGTATATTTATATTTATTTAATAAATAATACTTATATCTGGCTAAATTTGAATTTGTCTCTGAATCACTGAAAGATTTTTTCCCTCAAGAAACTTGTGAGTGAGGTCAGGTCAAACTAAAACCAATCTATTCATTTAGGACTTCCTTAAGACTGATTACCTACTAGTTTTGCACATTCCTGTATAGTCGAGAACAGTAAACCTTGTGTTACGTTTGGATGTAAGGCTATAGCTTTTTCACATGTGGTTGTATTTTTGGAGAGAAAACATTAGCTTTTAATGCAAGTCTTAAGGGGACATTGCAGTCAATTTATCTGCTTGACTCATGCCGTGTTTTACCACATATGTTGGCTTGCTTTCTGCTTATTATATTCATGTTGCATTATTTATGTTAGTGTGTTAGAGGACTGAGTAAAGGGTAGAAAAAAAGCTTCACTTCTTCTAAAGAAAACAAGTGCTGTTGCTCATACAAAACTCACTCACATGATGTTTTAGATGTTGCTGTGTGGTTTCTAAGGCTTTGCTTGGTTGTTATCCAGTGCTTGCCAGAAATATTTTTTTAAAAATGCAACTATTTTAAATTGATGGATGCCAAGGCTGAGAAAAAAAAAATAATAAAATTAAAAAAATCCTGCACTCCAAATTTAACCAAACTTATAGTATCATGTAAGTATTGCATGGGCAATATACTAGATTTCCTAAGAAAACACTTTAAATTAAGTGAAGTCAATATAGTATTCGCAAACATATAGGAGCATACTGTAGCGCTAGCAACATCCATACGATATATAACAACATTCAAAGACAAGCAAGGCTTTTACACAATCCTCTGAGAGACATCTTGGATGCGCATGTGAAAACACTGCCATTGTTTTCCCTGTTTTTTTTCACCATCTTTGTTTCTCCTCCTCCTCCCGTTTCTCTGTTGTGTTCTTGGATGGCTGAGAGCTTGCTATTGCCCACTCCTGTGTGGATTCGCTCCAAATCACCTAATAACTCCCACCATTCTCTTCAGGGTCCGCCTGCCATATTTGTCAACAATTAACGGTCACTCTGAAGCGACCCGCCTGACCTCTGTCACTGCCCACGGCCCTCAAACCTCCGCTAGCTCTGACGGCACAAGAGAAAGAAGAGGAAAGAGAAGAGGAAGACTGTGGGAGGAAGAGAATTAGAGATGATTAAAACGAAACAGTGAGAGGGGAAGCACGAGCGCTTAAGACCAAAGCGGGGGTAATAGAATGCAAATTTCACAACATCTGTCTGCTTTGTATCTGTAGCCGAAGGGGAAGTCTTATCAGGAGATGATTGTTAACGTGCGGAAATTTAGATGAAATCTGGGTGGGCAGCTGCTAATGTCTTCAGTGCTGCCGCTCAAGTTTGAATGGCCGGTGAATTGAAAGGTCAGGAAGGCCTCTAAGGGAGACATATCAGGCCTGACCATCTGAAAGCGTACATCCGTGCACGCACACACACAGCTCACCTGAGGGGACGGTTAAGTCACCATTTCTCAAACCCATGGTGTCGGTTCCCTTTTCTCAGATGACTGTGCTCAAGCCACAAGCCCACTTGCCCTTTAAACACCACTAAACTCACACCCTTCTTTTGTGCGGAGACCAATTTGGTAACATTACTTTTTTTCTATTCTTTTTACAGTAGAGGTTGTAAAACACAAACGCAGTCAAACTCCGTCATCCACCACAGTCAGGGCAAAATGCTTTGAAACACATGGCTGAGAGCTTGTGTGAAATACTTAACATGTGCGGCTCTATCAGTAACTAGCTAATGCCATCAGCCAGCTCACCATATGCACATTATGAGATTTGTAGTCAGTAATGGAAATGTAAGTCCAATCCCAAACACCCCAATCACATTTTATGTACGCACTGGTTAGACTGCACAGGAAATGAAACTGACACAGCCTCCATGTCACCGATAATGAGATTTTCAGAGTGAAAAAGTGAAGAAACTCACCAAGAAGCACTGCTCTGACACATTTAAGTGTCCGTGTTAAAGGGTTTACAGACATTATCCAGAGATTGATGTTTAAGGGGAATTCGCACAAAGTAGTTCTGCATTATTTCCCATCCGTGTGGGAAATCAATCAAGCCATTAGCTCTCGTTATCAGACAGTCTCGCATTACGCTGTACAGTAAACACGGCGAGACCTCGCATATCTGACTTGAGATTCACGAGCGCACTGTAACTGCTCTAAAATGTATTAGGTGGTAAAAGTGGTCCAGCATCATCTGCTATTAGCATTATGTGCTCAGATGCCACATGCAGCAGATTAAGCGCAGGCTAAAGCGATTTTAAAAACAAGGCAGAAAACGCCTCAAAAAATGCTGACTTCTGCCCCTGCGCTGAGAGAAACAGACGGCCTGCCAAGTTCACCAGTAAAGACTTAATAAAGCAACGCCACAGAGACTGAACACCATGGCTAAGAGAGAATAACAGAAAAAGTGACAGACAAGCACACTGACACACAGCAAATGAGACCACTAGACAGACAGACAGATCTGACAATAACCTGCCAGACAAGTCCACAGACAGATTAGGCAACAAATTAGCTACTAGACAGACAAACCACAAACTAGCAAGTTACACAGACATAAATAGATGTAACAAGGAGTTTTCAAATTTTTTTAGGCCCTTACATAAGACATCCTTCCTATAAATACTTATCTGATTTTATATTTTATGTACAAGCACATTTGTACTGACAAATCTACATAAATATTACACAAACTGGGAAATATTTAATTTGTAATAAATGAAAACTTGAGATTTTAGCCAAAGAGACAAAAAAAAAAAAAAAAAAAAAAAGATTACGGCTCTCAAAACAGTAAAATGGTTGTGAATGGTTGTCATGATTTCTGACCAGCCTTTAGAACGCAGAATGAAACCGTAATAATGTTTAATAATGTCTAGTAATATGTATGTATGTATGTATGTATGTATGTATGTATGTATGTATGTATGTATGTATGTACATGTGTGTTGTAACGAGTCGGCTGCCTCCCCCCTTATTATCATCACCACCCCGTCCCGTATTCGCCGCCCTTCACCAGGCTCCCGGGAGTGGGTGTGTGAGAGAGGAGGGGCGCTGAAACCGCCAGGGCTGGCGGCGTGTGATGAGGCGCACCTGATGTGAATAGAGCCTCATCACCGCCGCCGTTTAAATGCCGAGCGCGCCTCTCCTCGGGTAGACCGGTCTCTTCCCCCTGCATGCACGCTGGTGTCCTCGTGGGTCCAGGAAGGGAGCGTCGAGTAGGAAGACTGCCGCACCCGTTAGACGGCCGACGGGCCAGGATGCCAGGCCGTCGAGTCCCCCAGAAGCTCCGGGGGCTTAGGAGAAGGACGTCGCCGCTGAAGGAAGCCGCCGCCATTCGCTCCCGGACCCGAGAGGGGAGCGCGTGCGGCCAACGGACTCCGCCCCTTCCCTGGACCCTTCCCTCTTGAACACTGCCCTCCTTCACAAGCCCCGCAGCACGACGATCCCCTGTTTATTTTGGCCACTTTCCCCCTTTGGACACTTTATTTTAATATTTTTGTTTAATAAAAACGTCTCCGAGGCCTGACGCCACGCCCACTGTGTCTGTCGTTTGCTCCTCCCGCCACAGTACACAGTACACACACACCTCTATCAAAGAACAGAATGATAGACAGAACGAAGACGGACGATAGATCAACAAATCAAAAGACGGAATGAGAAAACGACAGGTAAAAGAAAAATAGAACGAAAAAATAAAATGATAGATTGAATGATAACAGATCAACAGATAAAAGAACAATAGAATCATCAATAGAATGACAGAGCTAGATAAAACAAAAGAATGATAGATCAACAAAAAATAGAAAGAGAACGACAGATAAAAGGAAGAACAATAGAAAGATAGAATGACAGAACAATGGCATGACAGAGAACATACTGAATGAAAGAATGATAGATGGAACAACAGACAGACAATAATGACAGAATGAAAGAAAATGATAGAGCGATAGATAGACATACAGATAGATAGATAGATAGACAGACAGACCAATGTGACAATTGCATGACAGTTAAACAAACCGAGAGACAGATCAACAGATAGAAAGAATGATAAGACAAACAGACAGCTAGAATGACAGGTAGTACAACACAACAATAGATGATAAAACAATAGACAGACAGAACAATATCACCGAATAACAAGACCGAAAGACAGAGGGACAGACCGAACAGAACGATAGAGAGAGTAAGTGTCAGAACAACAGACAGACAGAGGGACAGATAATGCGGTGTGTGTTTGAGGCTGTTAGTAAGTGCAGCAGGAGGCTGATGGTGAAGTGAGTAACCTGTCAGACATCTCAGCAGGAGTGGGATTGAGACATTTGGTAAAGGCCAGTTCAACTGCAATACGGGAAGAGTCAACACACACACACACACACAGACGGGAGAAAGGTGTGCTTCATAAAACCGACAAGTAAATGATTACATTTACATGCACACAAATTACCAGCTAATTAGTCAGTAAGAGGCAGAGAGCGGGCCATACAAGCACCCACGCACACAAGACGGAGAAAGCACTGAAAACAGAATAAATAAAACAAAATAAAAAGACAACTCATAACATACAGCGTTTAGCATTTCACCATCAGACTAATGATAGCAGCTGTATACCTGCTCTGGTCCGTCTACTCGCTCCTACACCATCCTCACTAAACACCCACCAGCGGCCCTCAGCGAGACATGTACACACATACGCAAAAACATACAAATGAAATGGTGGAAAGCACCTCAGGGGAAGGAAAGCAGAGAAGAAAGGCGTCGAAAAGAGCTTCTAAGAGAATAGAGAGAATAAACATTTCTCGCACTGACAGTTGTTCAGTGATATCTGCTGAGCCAGGCACAAGTGAGCAGCGCCTCAGAATGACCGATTAGGACTGTATATCTGGAACAGAAGGAGGGGAGAGATAGAGAGCTCTGTTATCATGTACTATAATCATTTATATTATTTACATAGTTTGTTAATAAAACGAGGAGAATTTGTCACGCTAACTAGACAGTCGGGACAGGACCGCGGCGAGAAGAAGTGCGTGGCTGTAGTAGAGAACTGCAGAACTACTCATTTTCATAATCGAGCGAGTGGTCTTACGGAAGCGCTGCACAATTAAGCTGATTTAGGGTCGTGTATGAACAGACGCATTTCTTAGTCACAGAATGCGGCCTTGTGTTCTAAATGAGAGACTTTTTTTTAAAGTTCAACATTAAAATTTGACCATTTCTTTGACAAGTGCTACTTAATTAAATGCACTAAAAAAAAAAAAAAAAAAAAAAAAGGGTGTAGGATTTAATTGAAATAATGTTTGCAGAAAGAAATGTGAAAAAAAAAAACATTTCAGCTAGGTGCCATGGCAACATTTCTCATTTTAGTTTAGTTTAACTTGAACTAAAACTATACATAGTTATACAGTTATACATATATTTTATACATTTTCTACAGTATCACAATTTTATACACCGTTTCTAGTTAAGGTCACTGCACACTGAGCCCCAAATTTTAGTCCGAAATCTTTGCACGTTAAAAAATAAATATGACCTCACGTTGTCAATCACGTTTGCACATTGCCTCCGAAACTGTCATCCATCAAAAAAAAAAAAAAAAAAAAAAAAAAAAAAAAAAAAAAAAGGATCAGGTTCGATTTTCTGCATTTTCGCATCTGTAGCATGCATTTTGATAGGAAAGGCTGGGGAATACGAAACGCATGTGAAAATTTCGGACTCAGTGTGCAATGACCTTTATTATATATACACAATTATTTTCTTATTTTCTTTTTTTTTAAGTTGAAATCATAATATAAAATCACTTTTCAAATTCAACAGTAAATATACATTTATTATTTAATCTTTAAACATGTAATTAAATTTAACAGTAAAATACATTGAAAAATTACATTTAAAAGTATTAATATAATTAGTAATGTTTAAAAAGTTAAACCATTTTGATTGCATTTAAAAAAAAATCTATAAATGTAAAAATACAAAAATAAAAAAAGCTGATATCTATATCTATATAAGCTATATATTTTCAAATGCTTTATCTGCTTGTCAGCGGAAATAAAATAATAAAAAAGTAAAACTTTCACGTGCGAGACACCACTAAACTCAATTTAATATGCTAATTTGGTGTGATTAAAATCACATGAAAATGTAATAAAACATTTAGGCAATTAAAAATGAACAATGGATGCAGGATGCATTATCTTGACATGGTCTTAAAAACACGGCACTCATGTCACGATGTGCCAATCTGCAGGTCTATATAGATCAACAATTAATTAAAATTAAAGAACACGCCCTTAAATTATTTCCTCGACAAATATTGCAATTAATTCCATTAATAATTAAAATCACACAGATGTCCTTCCATTACAATTCCTGTAATCCTGACCAATCCCTACTCTGTATTCCTGCAGTCAAACTTTAATTACACCTATGAGTGAGAGGAGGAGTGGGAAAATAAATAAGGGGGATAAAAGAGATGATTGAGGTGACAAGGGAGGAAGACAGACAGACGAGAGGGAGGGAGATTGAGTCAGTCTGTCAGACATCAGGGACTGAATCTCTGTTTGGGTGGAAGGAGGTCATTGACAAAGATAAGAACCAAAATAGACACAGTCTTGACCTTCTCAATATACTTACACAAGAGACCCAAACAAGAGAGGGAGAGAGGCTTCTTTTCTTGTTTTTTTTGTGTTACAATGTATGAAAGTAGTAAAGAGTTAACAAACAGCCAGGCAGAGAGAAACAAAACAAGGGTGAGGGACTGGAGATACTGAACAGGTGGCAGTGGAAGACAGGGGGCAGAAAGCCAATTTAGCTTTCACAAGTAATCATTCTGCTAAGCCCTTTTACAGCACAAGAACAGAGATGTGTTTTTTTTTCTGCCTGACAGGGCCATTTATGTTTTTTTTTTTCTCCAGGCTGATGCATTAAAATCCTTCCATTGTTCTGAATCTCAGCAGAGAAAACACTTTAAATCGAAACCAATTCCTGAGAGAATGCACCAAGGAAATGCCATCAAGGCGAGGGAAAGCATTTGATAAGAAGAGCATCAACGGCCCAGTTGTTAAAGGGCTGAGCGGTGTTTCTATAACAAGAGACACAGAACACCTTGGACCAGGTGAATGGGACCAGATGCCATGTTCTTGCATGGGGCGTTCGGGCAGAAATTAAAATGCAGCTCTTTTTCAAGTCCCATACTAGCTGTACTGTATGGTATGCAAGACATGGATCATGGATCATAGTACATAATACAAGCCTAAATAGCATGCACATACAAACTTTGAAAAAAAACAAATGGCAGTAATATGTTGTTCGCCCAGTTCTGGCATAATATATTTAGCAAATTTCAGAAGTATCTATTTGTGCATGATTTTAAGGCTAGTATTACCCACAGTACCTTGCCTCAGAATGAGGAGCTAATTTAACTTGTAGAAAAAGGTGAAAAAAGCACAAATTGTGAAGTACATTAAGGACTTTAAAGTTCAAAAGTGTGAGACTGGTAAGATTTAAAGGGATAGTTCACCCAAAAATTTAAATTCTGTCTAATTACTCACCCTCATGTCGTTCCAAACCCATAAGACTTTCGTTCATCTTTGGAACACAAATTAAGATTTTTGATATAATCTGAGAGCTCTATACGCTTTATACTGAATGTAAACGACGCGGATTACATTTATTACGTTCTGAGAGAGAGAGAGAGAGATGGATAGGTAGAGATAGAGATGGCGAGATAGAGAGAGAGCACAGTAACTGAAATTTAAAACGGTTAAGAAAAGGCTCAAACTGATTTAATACACTATGCATTATTATGTCTTTCCTTTGTGCTTTGAACTTCTCTATGCGGACTCCGGATCTCTGTGCCTGTGCGCTGTGACTCGGTGTTGCTTCAAGTGCATCATTCTGCACACGGGATGTGCATAAGTGCTTCATGCCGCTCCGTATTGGAGCCTTTCGTATTATAATAATATTTTTGCGCAATGAAAGATTATTAATAGCCTTTCTTGTTCGTCTCATCTATCATATGGTGCGGCCTCATTACTGTGCAGTATGTTTAAAATAAATGTCTTTTAATTTGACAGTAGATTTATAAATATATTGTTTTCCATGAATGTATTTTACAACAATACAAAGAGCAATATATAATTTTTACCAGATATATTCCTACACTTATTCACTTTTTGTTCCTAAATAATTTCTTCACTAATTTTAGATTTTATAAAATTGTGCACTCACAATTTTTCTAGAGTAACTTTTGCTACCAAATTATCCACTAACCTAGTATATAAAAGGATTTGTCATAGATTATAATTACATATTCTTTAATTTGTTGTTTTTCTTTACAGTAAAGTATATTTTGTAGATTGTGTGTAAAACACAAATGAGTGATGAGCAGGTCAACACACACTGAGGTATAGAAATTGTACACAGATTTAAAAATCCGGTATCGGCAGATACTCAGAATTTTTGGTATCGGTTCTGAAAAAGTGGTATCGAGCCAGCCCTAATAGATAGACAGACATAGATAAAAGTATTACCATTTAATATAACGGTTTTCTATTGTAACATTTTAAAATGTAATGTATTCTTGTGATGCAAAGCTGAATTTTCAGCATCATTACTCCAGTCTTTAGTGTCACATGATCCCTAAGAAGTCATTTTTATTATTTTTATTTATTCTTATTATAAATGTTGCAAACAGTTGTAACGGCGAATATTTTTGGGGAAACTGATACTTTTTTCACTTTTTCATACCTTAATGAATAGAAAGTTCAAAAGAATACTATAGATTTAAAAATTGTAACATTATAAAACATCTTCACTGTATTTTTCTTCATAATATTGCATCGGTACATTTATTTTTATCAATGCAGTATTGTAGCACTGCAATAGCTTTTTTTTTTTTTTTTAGCTGTGAAGTTAATTAGTTTACTGTGATTAATAAACTCTACAAACCACTAGTTGGTTTGTACATAAAGCCGTGTACAAAACTTTGTCCCTAGTACTTAAAGCAGTGTTCATCCCAGAAACATTCTGTCATCATTTACTCATCTTCATGTCATTGCAAAGCTGCATGTCTTTTCTTGTTCTGAGAGCATATGTTGAAGTTCCCCGGAATCAAAACAGCATTGGACCCCATTGACTTTCATTGTATGCAAACACTCGACATTCTCAGAATAGCTTATGTCTCACTGACAGAAAGCCATACAGTAAGTGACAGAATTTCTATTTTCGGGTAAACTATCCCTTTAATATTGGGTCAATGTAAGCATGCAAATCGGAATGCAGTAAACGACTGGAGGAAAATTAAGAAGGAAGGAACAAAGTGAAGGGGCTGATGTGGGTGTAGACAGTGAAGGAGAAAGACAGAAGGAACATGCAAAAGAAGAAAGGAGAAAAAAGAAAAGAAAAGAAAAACAGGAAGAGCGGGAGATAAAAGGGAGAGCGAGAAGAGGAGGATCCGATGAGAGAACACTGTGGTCGACAGTAATTGCTTCGTCTTGCTCTGCTGCCCATATATGGTAATGGAATGCGTGACTGAGAAGGGATAACCTGTATGAGCCCAGAGCATCACCGCGTTCCCACACAAGCACACACACAGCAATCAGACACACTGATTACAAAACGCATCAACACTCAGAAATGAGACCACATACACTTGACAGGAAAAACCTTACAAGAGCTCCTGACACACAGGAAGAGACAAGAGATACTGTCAAATTAAGTCCACATGTAAATGCCATCACATGACATGTGCCATCACATGACCGTCGCAGCCCATTTTAGCCCATTTTACTTCTGTAACCAGAGCACAACAGGATATATTCAACAAGACAAGTGTCTGATGCCCAAAAAAAAAAAAAAAGGTAATTAAAAGGGAGGGGTCAAAAAAATAGTTACTTAATGCTGACGATGATTTTTATTTTTAAAAAATGTATTAAAAATTGATCATGCATAAAAGGTATTCAATAGGTGATTTTATACATAGCATTTTTCCGTTAAGATGTTTCTAATGAATGAACATGATCTGATGTCAAAATACATAAGTTACAAAGTGTCAAATTGGCAGAATTTTGATGTCTTGTGTGAAAAAGCTGTAAGAGTATTTTTTTTTTGAGAATGTATGAGGTTAGGATCTGCTCTGATCAACAATAACTTTTTATAAAAAAAATTGGTAAAGTCCCCAATACATGTAAGGATCAATATCAACACTTTGTGCGCGAAGGTCAGCTCCAGACAAAGTAAGTATCACGCATTTGTTTTCCAAGTAGCCCTCTGTAAGGCTAATGATGCTAAAGCTACCATTGTCTCTGTCTGTTTTCACTGGTCCTGCCTTCATGAATGATCGTGAATAGGAACGTGGCAGTTAAAAGGTGCATATGAAAGCAATGTGAGTCGATCGCTTGAGTTTGTTGAGCTCATAATCATGAGTGGGACTTATAAAATTTGTGATAGCATGCCATGCAGCATGAGATCAGCCGTGTTATTTTTATGCCGCCGTGCTCCCTTTGTGTAATTCACAAACGCGACTGTATTATGCACAGTACAATCAGATGACTGACTTTAAAACGGAGTATGTTTTCTATAAAGTTAACAGGCTTGTACTAATAGGGGAATGTTTATTTGCAAAGGCTAGCACTGCTAATGCTCATTTGCATTAAAGCAACATACTCAAAATTAGTGCGTTTTGGCTCAGACCCTAAAAGTGGCAATTTTAACAATCTATAAAAATGATATGTGGGGTATTTTGAGCTAAAACTTCACATACACACTCTGGGTATATCAGAGACGTGTTTTACATCTTGTAAAAAGGAGCATAATAGGTCCCCTTTAACTCACATGTGCTCAGGGTGTGCTAGTGATTAGATCACGTCAGCAGTAAGACTCATTCTTAAAGCAGTTTTGTCTGAATGATGATTAGAGTCACTCTTTTGGATCGATTTGCTGCATTTAATCTGTGAAAGCACATACAGAATGAAGCTTTTGCTGTGTGATAAAGTAAACAGTAATAGCACGTGTAGCAGCAGCAGTGACAGCCTCCCCCAGGTCCTAACGCCCTTCGGTAAAGAGATTTAATCTGTAGGGGGCGCTGTTGGCCTACTTCTAATTAAATTAAGTAAAATAGCCTGCACAAGTAACATTTACTGTTTCTGATTAAATAAAGCAGTAATTGATGTCATAAAATAATGACTATGTTTTGATTTGAAGGTCAGAAGCTATAGCTTGCATGAAAAAAAAAAAAAGTTCAAACATGACACTTGTAAATTAAACTATTTTATATATACCGATTTATTAATTAATGTGTAATAGGTTTTGTTTTTTTAAACAAATAAGCTCCAAAATACTTTTTTTTTTTACAACTCTTTTGCTTTAGACTACAAATAATTTAGACTACATCTACAAATGTTAAATCATATAAATAATTTAAATAAAAAGTTAGGGTTAACTATCTTTCTGGGAAGAAAAAAAATGCAGCGATTGATATATAGACTAGTTTATTTATAGTTATTTTCAAAGCTTCAGTATTCGGTCAAAAAACCTCCTTTATGGTTTATTTAATTCTAACAAAAGTTCTTGTTAAAAACTAACCAAAATTAAAAATATTTTGCTTATAATTTCTGCAGGAGAGACTTGGTGTGATATCCAAACAAAAAGGAAATATCGGCCAAAATGAGTCGAAAAATATCAGCATATTGGATATCGGCAAAATCCAATATCATGCAGCCCTAATTCATACTCTAAATGGCACCTAATTTTATTCAACATGAAAGTACAAAATTAAACCAAATATTCAAATAATAATGTATTTATACATTTAAAAAAAAAAAAAAAATTATATATATATATATATATATATATATATATATATATATATAATATTACATTATATTTATTTATTCATACGTTTTCCATTTTCCTCAAAAGTCTTATGTTTGAATTCAAATTGTTTAGAACACATGCAAAGACAATGCATGCGAGTAACAGACGTGGTATACTTACCGTAAAAAATTCAGAAATTTAACAAGTCTGAAAGTGGCTAGAATAGTCAACAGGGTCGATTTTAATGTAATGCTCTCTTTAAAGCATGTGACAGACCGATGGATTAATCTCCCTGTTTTTCAGACATCAGCAAAAGCCACTGAAAAACCCATCAAAGCAGTGGCTGACTAATATCAACCAGTATAAAACCGCACTCTTCTTACATTGCGTTAGCTGAAAGCATGCATCCTCATTACCACAGGTATTTTAAAAGCAGAGATCGTTATACAGCCTCCCACAAACATTCACTCACACACAAATAATCACCTAGTTATGACCCCTGTGTGCTGTACGAGCATGACTCATCCCATCAGACATGAGGCTGAGGACGCAAGCATAGCGAGTCATCTCTTCCGTTCCTGCAAGTGCTGGGCATCTGGAAGGGTACCAGGCTGCCTCAGCTCCCTGGCATGCCAAGGACACCAACATGACCGGCTCGGCTCACGTGCCAGCTCAGGACCCCTGCATAGACTCAGCAAGATTTGACAGGATTCTGTTGGGCTCATCTGTGAAGGACTCGCCGCAGAACCAGCACAGAGGGAAAACGCAGTGCATCGACAAGTACAAGTGAATTTGAAAAATGCCTTCTTGATGCTGGTCCTCAAGCCATATGTAAACCGCAAAGACAGAACATGTATTATATACTTCAAACTGTCCATATTAGTTAACTCAAAACAGTCCTATTGTGGATGATTCACCAGTGCATGTTGTTGCAAAGACAAGTTCAACTAAACGTCGCCAACTACTGGTCTGGTAAGAAAAATAGTGTTTTTAGTATTTTTGACAATGTTGTCACCTGTATGTGAAACATTTCAAAAACACGAAGGAAAAACAGTTTGATTATTTAACTGAATATCCTGTTTACAGAAATAAAACAGGCTGCAAATGCTGTTTTATGATGACTAAGACTTTGAGAGACCAAAAGCAGAGGAAACGAAGAAAATCACTATCGTGGGAAAAACACTATGCACTGGAAAAACCAATGCATGCTGATTGTCATGACAAAGTTTACGTCGCCTCGGCCATGGTATTTCACTTGTATCTTACACAGAATATTGAAAGAAGTGATCAGCCAAACTTCAGATGTATACCAAAACAAGCAAAATGCGGTCTTATTTACAGCAAAACGGCATATTCAACAAGAAAACCAAAAATAAGGAAGAACTTGCAATGAATCTCAACTGCATTGGATCAATAAAAATGGTCTGTATATGACAAGTGATTGCACAGATATTAATTCCTTAGGAATCACATAGACAGACAAAATCAATCACAACAATACCAGGGAAGTTACAAAAGAATTATAAATATACCTTAAAGCTGAAGGGTGTAATTTAAACTGCATTAAGTGACTAAACTGAATTGCAAAATAAAAGGTTTTTACTAACAGTCCCTTGTCCTCTACTGCTTGCACAAAACAGATAGTCACACCCAGGGGTTAAATTGGGATTTGTTATGTGGGGGGGCTCTATGGTTACAGACCATAGAGACCATTTTTTCCCCCACGTTTATAGAGAGGGCATTTTCCCACTAATCACATTAACTTTCATTTCAAATTTTTACATTTGATCTATAAATTCAATTATAATAATGTGACTGTTATTATCTATACGTTATCAAATTTAATAAATTTAAACAAAAAAAAAAACTACAATAAGTGAGATTTTTAAAAAAATTGAATATACAAACAAGAAATGGTGGGAATTATAGTTTTCAATGAAATTAAAGCTCCGGTAGGTGCCAGTAGTGAGCAAGTCGTTGAGTCGTTCATTCAAACTACTCGTTCAAACGGCAGATTCATCAGATGTTTATGCATGGACTAATTAAACTGACTCAACCGATTCATTCAAAACACTGAATCATTCAGCAATGAATCGGATGGTTGCTTTGAGATGGCTGTGGTTCTGCCAAAAACACCTAATACTATTGTAATTTGCTCATTGAACTGTTTATAGAACTATTAAACGGTTGTAATGGTGAAAACGTTGAGTGATGTTACCTAACTAACTGTATTTTAAATATAAAAACTTTAAATTTTGAATTTTTACCTCAGCATGTCTGGCATAAATGAAGCGTTAATGTCGAGCCCTGGAGTCTGTGCTGGGGCTCAGCCACGGACGGCCCCGGCCCAATTTAAACCCTGGTCACACCCCTATTTTTTAACATAAAAAAAAAAAAAAACATTTGAGCTTTAAATAAAACAATATACACAACCTAAAGAGGACACGCTTCATCTGCGTAATCATGATTTCAAAAATATGTCTAAATATGTCATGATTGTGATGCGGCCTATGGCGGTGCTTATGCTAAACAACTACTGAAGAACGCCAAAGCACAACAGCACTGAATCCCACCTCTCTTCATTATCCTCTTCTCAAGTAGAGCCGTCAGGAAATGCGTTTAAATAATACAAGGCAAAAAAAAAAGTGGGAAAAAAAAAAAAAATAAAAAAAAAAGGTATTAAGAATGCAGTGGCAGCTGGCCAATAGAGGGCTCCGCCCTCCCTGAACCACACACAAAATAATAATTATATAAATTATTTAAATGTATATTTGTATGATGTGATATATTAGAAAATCTTCTGTGAAAAATATATGTTTTCACTATCACCATATGACCTCTATGCCCGTCAGCACGTGTCAGTTTCAGCTGAGGGGGCGATCGAGAAATCGCCCACACGAGGCGGGTCTTTGTAGAATTTAGTCAAATGCTGATTCAAGATATAAATATATTTAAGATGTGACAAAATTTAGCCAATCAGCATCCTCAAATCTTAACTGAAATGGGCGATTTTTGTGTCGCCCCAAGCTGCTAAAATCAAGGCTGGTCTTTAGTGGCGCAATTTTCAATTACGTGACAATGGCGGACTCAGATGTTAGTTATTCCGGACACAAACCTAACTCTGTACAATCTCTACTCCAATGTCCGTCTGAGAGGAGAACTTTGGCAGAAAAACTGAAGGTAAAGGAGCTGGGTCCAGATCAGCCTGACCTCTTAAATCAGACAACAGACAAGCGAAAAAGGGAAGAAGTACACACGAAGCTACTCTTCCCGTTGGTACACCAAAAAGGCCTGGCTATGTGGATGAGTCTCTGCTAAAGCCTTATTTTGTTTCCTGTGCTTGCTTGCTGTTTAAAGCAACTGGTGCAGATCCAGCATGGACAGTTGCGGGAGTGAGAAATATGAAGCACCTGTCCGAGAAAGTAAGAAAAGATGAGAACACCAGGGCACACATGGATAATTCCGTCAAACTAGCCATTTTGGGAAGAGTAAACGTCGCTACTCAGTTAGACGACGGCCACAGGATTGCGATAAGAAAACACAACGAGGAGGTGGATAAAAAGCAGGTATATTTTATCCAAGATAATTGATTGTGTTAAGTTTTGTGGGGCTTTTGAGCTGGCCTTGCGTGGGCACGATGAAACTGACTCAGACAACCCTGGCATTTTTAGGGGTTTAGTGGATTTTGTTGCCTCGCTAGACAATGTGCTAGAGGAGCACCTTAAGACAGCAACCGTTTTTAAGGGCACATCAAAGACGGTACAAAACGAGCTGTTGGACTCCATGCTATCAGTGGTAAAGAATTACATTCTGGAGGAAGTAACTGCTGCTGATTTCGTCGCCATTCAAACTGACGAGACGACTGACGTTTCCACCCGCTGTCAGCTGGTGCTTCGTTACATCGATTCCATTGGTAACATCCAAGAGCGCTTTGAGTTCTTTACCACCCAGAACGCAAACACCGACTCCATTGCTACAGCACTTCTGGACAGTCTAAGTACCATTCTACCAAATGGACAAAAAAACTAAACAAAGTAATTGCCCAAACTTATGACGGGGCTACTGTGATGAGAGGAAGCACCGGCGGAGTGCAGCGTAAGATAATGATGTCTGCAAAAATGCTCACTACGTTCACTGCTACGCGCATCAGCTGAACCTCATCATGCAGAAGGCGACATCACACATCCCCAGAATCTGCACTTTTTTTTCTGACCTTGGTGGATTTTCTACCTTCTTCTCCAGGTCACCCAAGCGAATCGCATTGCTTGACCAAGTGGGTGCGCACAGACTTCCCAGGGCTGCTATAACATGGTGGAACTTCCAAAGTCGTGCTGCAAACATTGTGTACGAACACAAGGATGAACTTTTAAAATGTTTTCAGATCAGAGACTCAGGGAACTTTGATTCCTCAACTGTCAGAGAGTCAGTGGGTTTTGTAAGGATGCTTGAAGACGAGGCTTTCTGTTTTTTCCTGGTATTGTTCACAAGATCATGCCAAATGTAGACATGCTATTCAACCAGCTGCAGAAGAGGAACATCAACCCGGTCTACATTAAAGCAGCTGTCCAGGGATTCACAAACAACATTCAAGCCATCAGATAAATACCCTTTACTATTGGCTGATAAAGTTGTTGTTGTTAGAAAGATTCGTTGTCTGAAATCTTAATTGTGCCTTGCCATCAATATAAATGATTGCCATAGAGCACATCTATTTATTTTAATTATTATTTATTAACATCTTTTGGACCAGGGACTCAATTCCTTTCTGTGTGGGGACAGTGCATCATCTGACCAGCAGCACCAGCCCAACAAGCGACCGAGGACACTGGGACCAGGAGAACAACGGAGGCTAGCTACAGAGGTAAAACACACACACACACACACACACACACACACACACACACAAACGATGGCATATAGATTATAATTATAAAGAAACAGATGATTAAATACCAACAAGGAAAGAGATTGAAAAGTATTATGTTTTCCCAAAAACAAGATCCATAATGTTTGAGGTTTAGTATGGGCGTTCTATTGTAAATAATTATTCCATAAAAATGTAAATTAATTTTTTGCTCATAAGCATTCTTGCAGTGACTCTTTGTAAATGTGTTATTTTGTGAATATAGTATAACACATGCCATTATCTTGCCTCTGTGGGTAAGTGGATATAACATCTTTTGGTGACAAATAAAAGGAATTTATATCAGACCAGTCCAGTAACATAAACCTAGCCACTGTATTAAGATATTAAGCACTAGTTTGACCAACTAGCAGTCAGCCAAACTGTAAACTTAAGTCTACTTTTAATTTACCTGACTAAACAAAAGATAGGAACGGTAGAAAAAAAAAAAATTACATCACTAACGTTTAAGACTAATCTAAGAAAGCTATGTAGCTGGCCTCAGTATATCAAACGTATAGATCACCGTTATAAAACAGATGGGCCATGTCATGTACAGTACCAAAAAATTGCTGATCAGTCACAAGAAGCATGATGACGTTTCTGTCATCCATACAAATGGGAAAATAATTGAGTACATATCCTTACATGTAGCAGAAAATAGGTGATTTATTTATTGAAATGCTACTGTAGACCTTGTTTTGTTTAGGAAACCAATAGCAAGTTCAAGATCAGGAGAAGTAAAGTGCAATGAGGAATACTGGAGTTTAAACATTAGTAATAATATAATATGCATGTTATGTTCACTCAGAATCACTTTGATAAAAATGTTTTACAGGTATGTGATACCATCCTGATTCATTCCAAGGAGCGGTTTTCCTTCACCCAGCACCTCGTTAGTGCAATATTGCTGGATGGAGATTTGTTTCCACAACACAGTGTGACGTTTCCTGAATCAGCACTTGAAACAACTGTGGAGTCATACCCCATGCTGAACAAGGCCAAGCTCAAAACAGAACTGTCCCTCATCTATGAGAACCCTGAGTTTAGGGTTGGCAGTGGTGCAGTTCCTCTGTACCAGTTTTTCATTGAGAACAATCTTCAAAGTACTTTCACAGAGACTGTCTGTCTTCTCAAGATCATAATCACCACGCCTATGACAACAGCAGAGTCAGAGAGGTGCTTTTCTACTTTGAAGAGGATCAAAATGTTCCTAAGAAATACAATGATCGCCTTCATGCTCTGGCAATGCTTTCTATGGAGAAGAAACTGGTCAAAGACATTCCTGACTTCAATAAGAAAGTAGTTGGGAAGTTTGTCAATCAGAAGAAGAGAAGAGCAAAATTCCTGTACAAAGTAAAAAAAAAAAAAAATAATAATAATGCAGGTTCTCTCACCACATTGATTTTCTTGTACATGGTTATCCTCAGATTTGTATCAGTCATGGAAGTATCCCAAATTTAACTGAGACTGGTAAAATAACTGATCGGAGATGATTTAATGAGTAAACCGGTAACCAGATGTTCGTTAACTTTGTCTGCATTGCAATAAATCATATTGCTTTGATTTATTGTGAATTGTTATTGTGAAATTGTTTGCTGTGCCAGTGTGCCACAGCCCCACCACAATTTTTTCACCAGCCGCCGCTGTAAGAATGACACCTTTGAGTTTAGTTTCATGCATTAATGCAATGCGGCATTGTGACTCATCAGAGAGGCTGATTGATTCTAACACATTTACCGCATTTCAGGTATAACACTGTTGAGAGCAGTCACTAAAATAACGACACTTCAAAAGAAACATATGACAGCTTGCGATGTTATAACGAGCTTGTTTTTGTGTTGCGTAATATTTGATGGTTAATGCTTGAGCAGCGAGTTCAAAGCAGGATCTGACAGGACACGGATGTTTGGATGTTGACATTCAGAAGACATGTGATTGTGAAAGCGAAACCACATATTTACACGAGTGGCCACTTCCGTACGCACCTTAATCTGATCAGGTGATTAACTAGAAGCCTATTAACTAGAAGGCTAACAGCTGATGAAACGATAACGGCATGGCACTTTACATAATATCACATGAAATCCGAGAAAAGCCTGGTCTGATGCCAGCATGCGTATGGGATTACCCTATAAACTGGTTTTGCTTCAATAAAATCTGGTAAAGCAAAACCAGGTCATGGGAAATTCCAGTAATGATATTGGCATTTGAGCACACGTGAAAAAAAAAGGGCCTACACTTTAGCATACTTGTAAAACATATACTTATGGAAATTATATATTAAACCATACAATATGCTATATACTATACAATATACTAATATACTATATAATAAAATACACTTTTTTTTACTTTCAATTAAATGATTATTAGTTTAAAATTGTGTATTACCAAATGCACTGACAAGCATTGATAGTAAATTCAAACATACTTTATTGTATTGTAATATATAATATATAAAAACCTGTATGTCATGCATTTAAATATATTTAATGAAGTTTAATTTACTACATTTAAAGTACCTTTAATAAAAAGTTTGTCAGGTAAAATTATATTCAATACTGTACTTGAGCTTTAGTACGTTAGTCAACGAATCAATATAACTACTAGTCATGAACCATATTCTCTAATAAGCACAGACTTAAAGGGACAGTTCACCCAAAAAAGAGAATTCTGTCATTATTCACTCACCGAAGTTGTTCCAAAACTGTATGAATTTCTTTCTTCTATTGAACACAAATGATGCTATTTTGAAAAATGGTAACCAAACATTTGCTGGTCCTCATTGACTTACATAGTTTTTATTGTCCTACTATGGAAGTCAATGGTTACACGTGGTTAACACGTTTGAAACAACTTACAGTCATGTTTACAATGGCACAAATAAAAATAAAAAAAATTTTGGGCTCACATCTGACACAAAGCAAATGCAATGCAAAAAAAATAAATCCGATATGATCAAAAGATCAGATCTGTGCTTTAAGACTCGAGGTCATTGCACACAATGCGCTGACAATTTCCATTTCTGAGTAAACTATCCCTTTATTTAAACTAGTTTATAAATGCTATCCCTTTATAAATGTGGCCTTTTATTTAATTGATATATTATCTGCAAGTACATTTTTATTATTATTTTTTTAAATATAGTATATTTTAAGTACAAGTGCAGTTCAATATAATTAAGCACACTTTCACACAGATGGGCTTTTTCTCCTCGTTCAAGTAAATTAAATAGGAGAACACATAAAATGGTAATTATCTTCTGCATCATAAAATTAAATGCAATTGCTTCAAAATCCAAAACTGAAATGTATTAATATTGCCATGAAATGTATAGGCCCGACGATATGCTAAAAACTCACAGACCTCGGCCTAAACTCCTCACTCTGTGACTGGATTCAAGACTTCCTCACCGGCAGACCTCAAGTGGTGAAAGTTGGCCGGTTCACCTCAAACCCCGTCACCCTGAACGTAGGAGCCCCACAGGGCTGTGTCCTGAGTCCCCTGCTCTACTCTCTCTTCACGCATGACTGCGTGTCCTCTCACAGCTCCACATCTATTGTCAAATTCGCTGATGATACTGTGGTTCTGGGCCTCATCTCCAACAACGATGAGACCGCTTACTTGGACGAGGTAGAGAGACTCACATCATGGTGCCAGGACAACTGTCTCTCTCTGAATGTGAGCAAAACTAAAGAGCTGATCGTGGACTTTAGGAAGAGACAGCAGCAGCCCTACACTCCTCTTATGATCAGTGGGACCCCTGTGGAGAGGGTGAGTAGCTTCAAGTACCTCGGTGTAAACATCTCCGAGAACCTGACGGACTACACACATCCAAACACAGGTTAAGAAAGCCAGGCAAAGACTGTACCATCTGCGACAGCTCAGGAAATTCAGGGTCTCTCCAGCAATCCTGAAAACTTTCTATTCAGGGACCATAGAAAGTGTACTGACTCAGTGCATCTCAGTGTGGTATGGAAACAGCTCCAATCAGGACTGCAAAGCGCTACAGAGAGTTGTGCGCTTAGCTGAGCGCATCTCAGGGTCTGCTCTCCCCTCTCTGCAGGACATCTACCTCAAACGCTGCAAAAGTAGAGCTGTTAAAATCATCAAGGACTCTAATCACCCTGGTAACCATCTATTCGCTTTGTTTCCATCTGGTAAGCGCTTCCGTAGCCTGATGGCAAAAACTGAGAGACTTAGGAGGAGCTTCTTCCCCCAGGCCTCAGGCTCCTAAACTCTAACTCTGTGTCATAACATCACTTGACTCCATGTAAATATCACCATATCAATAGCTATTCATAATTTTTCTCTACCTCATATTGCTGCTATTTAAATACCCTGTACAACTTTTTGCACATTCCTCTTATTACTATTTAAGTCAACAACATACTGACCTGCACATTTATATTTATATTTTTTATCTTATCTTTTATTTTATTTAGTTTTATTCTCTTATTTTTTCTACTTTTCTTCTTAATATCTGTATACTTATAATTGCACTGTCCTTGGAGTGGACCTGACCTGCATTTCACTGCTGGTTATACCCTGTATAATTGTGTATGTGACAAATAAAAAAAATCTTGAACATCTCTTGATCTTGACGAATTAGAAAAGTTACATTTTTGCTTTGAAAACGTCCATTGAAATCCATCCTCGCCTTTTATATTCACCACAATTTCAATACAGTCGTTCCAAGAAATGAGTTCTTCTCCAGGCTGAGAAGAGCTTACATGTTCAACACCCTCCTTATGATTCGGACCACGCTTCCTAATGAAGCAGGAATTAACCTCTGTCACCTGACTTACAGTCAATTTCCTTTGGCTCTTCTCTCTTTCTTTCCATCTATCACCGTTCTGGGAAATGGTGCAGGATTTGACACTCGCCAATGTGAGAAAGTGAGACAGAGAGAGACAGAGAGAAATGGGAACGAGGGTGTCTGAGAATAGCCTCAGTTATGACAGTACGGCTAAACTTTGGAAACTTCCAGTCTCCGGATCCAAGAGCAGTCACCTGTGCAGTGTCAATGCACCTGACACTCAACCCACCGCGAGGTTTCACGTGACAGACCGATAGCTATCGGACGGAAGAAACAGGGAAAATGAGAGTGCCTATCTCTGCGAGACCCCTCACATGAGACTGAAAATGAGATTATACAGAAGGCAAATGGAGACTTTGTCCTCAGGAGAGGCATTTGAGAGTTCCTGTAGTCATGTTGTGCAGACATACTTTGTGGTTTGTATTACATCCAAATTAAAATGCATCTGTTTTTCTTACACAACCTAGTGAAAATTATGAAGCATTTTACCTGCTGTTTTTCAGGCAGGCATCGTCTGAGAAATCCATCACAGTCAAACAGGAATGTCTGATTTCTTATACATTATTATTACTGTGTCGGATACAATGGCCAAGGCTAAATTTCTTGATTCGCTCCCCAATGCACCATCATTATGGATTCAGACCTTTTTACCAACTTTGAGTAAAATAACAGTTGTTGGTTCAAGATCCTCAGAAATGACGCCTTATGATCCAACTCGGGGATCCTCAAATCTGGCTCACACACACACGTACACATACATAATACGTGTCAAAACAGTATTTTTTTTTTTTTAATCAATTAAATCTCTTAATTATATTCGTATAACAAATGTTTCTCAATGGGCTTCATGATGCACACATGATGCACACGATGCATGACCTTCAACAATGCCTACATTCAGAAAATACATATCCAACCTCAGTAAAAACTACTGAAATCCCAATCCCATCGGAATCAGTTCATGAAATCACAAGCATCCACTGTTAATTATTATAACTCCAACTCCATTTGGAAAAGTACTCTCCAAAAAGTGCATATGTGATCAGATTTGCAAAGATAGCAAGTCTGCAATAAAAAAAATTCTGTTTTACCAGAGTTTTATGCAGATTTTTATAGCCTCGCACTCTATCATGTCAAAAAATATTTGTTATAATACTCTGCATCTGCGAGTCCTGAACTATAAAAGAGCAAAACCTCCAAGCAACAATATTTTCTTCAGCGCATCGGAGTCTCTGCACATAAGCCTAAATATTTTCTATATTTGCAAGTACGTAGGTGTGCCTGGAAGTGGACAATGCATTAGTGTGCTTGTGGAGAGGAGCATGTTGCCATACCTAGATATCTTGCAATTCTAGTCTCAGTATCCAGACAAGTGTGATTTTGCAATTCTACAGTCTGCAGACCCCCGTCTGTTCCTGCTCGGTTACTAAAACCTTTTTTTAGACATTTTCATCGCTACAAAGAGCTGAACAAACTGCCAGAGGTATATAACTGCCAAGTCAGCTGGAATTAAAAAGCATAAAAACACACACACAGAAGGACTAGGCCATCGCAGTCAGCCGCTCATATAAACATTTATGAAATTTCCCCACGGAAGTAATTTTCCCTAACACCATGACTGGAGGTCCGTGGAATCCTCAAGAAGCATTAGCCTTTCACCCTTCAACTCAGAGCTTTGGATGGCAGCAACTCAGAAAAATCTCTCCAGGGTTTAAGTCTGCGGCTTGAGACATGCCTGTCATCTCAATTCACTGAACTGAACTTAAAAACCATACAGGAGATAAAACTTTTATTTATTTGGCTGGGTTTACTCCCAAGGTCTTAGAATAACAGTTCAGGTTGGAAGTCATTCTCCATTACCCTGGTTATCAACCAAGGGACTCAAAAGATAAAAAAACAGCAGCTCATCTGCTGCATCTACATTGCGTACATGGTCATTTCTCTACCTATTTTCAAGTCAACATGAAGTCAAAACTGACATTACTTATTACACGCTCAAGCCCTTGCTGTCAGCAATTTATCTGTGAATGTTATTCTGAATAAAAAGACAAGTTTGTCTTTCAACAGATTGTGACGACTTGCACTCTCCAATCAATTCCAACCTTTTTTCTTGTTAAATATTGTTTTATTCAAAAACGTCACAATATGGAAGTAAAATGGGTAGAGAACTTTTGAAAAAAGATGTTGAAAAACTTTTTAAATCAAAAACACTATTAAATTCCTTGCGAACAGATCACAAAGGCTCAAATCACCATTTCACAAACGTAAAGCAAGGGATTCAATTTTGTTATAAATAGCAAAAACAAAACAAAAAAAGTTCCTCTACTGCATCTAAATTAAATGGTAATTTTCGAACAGCCTTTAAAGTCGATATGAAATTAAATCTGACATTAACTTCAATACACACCCATGATCTCATTTGTTTGTCTTCATAATCTTCCATCAAATTAAAAATCTGCGCAATCCAATCAATTCCCAATATTTAATTTCTTGTTAAGTGTTGTTTCATTCAAAAAAGTCACAATATGGAAGTAAAATGGGTTGAAAAATCACTTGTTGACTTTAAAAATGAGCTTTTAATCATTAACATTCCATTTAACATTCCAGTGCTATTTTTCAATTCCTTGCAAACTGATCTCAAACACCCAAATCATCATTCCATAAATATAAAAAATTGCTTTTATGCTCATTTAAGCAAAATATGAAATCAAAATTTGACACTAAGGCACTAACATCAGTCAGTGCATGTTATTCTGATGAAAAGTCTTCATAATCTTTCACCAAATTGTGAAAACTTGCACATTTTCCCCATCATTAAATATGGTTTCATTCAGAACTTATGGACGTAAAAAAAGTTCCAAACATACTAGTTGACTTTTTTTAGAGATTTAAAACAGAAACATTGCAGTACTGTTCCTCAGTTCCTTGCAAACTGGATCACGAAGGCCCGAATCACCGTAACGCACGCAAGGTTTAATTACAAATCGCAAATGACATGGTCTTCAAATTCATCTCTCAGATAAAATGCAGAAGATGAGAAAATTAGATTCTGTAAGCCTTCTTTTTTTAGATGACACAAATTTATTGTTGGTAATGAGGTTAACACCGCTGTAAATTACAGAGGTCTGCTAAGGTGGAAGCACGGTTTCTATTAAAAAGGTAGATTAAGCACATACAGATATAACCGCACGTTTGCATGTGTGCCGGCACAATTAAAAGCACCGTGTTAATGGCACGGGAGTAAGAAAGTCAATCAAGTAGCGAGCTTCTGAAGAAGATCAGACGGTAATTAAGGTAATTTCAGCTCCTCCCTCAAGAGGATCTCAATGAATCAGCGTAGTTTGCGCTGGCTCAGGCAAACGCTGTTAACACGTAATGCGCATCACCGATGCTTCTGACGGATGCTCATCTGCATGTATGGACACGTTAAACTAATAAAAGTCAGATTTCAAAATGTATTTCTCATCAACTCTTCCAAAATCAAATTACCTTGGGTAGTCTATGCAATGCATATTCATTTTATAGCTCTACACTCAATTATTCAGATGCTTCTCCTACAATTCCTACGAGCAATAAAAACAAACAGAAATGAGATTGCTCTACTTCCATGAAACAAATTAGAACTCCATTAAGTCATCTGAGCTATGAAAGAGTAGCATTTATGTGCTTAATCCACCACCAATCCATCTGACAGATAAAAGGACAGCTAACTTGAATTTTAAGACAAGTTTTAAGACTAATTTTAAGACGAGCGCAAAGAACTAGGTTTGCATTTTCCCCAAGGAAAAAAATAGCACTTGCACAGCAACAATCGGAAGTGGTAACGTTTGAAGTAAGTCTAGGTTTTAGACTTTAACTCTGTTGTTGCATTGTATGTACACAGAACCAGAGTCCACATTTGATTTGTCAAGCATGAGTCAAAATATGCTAAAAGGTAATTAGAAGTAACAAATCATGTAAAAACATCTTATTAAACAATTAAATGATGTCATCAAATTTTAGTAATTGCCTTAATCTTTTAAACAACAAAGAAATTTAAATTTTTCGATTTTAATCTTAGTTAACAAAATTTTAAAGACCACATTACAAGTCTTACAAAATCCAAAACTGGCACACTTACTGTGTCCCAACCAATTATTTCTAGCTGTAAACTTATCACATCCCGCCAGGTTAGGATATAGCACAAGGCTGAAACAAACCCTAACCAAAACACTTGAGGTATAATCAATGCTACACAGCTGTGAGATGGCGGTCGCTCTTTGCTTAAAGGATTGATAGAGCTGAAGGCGTAAAAAGTTTTAAAGAGGGCGGAAAAACCCTTTGAATGAGCCCAGGGTCACGAAAAAGTCTGATCTCAGAGCCCACACAAAAAAAAAAAATCCCTCTCTTTAGTCTTCATTTTATCAGGCACAGTGGTGGGTGATAAGACAGCATGGCTGGCCTCCAGGAGTCCTCCGGCCTTCACTAACAGCACCGTATGACCACCTCAGTGCTGAGCAGCAGAGAAGGACAGAGAGAGAGAAAAAGAGGGAGGCAGAGACAGAGAGTACCTCTTACACGCCGTGAGACAAACAGATAAATCGGGAGACGGACAGAGACAAAGAACAGATTTTCCATCTGTTCTGTGGCAACATCTGATTCCTCATTTACAACTGCAGCATATTTTCAAGTCCAGCGAGCAAGATTGCGCCCATCAAACAATTTTCGGGTTTTGTACGCACTTCAGTCACTTCAAATATATAATCTACATTACAAAGGAGACCGAATAAACAGCTCCTAGATAGTGGGGCCGTTATGATGTATAAACTGTGTGAGACAGAGGTAAATCGAGGACAGGCGGGGGAACTTTTTTTGTCAACACTCAGAAAAACGCTCTCCTGCACTCCACTCTACAGACACTCATAAACGATGGAAGTGGAAGAAACAGAGGGTCTTACAGGCGACCAATCACTAAAGCCACCAGAACAAAGGCTTGAGACGGAGCTCTGAATGCACGGCTGGAGAAAAAAGGAGGAGGGGTGCGAGGAAAGGGCACTCATTCAAAGGCCAGCAATTTTAGTCCCTCTTGTATGCTCAACATGGTTGAGTGTCAGAGGGGAAGACAGAGAGAGGTTTCTTGTGAAGGTGTGAGTTTCATTCTATGCTCTCTTTTGGACAATGCAGACTCTGAGGTCTTTTGTTCTTAGAAACCTGTTGGCATAGAAGTGTATTGTTCGGCGGGGAGAGAAAGAGAACACAAGGAAACTACATTATCACGTCTTTGTGAGGGAGTTGCTCGTTGCCACCGCTCTGATATTTGTTGCTTCTGACAGTAATGGAAGACCAAAGGGAGCCAATAAGGAAAGTATCTACTTCCATTTGTCGTGCTTCCCTGATCCCAAACTGAATTAAGCACTCGGCAATAATATTTTAAACTCCCCTCAAAGACTCTAAAACAAGATGGATGCCATCAGATCCCCAATGAAAAGGGGTCTCCATGACAACTGTGAGAAACCTTCACCTCACCCCTGAAGATCCCCTCTGAGAACTAATACACAAACCTTTGACACGTACCAACAAGATTAATGGGCTACAGAAAGTCTTGCACTCATGGTAATAACCCTCCGCTCATCCTGAGGTGTAAAACGCCTTATCCCATGAAGAAATTAATAGAGGCGAACCCCAGACTGTGCCCACGCAAGTTGAGCGGCACTGGGATCTTGGCATGACTAATTGTGGTGCCACGATTCATCCATCCAAAACTCATTTAACCAACGGCCAAGATGCTCGTCTTATTTCTTGTGAAATATGTGCACATCAGGGATTCATTTACAGCCACCTGATGCCAGTATAACGTTGCGTTTCCCTGGCCTTACACACGAAAAACTGATATTTTATGTGACTGGCATGCAATAAAATGCTCTGAATTGTAGTTAAGAAGTATGCAAGCATACTGGTCTGAAACTGGTTTGAAACCTCTCCGACCAGTTGTCAGGTGTGAACACTGTCCCAACAAGTGGATAAGCAGCAATGAGAAACAACAATTGGAATCACTTTCAGAGCGACTTTTTTAGCTGATGAATGATAAAAACATTGACAGCCAATCTAACGTTAAAGAGCTTGAGAATATAAAAAGGTAGACAACTAAATTGCAGCATGCGATTATAATATTCAGAATGTTGTCTTCCATTGGTGTGGACGATAATGTAGTTATTTTTGTAGTTAATGTTCTTGATGTGAATGGGTTTTTAATGCTATATATTTTTATTTTTGCCGTACATTAGTTTTCTGTATGTTGTTTATTGATGCTAGGCACAACTGTGTACGAAAATGTTTTTGGAATCATAGCTACAATTGTGAAAAACAATGCCATTAGTTGCATCCTGTTGCCAAAACATGTAACCTGAGTCTTTAAATACATGCAGGGCTTCAATCCTGCAGTGTAGCCTCGGCTTACAAAGAACCAGACATGTCTCTCCTTATCAGAGGAAAGCAGCCCCTCTGAGACGCCATCAAATCACTGTGATGTTTAAACCACCAGGGAAGAAATGTCTAGGACCATCACCACTAGCAAGACTTGTATGGCAAATAAGGGGAACAGTAACTTAAAATGCAACTTTATAAAAGTGGTATCTCAAAATAGCAGAAGACTTGCATAAAATTCAGACATCATTGCATTTTGAAGAGTTCCAGTCAGCTGCACAGACCTGTCATAAAGCTCTAAGTGTTAACAACTAAACCCTGTTGCATTGCTCACCTTCTATATATAGCACAAAAGCTATAATAGATATAAAAGTTTCAAACTGTAAAGTAAGTGATAAAGTGAGACAATATAATTAAACCTGCTGCCTTCCAGCCTAAGAAAAAACTGATCACGACAGGCCACACCTTGCGTAACATGGCGTACGAGACAAGAGATATGGGTTACGGTCAGTGGCTCTCATTAAGTTGACCAGGATAAACTAGATAAGCAGGTAAGCTGTAGAAATCAGCGCGCACAAGCGTAGCGCACGCATGCAACTTGTGTATCAATACACTTGGGACAGGCGACTTCACATTAAGCATCATGCAAATTGCCTCTTGGTTTAAAAGAACAAAAGAGACAGAGTGAGATTAACCCATAAATTACTGTGTCACATTACCTTGGCTGGACAGAAGACACGCGCTGAAAATCAGGCAACAGTTTATCATCGTAAAGTCGCTCATTCCGCTCTCGTCCGCGGGAGGTTAAACAAATCCTGTAAACTTTATCATAAAATCTCTTTCACTTTGCGAAGCGAACCGGAAGCGGTGTGTCTAGGCTCGTCAGATCGCAGTCTACAGTCCGCTCCAACTGCTAGTAAAGCCCGGAGTGTGCGCAGGTATGTTATTGTGCGCCTCGCTCGCTTCTTCTGTTCTATCTGGAGCTCGAGAGCGCGACCGATGGAACTGACTGTGATGTCATCGGCGCGTCACGCCGTGGTGGGAATGGAACTGCATTGAAGTTCAGAAACATTTACGCGTAAAGTCCAGATATCCTGCTTTTACGCGTTAAGAGAACAACGTTTTGTGCGAGATTTTAAGCAGTATGTGAAATGAACCGGAGATTTCGGCTAAATGCCCCGTGGTAAATCCCCTTGGTTTGTACATAAACGTTTGGTGCGCTGCCTATATAACATTCTACATTAAATAAACCAAGACAGTACAATTACACCTGCCGCCTCAAAAATAGTCAATATAGTAGCCTAAAATCTAATGACAGTACGTTTGATGGTGTATAATGTAGGTATAGCATTATTTTGAAACTATCACAATCCACTTTAATATCTAATTAGATTCACTATTTCAGTGAATCTAATTAGATATTATCGCCTATTGCGATAGTAAACAACTGTATAATCTTACAGAGAACGGCCGATTATGTAAAATACATTCTAGCAGAGCGTTTTCCTGCCGTCGTTGTTCCAGTTGAGAATTTATTTCAATTAATTGTATCATATTAATGGACGCCACCCTGTTTATGTGGTTAGAAAATATGCCCTCACAAATAGTGAATGGTAAATGCTTCTGAAATTCAATTCCGGGGAGCGACTATTATATTAAACAAACAAAAAGTTAATTTCCCACGCTGGCAAAATTGTCAGACCATATAAATCAGAAGACTTGGCTTTTTGCATGTTCTGAGTCTGAACTTGTACGCTGATCTGTTTTAGCTGCATATTGCCTGACTTGCTTCATACGTACACGGATGCCCATAACTACAGTTGATCGACTGTCAAAACAATGCGATTTATTCAAATAAGGAGGTATGAAGGACAGGGTTGATGAATTCAGAGCTCTTCTCCTCTGGGAATGGCCTGCATACTAATCAGTGACCTCGCTCCGCCATCTATTGACTGATCTGCGCAATTACGCGCTCGCGGTCATTAGCATGCAGTGCGCGAGAGATCTCGGTCAAATGAAATCCAGCGTCCTCTCGGTTATGCATAAACGGCTGCTTGCGTATACGTTTATAGTTTAAACTAGAAGATCGACAAGGCAAACTTTGATGTTGGCTGACAAAATATTGCCTGACAGTTCAAAAAAGCTGCGAAGTTTGAAGGTTGCACAGGCTGTGTGCGCTTTGAACGCTTCGCCCTTAGAAATGCTTGAAAAGCAGAGTTTACTTTTCTGTCCAGATGTATTTTCTGTTGAAACTCTCATTTTAGAAGAGCATTTGACTGGACAAAGATCTGTGTAGTGCAACGTGATTCATCAATAGCCTACTTTTGATTTTCCAGAAGACAGACTGCACATTTTGAATGCATATCTGCTAAATCTTTTTTTTTTTTTTAATTAAGTGTTCATTAGCATATAGATGTGGACTAAAAGCCACAACATTTTGAATAAAGATGGTCTTTTAAGATCTAAAAAGCAGGGATAATTTAAATAGAAAGTCCATTACCAAATATATGCTCAGTGCTACCTGCATCTGGAGATCTATCCTTCTGAAGAGTTCAGTTCCAGCACACCTGCTGTAATTTTCAAGTAAACCCAAAGACCTTGATTAGCTGCTGCAGGTGTTTGATTAGAGTTGGACCAGACAACTCAGAACTTGGAATTCTTCCATCTCATACTTTGAAAATAACCAATGGAACCAGACTTAAGTATATGTTTACATGAGCTAATTTTCTTCAGTCTGAAATACATCCAGTCCAATTTCGGAGTCTGAAAGATCTCATAATCTGTTTATATGAATCCTAAATTTGCAATCCAACTCACATATTTATTTATATACAGAGCTGCTTGAAAGTTTGTTAACCCTTTAGAATATTCTATATGTCTGCATAAATATGACCCAAAACATCATCAGATTTTCATATAAGTCCTGAAAGTAGAATGAGAACCAAATCAAACAAGTGAGAGAAAAATATTTTCATTTGTCATTGTCATTTATTTATTGAGAAAAATGATCCAAGTATATGAATCTTTGCTTTCAGTATCTGGTGTGACCCCCTTTTGCTGCAGTAACTGAAGGTAAAGTTTCTTGTAAATGCTGATCAGTCCTGTACAATAACATGTAGGAGTTTTAGCCCGTTCCTTAGTGCAGAAACACTTAAACTCTGTGATGTTGGTGGGTTTCCTCCAATGCTTGCTTAGGTCCTTCCACAACATTTTAATTGGATTAAGGTCTGGACTTTGACTCAGCCATTCCAAAACATTAACTTTGTTCTTTTTTAACCATTCTTTGGTAGAATGTGCTTGTGGTTGTTGTCTTGCTGCATGACCCACGTTCTCTTGAGACTGTTCTTAAACAGATGTCTTGACGTTTTCCTTTAGAATTTGCTGGTATAATTCCGAATTCATTGTTCCATCAATGATGGCAGGCTGTCCTGGCCAAGATGCAGCAAAACAGGCCCAAGCCATGATACCACCACCACCATGTTACACAGTTGGGATAAGATTCTTAAGCTGGAATGCAGTGTGTTCATAATAGCTTTTCATTTAAACCAATAAGTTCTATTTTGGTTTCATCCATCCATTAAACTTTTCTCCAATAGTCCTCTGGCTTGTCCACATGATCATTAGCAAGCAATTGTCTTTTTGGAGAACAGTGGCTTTCTTCTTGCAACTCTGCCATGCACACCATGGTTGCTCAGTGTTCTCCTGATGGTGGGCTCATGAACATTAACATCAGCCAATGTGAGAAAGGCCTTTAGTTGCTTAGAAGTTACCCTGGAAACTTTTGCAACCTCGCAGACTATCACACGTTCTGCTTTGGAGTGATCTTTGATGGTTGACCACTTCTCGGGAAGGTGACAGTGGTCTTGAATTTCCTCCATTTGTACACAATCTGTCTGACTGTGGATTTGTGGAGTCCAAAGTCTTTAGAGATGGTTTTGTAACCTTTTCTAGCCTGATGAGCAACATCAACTCTTTTTCCGAGGTCCTCAGTAATCTCCTTTGTTCGTGACATGATTCACTTCCACAAACATGATCAGACTTTGATAGATCCCTGTTCTTTGAATAAAACAGGTCACGTACTGATATTTGATAGTCATTGCACTGACTGAAAACACCTCTGCACAGATGGACTCTAATTTCACCTTTAAATTAACTGCTAATCCAAGAGATTCACATGCTTTTGCCACTCACAGATATGCAATATTGGATCATTTTCCTGAATAAATGACAAAGAAAATATTTTTGTCTCATTTGTTTGATTGGGTTCTCTTTGTCTACTTCCAGGACTTCAGAAAATCTGATGATGTTTTGGTTCATATTTATGCAGAAATATAGCAAATTCTAAAGGGTTCACAAATTTTCAAGCAGCACTGTATATTTACATGTCTTCAAGACAAAACTTTAGTACATGCACAGTGCCTAGTCACCTTGTTCATAACTGGAGAAAGCCACTGCGATGTCACTGCAGCTCCGCAAGAATCATTTGTTTAATTTTTCCCTCGATTACATGTCTAAAAAGAAAGTTGACATGTCAGAAGAGCTTTTAGCAAACATTTTGTTAAATATTCAGTCACTGACCAGATCTAAATAACCATGGGCTACGCACTATCATAAGACTGACTTATGTAAACATGCATCATGGCAATGCGTATGCGTGCAAGGAGCTTTCAATCTGATGAAGGAAATTGTTAGATTCAAGCGTTTACATGCTTAATTTTTTACATGCTTAATTTTTTTTTTCTTGTTGATTGGATTATTTCTGGTCTACATCACCACTTTCAATCCGATTATATATGCCGATTAATATATGGCATCATAACCAACACAAAACTTCATTAAATTGGGCCATTGAAAAACAGCATATTAAACATTCTTATAAGTAGATGGATAATTACGGTAGGGCTACTCATGCAATTAAATCTCAATTCTACATCTCAACACAAATAATAATTTTCTTCCGGAAATTACTATTAAAATCCTCGGGGACGCCATTAGCAGTGTTTCTAGGAGTGTCCATTTGCCGAATGTGCCTTTAGGTCAAATGTAACTGCTGGGCTATTAAGAGCCTGTGAACTAAGAATGACATTTTTTGTCAGTGGGAGTAGCTTGTGAATGCATGACCTTCATACACACTATTTTAACCACCACACAGAACATTCAGTAAGATTCCTGATTATGATGTTATACCTAACAGCACTCACCCTCTCTCTCGCAGAAGCATCCTTAATATAGCTGAGTCACAGTCAGATGGCACATAGGAAAAAGAGCAATTGAATCCTATTAGAATCTGTCTGCATTTCCTCTCTTGGTGTTGAGTGTTCAATTGCGCTTGACGATGTGTATCTCATCTGGGCCAAAAAAATAGCTTGAATTGCCGCTCACCGGGCCAATCGCTTCTAAAGACCACTGACAGTTTGGCACTAATGATACGTTTTCAATGTCATTGTCTCCAGCACTCTGTCCTAACCGGAGGTCCAACAGGATGGCAAAATGTCCAAATCTGACAACCCTTAAAAAAAAACGTCCTGAAACCTCCTTCACACTTGCATACTTAGCCCTCTGTCCGAGCTTTTTGAAAGATTGTCCCTTAGCTCGGCCCAGCGGGCTCAGATTGATTAAGCTTGGTGGCTGCTTTAATGTGATCATGTATCAGTTGCTTGTCGACACCTTTACCGGCATAACTCTGGCAGACTGATTAATACACTAAAGTGTCCATTCCCCTTCCTTACTGCCTTATTTTTCTATTCTCCTCAGGTCTCGATCTGGTTGCCTTCTGCCCTTCATTATTATAGTATATCTTAAGACTCCATTAAACCGGCCCAACTAAGTGTTGCTCTGCTAATGGTGCTCCGAGGGGCTGCTGATAATACGCTATGATTAAACACATTAAAGGGCCGAGCAGGCTACCACCCCACAGCAGGTTCCTGTAGTTCTGCATACACACACAAACTATAAATGTCTCGGTTCATTTGCCTCAAATGTCTCATTTCTCATGTTTTTCTTAAAGGGATAGTTGACCCAAAAAGGAAAATTGTTTTATTTGCTCAACCTCATGTTCTAAACCTGTATGACTTTCTTTCTTCAATATGCTTGTTGCGTCTTATGTGTATTTTCAAAGAATCTGAAGTAGAAATAGTGAAATAGTTCAACCAAATATTTGCTGAAAATGTATTCATCTTCAGGCCATTTGAGATGTAGATGAGTGTGTTTCTTCATTGGAACAGAATTTAGCATTGCATCACGTGTCAATTCTCTTTGTCTTCATGACAGTAAAACAGATGTAAGATTTGAGAAATGTTCATTTGATTCAAAACTTTTTGATGAAAAGTTGATTGGGTTCATTAAATCTTATCTGATTAATTGATTCAATCACATATTGCACTGATTCGGTTCTTGAGTTGATGCACTGACTCACTGATCCAGTCTCTGAATGCATTTCAATACATTTCTCACTCAAAGCTGCTGAATAAAGTGGAATATCACACACAAGTCATTTGGGCCACTTTTAATATGGTTTTATTGCTTTTTACTTTCTTTTTTAAGCTTGAAAGCTTCAGAGCCCCATTCACTGTGATTGCATGGAATAGAAAGTCATAGAGGTTTGGAATGACAAGTAAATTACAGAATTTTATGGTAACTATTCATTTAAGACTACTTTTGTCAATTATTTTGTTCCTTTATAGTGCTCTCTTGCTCCATTTATCTCAATTCTGCTTATTCACCTCTTGATTACTGTGATATCAAGCACTTTGTTTTGCTGCTGGTTTGTGGGTCTTTTCATTAGATCGTTTATGCTTCACTGCAGATTTGTTTAAAATGCAAGTTTTAAGCTGTGTGTGTGTGTGGGAGATGAAAGCGAGGAAAAAATAGCACAGGAAAACAGAAATCTTGTGTCTATAATAATAAATATCTCAATTTAGCACTAGGTTTCAAAGGATTTGATTGCTGTGTGAAAACAGAAAAAAGGTGTCGCATATATGTGCTTCTCACATGAATTTGCCCATTCACATCTTTTCATGACACATCTGTTTGCTGTGTATGTGTGTGTGTGTGTGTGTGTCCTTCTTCTCAGGCCACAATGTACTCAAATACGCACACAATGACTGGCTCACTGTGATCGACTCACATCCTCTCAATACCCCTCCATATATAGAAAAACCTCCGCCTCAGGGAAACAAACAACATTTGAAAAAAAGGATTAAAAGGGCATTAGAGTGAGAAGAATAGCTGCAACTGAATGTGTGAAGCAGGAAAGTTATGTTGGTTTTGGCTTCCAACAAGACTGTTCTCTCTCCTTTTATAGACAAACGACTTGTCAAAGTTGTAAATAAAACAAGGGTTGTTAAAGAATTTTTAATTATTAGTGAAATAGCTATTTCTATTTCTATTCTAACTTTTTGTATTTATACACTGCTATACATTATGTAAATATAAAATATATTTTAAAATCCATTGAATTTGCAGGAAATATTGTATTTGTCCTAGATTTGGAGAAAGTTATATTTTCTTTAAAAATAATTGTAATATTGTTATTGTTACCTTAATAAAAAAAAAAAAATGATACTAAAAAAAAAAATCACATCTTTCACCTCTCAATTATTTCTCATAGACAGCAATGAAATTAATTCGATCAAAAGAAGTTTCCTGCTTCTCAGATTTTTTTTCTTCCAAAAAAAAAATAAAATCTCACATGGGTTTTAGAAGAGATTTCCAAAGTAGCTCAAACATCGAAATCAGAGATCTTAGTATAATCTGAAAGACGAATATCTCATTAAATTCAGTCCAGAGCTGCTATCCACATCACTTTATACAGTGTCAACTATTTCATTTAATGTATGTTTATTTTTCCTAAGAGAAACATCTGAGTTCCTAAAACGAAATATTGAGATCTCCAATAATTCTGAAAGAGCAACATTTGGGCCTCTTTATTTTTCTTTCTTTTTTTGCAGTTTCTGAATTTTTTCAGCTCTGGTTCCTGAGTTCTAATTCTCCACAATATACATAGTTTTCTGAAGATATGGAGAATACGCATTCTTTGTGAAACATAAGGTTCTCCTGTATTGCTTCAGATTATGAAACCTTCAACAGGACACTATTTTTACGACTGAATTCCAACAATGAAGAGATGGACGAACCTGTCAAAAGGGCAACCATCTCTGTGGGACGCCATCCATCAGGTCTGTGTGGTAGAGTAGATCCATACAAAAGCCGCTTGAGCATTGAGAGCAAGTCAAATGAAGCTAATACAGACAGGTATTTGAAGAAAATAAAGCCTAGAGTGCACAAAAGCCTAGGGAAAGCTTAAAAAAATAGACTTACAGCATCACAACAAGCCAAAGAAAACAGCCGATACAATGCCAGAGCGGCTCCGGAGACGCGCTTCTGCAGTAAATATGTTTAACTAAACAAAGACTGGTGTAGAATTGCTACGGAGATTGCATTGACAGATCCACATCCATAATTTCTGAGAAAGCTCAAGGAGGAAAAACAGGAGATTTCCACAAATTGAAAGATTATTCAGAAAGCGAGCCAAAAGGACTGGAAGCTTTAATCACTGCTGTCCTACACAGTTCTGAATTCTAAAGTAATGAGATTTCTGTTTTAAATTTAAAATCAATATTCAAAAAATGGCTCACGACATCAGAGCGAGGCATCATTTGTGTGATGAGAAAAATCAATTGAAATTATTCAGAAAGAAGCCTAATGCAAGTGTGTAAACATTTCCTGAGGCCTTGTTTATATAAAATATCACTCCTCTGCTTCCTTTTCTGCTATTTATGTCATTTTGTTTCCTTTTTTCGAAGAACCAAACAGCTATTTGTCTTATGCGTGCACGAAAAACAAATAACTAACATATCAGCCGTCTTTGTGTTACGTGTAGCTCATTTCTCTCGTCCACATGCATTGTGTCTCGCGTCCTGATGTGTTCTTACAGTCTGAGCAGCACGTAGTTGTTGGTAAATACATAAAGCGCTGTGTAGAGCCGACGGGAAGGAGCGGTTTGATTACAGCCCTGCAGTCTTTATCTGCGGTGCGCAGGCAGACTTTGACGCAGATGAGAATGGGAATGAGATGGAGGGATTTTGTCATAGCAGAGCTGTGGGACGTCTACTTGTCAACCATGATCTGCTTAGAGTGGTCCTGAGCATGTGTGTGTGCGCACGAACGAACGTTTGCTTCCACTGGAGTGTGTGATGGAGAGGAATCAGAGGTCGTGTCATTCTTGTCAGTGATGGGCTCACAGTCATTCTGTGCATGATTTATTGAAGCAATGTGCTTTGCTGAATGAATGTGCACATGAAATCACAGTCTGAATATAAAAGACTAAAAGAAGTCTGCATGACTTGTGCACTATGCTGAGGAACAGACCCAGAATTTCCTCTTTTTCTGTGCTCGAGTGTGGATTTGAATTGAATTGCACATAACCTTCAGGATGTGGAACTTGGATTTGGAAAAGGGAAGGGGATTTTACTGAACTGAAATTCAACAAAATTCAAACATGCACAAGAACAGATATAGCTAAGGTGTTCCCATCTCGTTAAGTGGTTTCATGTTGTTTGGCTCCATTTTGAGTTTGGGGGTAAATTCTGGCATTCTGGGAAATGAAAAATATTCCATGATGGCCCATTAAGATGTTTAATGGGTCAATATAATGAATATTATATTATATATATTCAAATGTGTGTAGTTAATTAATTAATAATATTTAAACATATTTAGTTATTATTTTTATTATTATTTATTATAGAATTTTAAATAATATTTTTTATATTTAATTTATTTGTTAAATATTGTCATTTTATTATATATCAAAATATAATGTAAAAATTCATATTTAATTAATATTTGACATTTTATAGTTTTAAATATATATATATTTATTTTCTACATATATCATTAATTTACATTTAATTTATATTTAATTTATTATTATTATTTAATTATTAAATTCATTTTTTTAATATAATGAATATTTTTCTATACAATTTTTATATAATTCATAATACTTAAACTTTCAAAATAAATTGTTATTAGATATAATTTTCTATCATTTTAAATATATTGTATTTATTATTTTTCTATATTTATGTGTATGTATGTGTGTGTATATATATATATATATATATATATATATATATATATATATATATATATACACACACACACACACACACATTTTTATGTATATACATGCTTATTTAATTTTTTGTATTATCATTTAAAATGATTTATTATAGTTTAAAAAATAAAAAAAGTTGATAATAGCCCGTATATTATAAGCTTTTGCCCATCTTGTGATCTGTTTTGACTCTTGTATAGAATTACATACAGGTGTGAGAACTTTATTTTTGGAACTTGAAAGTTCTCATTTATTTCTGTTGTGTGCAAATCAACAACTCAAACATTCGTGCCTAATATCTCTTTTTATGCTCCACAAAATAGTAAATCATAGAGGTTTAGAACAGCATTATGGTGAGTAAATAAATGACGGTTTTCATTTTTGAATGAACTGTCCCTTTAAGAGTTACATACTGGCAAGCAGGGGGTTATTATATCTGTGATGAGCTGCGATGAGCCAAATTTAGCATTGATTTCTGCATCCAAATTTACTGGAGCAACAGCAGAGAGGTTTAATTTAATGTGAACACCATCCAATACAACAAAGAGTTCTTCAGCTCAGCTTTACTCTCTATGTTTCACAGCATTTCATATTGTTGGAAATTACACAAAGGACAGTTTTATTGCTTAGGGTTTGCTCTCTCATAGCTCAGAATAACACTCCCCAGGAGAAATACAAATGCACACAAATCAGACAATAGTTGACATACAGTAAGAGTAAAAGGCAGTTAGATGTATGTGGCTAGCAGAGCGCAGAGTATTTGGTCTTGGAAGTGTTTGATGAGAAATGAGTTCATATAGATATATATGACTTTTGATTGCAAACCTCTGAGCTCAATTTGTGACATGATCTCTTCTGAAACTTGAGGAGACAATGTTATAGTGCACATTTTCTAGAAACAAACCTATTGCAGCACATTCATTTTGATAAACTCAAGATTTCATGAAGATTTGTATTAAATATAATAAGCTGTATTTAATTGGTCCAGTAATAATGTCCAGCAGTGATCATGTGAGAATTGTCTACAACAATGTTTTGTTGTTGTTGTTTTTTTGTTTTGTTTTTTGGTAGTGTGAATGCTTTTTGTGTAATTTGACAAAATTACAGCTTTGTTGGAAATACTGGACAATAAAGAAGAGTTATTTACCTTGATTTTTCTTTGTATCCCTCACAGATCATTTCATCTGAAGATATGCTCTACACTAATGAACATTCACCAGCTTCTGAAAAACATAAAATGCCATTTTATTAGGATTTTTTTTTTGGGGGGGGGGCTGAGATAGAAATGTGTGACTGAAAGACTGTGGTTATTTAACATTATTTACATTATTTGATATAAATATGGCTCATATTTATGTTACTTTATTTATATCATTGTTTTAATAATGTAATAATAATTCATTAAAAATTAATTTTTATATTTTAAGATTTTATATTTTAAGATCTAGGTCTGAGACAAAAATAAAGCAAATTCCACACATAAATTTGTATTTTTGAAATTTTATGTTGTGTTTTTGTCATTTTTAGTACTTTTTGTTTTGTGTGTGTGTGTGTGTGCGTGTGTGTGTATACAGTGCCTATAAGTCTTCATACCCCTTCATTTTTTTCACATTTTGTTATGTTGCATTATGTTAAACTGCTATAAATTACTTTTTTCCCCACATAAATCTACACCCCACTCACCATAATGACAAAGCAAAACCCAGATTTATCACAACTTTGCAAATTTATTAAAAATGACAGTAGTACAAAAATGTAGAAAAAATGACATTGCACAAGTCTTCATACCCTTTGCTTTGACACTTGAAATTTAGCTCGGAAGCATTCCAGATTCACTGGATCATCTTTGAGACATTTCTATACTCCGACTGGAGTTAACCTGTGGCAAATTCAGTTGATTGGACATGATTTGGAAAGGCACACACACCTGTCTATATAAAGTTAAACTGCTGAAATGGATGTCAGAGCAAAAACTAAGCAATGAGGTCAAAGGAATGGCCTGCAGAGCTGAGGGACAGGATTGTGTTGAGACAGATCTGGGGAAGACTACAAAAAAAAATAATTCTGCTGTGCTGAAGGTTCACAGGAGCATTTGGCCTCCATGGATGAAGTTTGAAACAATCGGGACTCTTTCTAGATCTAGTCTCCTGGCCAAACTGAGCATTCAAAGGAGAAGGGTCTTGGTTAGAGAGGTGATCAAGACGTTGATGGTCACTCTGCTTGAGCTCCATGATCTTATATGGAGATGGGAGAAACTTACAGAAGAACAAACATCACTACGATATGCCACCAATCTGGGCTTGATGTCAAAGTGACCAAACTCAAGCTTCTCCTCAGTAAAGATACATGAAACCCTGATTGGAATTTACAAAAATACACCCAAATAACTCTCAGACTATGAAAAAAAAGATTCTCTGGTCTGATAAATCTCAATTCCTTATTCATGTCTGAGGGAAACCAAGCAACGTTTATCACCTGCATAATACCATCCCAACGGTGAAGCATGGTGGTGGCAGCGTCATGCATTGGGGGTGATTTTCAGCGGCAGGGACTGGGGAAGTGATCAGATAAGACGGAAAGCTGAATACAGCTAAATACAGAGATATTCATAATGAAAACCTGGTTCAGAGCGCTCAGAACCTCAGACTGGTCTGAAAGTTCACCTTCCAACATGACAGTCAACCTCCGCACACAGCCAAGACAATGCAGGAGTGGCTTAGGGACGACTCTATGAACATCCTCGAGTGGCCCAGCCAGACTTGGACTTGGACATCACATGGAGATCATCAGACATCTTTGGAGAAACCTTTAAATGGTTGTCCACCGATGGTCCCCAGCCAACCTGACAGACCTTGAGATGATCTAAAGAGAAGAATGGCAAAAAAAATAATAAAAATCCCAAATGCAGATGTGCAAAGCTTGTTGCATCATACCCAAAAAGACCAGAGGCTGTAATTGTTGCCAAAGCGCTTTAAGCTTTGAGTTAAGGGTATGACGACTTGTGCAATGTCATTTTTTCAGTGTTTCCTTTATAATAAATTTGCAAAGTTGTGATAAATCCGCTTTTTGCTTTGTCATTATGGTGAGTGGGGTGTAGACTTATGTGGGGAAAAAAAGTATTTTAAAGCAGTTTAACATAATAATGCAACATAACAAAATGTGAAAAAATGAAGGGGTATAAATACTTTCTATAAGCACTTTATTTATTTATATATGTTGTGACGAGCGTCCCGAGCAATCATCAGCGTTGCCCTGGAAACACACGAGAAACACCTGCACCTGCTCGTTACGGCCCAAGCGGCCGCACCTGTTCCCCATCAGGCCGCGGCCAGATAAGCCGTGTGAGCCAGGGAGGCAGGAGAGCTTCATCTCCAGAAGACGCCGTGCTAACCGCTGTTCTATGCCTTTTTCCTTACAGTGTAGGCGACCCAGCCAAAGAGCCCCGCGCCGGTCCACCTCACCTCGAAAGCTCACCACCACGCACACCGAGCACGACTTCACCAAACGCCACGTCTTCGTTTGCACTGTTTGTAAATAAACCACCTTCCGGGGCTTTAAAATTGAGCTCTCGTTGTCCTGTGTTCCTTCCACCCTGCCACAATGTCTATATATACACACACGTGTGTGTATGTGTGTCTATAGTTTTCATTATTTCATTTTATTATTAAATTTTTAGCACATCAAGTTTTCCTTTTTTTTTTTTTTTTTTTTTTTTTTTTTTTTACAGTGTAGCTGAAATAAAACTCCACTTGTTTTCGTTTAAAATCATTTAGGTAACAATGTGTAAGAAAAAGATTGCTGTCATTTTGAATAGAAAATGACCCTGTATTTATGCTTTGAGAGAAATGAGTGGCCACCAGTCGTGAATTCTCCAGAGAGTTTGGTTTGTGTAAGTGAGCGGCATAGGACATAAAACCTTTAGATTCACCCCCGTACTTCCTGCTCACTGATCTGAAATTTAGGCATGAGTAAGAGTAATGTGGCAGATTTCGAACCCACTCAACCGTCTCCACAGAGGAGCTGTCATCCATCCGCACACATCAGCCCAGCCATGACTGGAGAAGGAGAGAGATATTTGCAGAAGCACGAGACGAGGACACCTGTGTCCTGCTCCCACCAACACAGCGGCCATCAACGTGCTATCAAATCACCGCTGCCAGCAGAACCTTATCAATAACACAATCAATAAAGCTAAATTAATCAGGTTTCCTGAATTTGATTTGTTTCCTCAAATACATGCACTGTGCAAAAAGTCTAATTGATAAATCAGTTCGACTGTTTTCTGTTGTTGGGTAACAAAATCTTTATTTTCAGAGGACAATCTGAGTGGCGTTTCCCATGCAAAACACACCACAGTGGTTGCTATTGCTGTAATGCAGTTGCTAAAAAGTATTTTGAGCTAAGGTGACCAAATTTCTGAAATGGATACCGGGGACATTTACTAATTTAGTGGTAAAAATCTCTCATTATTTGTGTAAGGGGGACACTACATTTTTGTAAGCTTTTGTTGAGGGTTGTTTTGTAGGCTAATTATTAATGATCAAATGCTAAGTTATTTAAATAAGCTACAATTTACTAAACATCACTGTGAAAAAAAATAGTATAAGCATTGTAAATAGCAAACAGATCAAAACAGTATTTTAACAAAAGTATGACTTTACACAAACATCACAAAAAATAAAATGCAACACAATGTATCACTGTATTATATTTTAACATTTTATAACTATAACGTTTTCATTTTCAGTAACTACAGTAAAGGTTATGTTTAAGCTTATTTTAAGGATTTATTGTTTAGCTCATTTTGAGCACAAACTGCTTTCTGCACATGTAACAAGCATTATTTTTGTAATTTCAACCAGGTGGTACAGTTAAGAAAGATGTAGCCTATGCACATTATAGATTGTTACTTCCAAGAAATTGTGGTCAAACACTGTTATATAGTACATACAAACAGTATTACATTAATTTAACATGTATAATTTAGTATGTTAAATATTAAAACATTAATAAGTAGGCCTATTTCACACATAGTTCTTGTGTAATTTGACAAAACTGCAGCTTGCTTGTAAATGGATGATGTGATATTTACCTTGATTTAAAGCACTGGAAAGGCCTGGCACAAACTGATGTAAAATTAAGTATTAACAGATTTTTTCGGCCCATGTGAAGCTTTAATGAAAATCGTGTTTAAATATTCCACAGGAATGTGTTTTTAAAATGTATTATTTGTAGTGTTACTAGGCCTGCCGATTTAGTAGAAAAATACAAATAAAACTGCTCTAATGCAGGTAGCACAGACCCTCATTTGTTCACCTGCATCATTTATAACACAAACTTGCAGCCAAACTAATGTTTCATTCAGGGCCTGACTGGAGCAGAGAGGATGTGCACATAAAGCTGTCCTGAGTGCTTTCGCCTGGAGGCTGCTGTTGAGTTAAAGTTGTTTCTGGAGTTTTGTGTGCTATAGCAGCCCACCCACTCTGGGTTGAACGCCGGTCAGTAGAAACGGATGACTTTTCAAGTGTCTCCACACACTACGATCCCATTAGATCCCTGTCAATCACTCAGATGATCTGAAACAGAGCGTGTTCAGATAACCCAAGCATCTGGCTGCAGTCCATCACGCTTTAAACTGTCAGGCGCGCTGTGTGTCTGCACTGTAAAACTTTTCGTTGTAAATTTACAGTATAATACTGGCAGCTGGGTTGCCAGCCACATACTGTATTTTTACAGTACTACTACTGTACACAACATTTACAGTTCTGTACTGTATTTACGAAATACAGTATTATACTGTTATATAACTTTTTTTACAGTATTACACTGTAAAACTTTTCGTTGTAAATTTACAGTATAATACTGGCAGCTGGGTTGCCAGCCACATACTGTATTTTTACAGTACTACTACTGTACACAACATTTACAGTTCTGTACTGTATTTACGAAATACAGTATTATACGGTTATATAACTTTTTTTACAGTATTACACTGTGCTCTTTACAGGGAATACTGTAAATCCTGCTTTTATTTCAGTACTCTTGGATTTACAAAATTAAAAATATACTTTTTCATAACAGTATTCACAAAAAAATAGAGAAAATAATATTTTCTGAGTTTTAAAACATTTTATTTATTTTGAAGAAAAGACCAGGCAATTGCCTTATATGAATTTACTGGCTGAAATGCCAGCTGTAGTTTTTTTTTTCCTTTTTCTTTTAAATATAAAACATGTAAAATGCAATTAACAATTAGCAAGTAATTCAAAATACAGTAATCTTATTTACTTTTAAAGAATGGAAAGGTTTTTCAGAAATATATTTTTTATAAGTCTTTCAGAAGAGAGGAAACCTGTGGGTTTACAGTGCTGTTCTTTTTTTACACAACATGTCCAGTCTTCTTGTAAGTCACTTTTCCTTTCTTGGTTTTTGATGCACATGCAGGGCTGATGTCGAGAAAGCATCTAAAAGACAGAAAAGAAAAAAAGTGAACATTATGTATATGTCTAATATATATATCTAATACACACATACACACACAGCATCTCACAGAAGTGAGTTCTTTGAGACAGCACAGAGAATTGCAACACTTACGATGTGATTACATGACTACATGATAATGTTAAATATGCAATATGTCATTCAGCTCTTTAATCAACTGTATAAAATATTTGTTAAAATATACTTAAGTACTTTACAAATACTGTCAAAACAAGTTAGTGACAATTCACTCTATCATATATATATCAATGGCAAATATGCTAACCTCAGTCGCAAGGGTGCATGCCACCTCTTCCTGATACTGGAGGTTGAAATCATACAATAATACAAACAGCACTGCAAGGCCAGAGACAAAGTTGGGCTGCTCAACATTTACCGCTGGTTGCTTAGAGATTGACCTGAAAATAAAAAAAGAAAGAAAATACTTCAAATAAACTATTGTGGGTTCCATTGCAGTTCTGTTTAGTTGTCTATACATAGTTCAACTCAACATAACTATTAAACTAAATCTGAAATATGTGCAGGGAAATCCCATTTACAGGGTTCACAACTATAGCTGTGAACTGCATAATAATAGTATCTCATGAATGCACAGTCGAGCACAAAAGACCAATGTCAGTGTCAGGATTTTCATTAAACAATATTGCATTCCCTCAGAACACTTAGAATACATGACATGTTGCATGTGAACATTCTGTGATACTATTGTATCTTGATGCTGGTCACTATCACTGCCATTATATGGACAAGCGTGAGCAGGCTTTTTTTTATTTATTTTGTATTTTTCTCCTTTAGTGGTCCAAAAAACAAAGAAGGTCATAGGGCATTAGAACAACACCAGGGTGCATGGAAGCATATGGGTAGCAAAATTCAATTGAAATGCAATACGTAAAATGGTGATATTTCAATTTACATTTTCTTATACATATGTGCAATATTTAGTGCACATATGTATTTTATTGTATATCACATAAATTTTATTTAAATTATAAAATTTACATTTGCCATTTCCTACACTAGTTTTAATACACAAATTAAAAACATATTTTAATGCTTTATAAGTTGCAAAATGGAAATTAAAATGTATTACCCAAATTGATTAGATGTTTAACATGTCCAAGCAAAAACTGTTTTTACATCATAATACCACATGATAATTGTAATTTCAGAATGCATTCTGATCCAAAGGTGCAGTAAAAAGGTAGAAAAATTGTAATTTAAAATATCTTTTATTTTTCTTAAATGCATTGACACTCATATATAAGACGTTTCAATTGCATTTTCATTTAATACCCCATGATGAATATAAAGTCAATGTGGATTTGAAAATGCATTCGAAATGTATTTGAAAATGCAACACACCCCCGACCTGTCAATCTTTAGGCTACATCAAGGCAGGGCTTGGCAACAGGATGCACAATTGTAGAAAATATCATATGTAAATTATATAACTGAATTTCCATTTTCATTTTGCACTAAACTTTGCACATTTAGGGTAAAATGTCAATTAAAATACAGAAATGCATTGCCATTTTGCATATTACTAACTGAATTTGAAATTATTTCAAACTGAATTTTGCTACCCATATGCTTCCATAGCGTTAATGATGACTTGATGTTCATTTTAGGTACTAAACCTTTACTGTTTACTTACCAAGAATTATAGGTTGTGTTCTCTGGCAAATGTAGAGACTGCTGGACATCAGATTGAGTGGTGAATACCTGAAACAATTTTTAAGAAGACAGCACAACCATCACTAACAGAACCAAGACATAACAAATCACATTTATTTGCAACATGCTTTAAGTAATCTCTACTTACATCTGCTTGAAGGGTAAGGCCATCTAATTTCTGCAAGTGTGGGAGCAGCTGTAGGACCATGGAAGACATGGAAGCAATCAGGAATACTACTTTTGAAATAAGCATTAGGAACATGACTATGGATTTTCATGTGCTGGCAAAATTATAACACATTAAAAAGCACGATCATAGAACTGACATTTTTTAACATGGACTACAAATGGGAAGCACTTACATTAGCACCGGATCTTCATCAGATTGTTCAGCCTGAAAAATAATAATAATAAAAAAATAATAATCAGAAGCAGGTCATGTGAATGTGTGTCTTATTTGCTATTTAAGTTGTTTTTGATTGTTGGATTAAAGGAAGGTGTGCATAAACATCTTAAAAGGGATAGTTCACTTTGAAATTAAAATTTGGTATCTATCAGCTTACCCCAAGGGCATCCAAGATGTAGGTGTCTTTTTTTCTTCAGTAGATCCAATTTTGATATGTTTAGGTCAAATCGTTCTAGCTTGTCAGTCATATAATGGCAGGTATAGGTCACTGTCTCTATAAGAGCGAAAAAGAACATGCACAGAGAAATCCAAATTAAACAATTCCCCATCGTAACTACACATTGATGGCCTAAGACACGAAACGAGCGGTTTGTGTGAGAAAATGAACAGTATTTATACAGTTTTTTACCTCTTGTACACAACCATGTCCAAGTGATCTGAGTGCGCGCACGCATCCGGTGTGTGACGTGTGTGTGCGCGCTCTGGCTTAGTCCGCCAAAATAACTTTATTGCACAAATAATTAGAAAGTTATTGAACGCGGAAATATGTGAATGTTGTGAATGTGCGAATATAAAACCAATTTTGCCCAAGTGAATTGCTAACTCGGGATTTAAGTTAAGTTTAACGTTCCCAAAATCAAACCATGCGTGGAAACAATGTAGAAATGTGAATGAAAAAAAGACAAGCTTACCGTATCGATACTTAGTCGAACATTAATCCATCTTCTCATGCTCCAGTCGATTAGCATCATCTCAGGCACAGGTTAGATGATTCAGATGACAAATGATCTCTGCGTCGTCCATTGTTTGCTGCGTCACAGGCACTAACGCTTGAAACGCGAAACGAAGCTCACAAAGCTTATCTACGCACAGATTCACAAACCACTGGCTTATCTTAATAACGCGAATAATTATTTTGTTCAATTAATTCCCGCTGACGAATCTAGTTTGCCTGTAATACACTGTTCACATTTCTTCTTCTTTGGAGATCACATCACATTTGAATTGAGCGCGAAATAAATATATCCCACAATGCAATGCGTTTACAGTATGGTACTGTATTACAAATTTAGCGGGCTGAAAACAGAAAATTTCTGTATATTTACAGACATTCTGTAAAATATACAGAATGCTACTGTTTTATAAAAATACAGTATAATACTGTTAGAAAATGCCTGTAAATTTACAGTAAAGTTTTACAGTGTGCAGTCAAATCTACATTATACATTACATCGCATGTTTAAGCAGCAAGCTAGGCATCTGTCGTCCTTTTAATCAATAATAAATATAACTGTAAGATTCTGCAAAAAAACATCAAGGCTACTTGTAGACAATGTACTAAGAAGTGAGATTTCTGTACATAGTTATTTTATGTTATACACAAGTCATGTTACTGAAAGAAAATAAATAAATCTGTTTTTATCCTTAGTTATTAAAAATACTATATAAACATACACACACACACACACATATATATATATATAGATATAGATTATTTATATATATATATATATATATATATAAAATTTATTTTTACTTAACATATGTATACAATTTATTTTCTATAAAAATGGAATGCTATATAATTATATAGCCTATATACAATACTAAAGAAAAGTTTTGATTGACAGACAGACAGACAGACAGACAGACAGACAGACAGACAGACAGATAGATAGACAGACATAGATAGATAGACAGACAGACAGACAGACAGACAGACATACAGACAGACAGACAGACTAGATAGATAGATAGATAGATAGATAGATAGATAGATAGATAGATAGATAGATAGATAGATAGACAGACAGACATAGATAGACAGACATAGATAGACAGACAGACAGACAGACAGACAGACAGACAGACAGACAGACAGACAGACAGACAGACAGACAGACAGACAGACAGACAGACAGACAGATAGACAGATAGATAGATAGATAGATAGATAGATAGATAGATAGATAGATAGATAGATAGATAGATAGATGATTTAAATTCAAGTCAGTTTTTTGGTTTCAGCTGCTCAGACTGATTAGAAAAGAAGCAGCAAACCCCAATCCTCTGTTTGAGCTCTGATTCATGCGAGTTTCACACCGGAGTTGAAAACAGAGATAATGCAGCAGTGTTGAGGCTCGGGATGACACTGCCCTCTGCTGGCCAGAGGAAGACACACACACACACACACACACACACACACACTCGGACTGATTAGCGTGTGGATTAATCTTCCTCTGTAAACCAATATATGTCGCTTCATCCCTGCCAGCTTCATCAGGGTGAGTCGCAGCAGGATTCAGCGCAGGGCAGGCTGTGTTTTCAGCATCAGTCTCTCGCTGCTGCTGCTGCTTCGGTCTCTGCCACAGACTTCCATTGACTGCAAGCAGCATCGTCATGGCAACACGGTCAGACTGCAATCCACTGCCCTCATTAGGAAGAACCTGAGCAGATCTCACACCTCTGATTTATCTCTCCTTCATAATGTACTCAGATATCAGGTTGACATGGCAACCCCAGCGGCAGGGACACCAGACAGGTGAATCCATACCTTCACCAATAGGCCTACAGTCACTAGAGTAGTATGGACTTACAAAAAACATATTTTCCCTTGTGCTCCATGCCAGAGACACAAATAACATTAATAATAGATTATTCTGCAGTGTAAACGCATTATGTAGGTTCTTTTTAAATTAGTTCATTATTATTTGATAAATATCATTACTACTGACTTTATTAGCATTAAATATTAAATGTTGTTAAAAATGATCATTATTCCCTTGAAAGACATTATAGAAATTAATTTGTTAATTATGCTCAGGTTGACGTTCCAAAGAAGGTACCACACACACAGAGAAAGAGAATTAACGTCATTTAGAACTATAAGTATATTTATATATAGATATATATTTTTTTTATATAGCCTATGTCATATAAAAAAAAAATTAACATTCAAATTTCAACATTTAAAGATTCAAATCATATATATATATATATAGAGAGAGAGAGAGAGAGAGAATTTATTATAGCAATTTATTATAGCAAAGTATATATATATATATATATATATATATGATAGTTATATATATATATATATATATATATATATCTTCTCTAACAATATAAGTCTTTACTATGACTTTTTATTAATTTAACACCCCTCCAGAATAAATGTATTAATTTGTTTTAAAAAAAGAAAGAAAGAAAGAAAAAATGTACTGACCCCAAACTTTTGAATAGCATTGTATATTTTAACACAAAATTCACAGGTCCCCCCAAAACATATGAAGCAGCACAACGGTTTCCAACACTGATTATAAATCAGCATATTAGACTGATTTCTGAAGGATCATGTGACACTGAAGACTGGAGTAATGATGCTGAAAATTCAGCTTTGATCACAGGAATAAACTTTAAAGTATATTAAAATAGAAAACTGTTATTTTAAATTACAGTAATATATTACAAAATAACAGTTTTTTTTCTGTATTTTTAATCAAATAGATATAGCCTTGATAAGCAGAAGAAAAAAAAACACAAAAATCTTACTGATCCCAAACTTTTGAGCAGCAGTGTATATACACATATATATATATAGATATATATATACACATACATATACATAAAGTATATATATATATACATACACACATATATTTAATATATTGATGATACAAACACGCTCTCAGTTCCGCAGATGCACACCTGCAGACGCACAAAATAGACAGCGTTATTGAAATTTCACTGCACTAGATAAGATTTGCTTTATCCGAGCAGAAAACAGTTAATACGAGCCATCCATCAGAGAGACAGGCTCAGGTATGAGTCTCCACTGACCTCAAACCCACAGAGTGTTACAAATGCCTCCCAGCCCAACAGCCACGCTCAGGGAATGGACAAATGTGACAGGATGTGAAGTGACAATAGGTGATTCAGACATTTAGGTCACAGACTTCATAAAGGTCAGAGGAATTGTACTGGATTTCATCTGACAAACCATCCAGCTGTATAGATTTAGAACAGAACAACAGCAGTAATGTGCTCCGGTTAAGCTGTGCCATGCATGCCGAAGAAAACATTTATTTAAACTGAACGTCAAAAATATAACTAAGTGTGGTTGAGAAATAACATGGATGTTAACTGTTTTCAATATTGGGATTTTAGGTTATGATTTATATGCATGTAAGGTTTTCATTCACCTTTTAGTTGTTGTTTTTTTTTGCTATTCCCTTATTTCAGTGTACAAGTACAAATATTGTATTTGCAGTTTTTGCCAACATGTTACCAAAGTTGAAAGTATAAATATTTGTCCTCATTATTTTTATAGCAATAAACTTTTAACATAATTTAATACAATGTTTTATTATTTTATTTTTAAAAAATGCAATAAAAGGGTTGCACTAAATGTGGGACAACATTAAATTGGTCATTGAAATTAGTTAAAAATGGTGTTTAACAACCAAATATTGACTCAACATATTTTTTTTAAAAATGACATAAATGCATAATTTTAATTAATTAAGATTAAGACCTCCTAGTCAATTTTAAAGGGGTAATTACCATTTAAAGCTAGCTACTTTTTGTGTTACTTAATTTTGTTAGATTGTAGTTCATATAACAAAAATGATCTTTTACCTAAAAAATGCTGGGTTAAATACAACCCAGCGCTGGGTAAAATATGGACGAACCCAGCGATTGGGTTGTTTAGACCCAGCGGTTGGATTTCTGCCCAGAAGGTTGGGTTAAACATTTAACCCAAGTGTTGGTTGAAAACAACCCAGCATGTGTTCTGTCCTATATTCACCCAACGCTGGGTTGTATTTAACGCAGCATTTTTTAGGGTGTACTAAATCTGGGTTCCTCATGCAGGTCCAGGAGAGCAACTTTGCTGCGGAATGTTTGCTAGCTCTAATGAACCACACCTGAATCAGCTAATCAACGTCTTGAGATTTACTTGAAAATTACAGCCAGGTGTGCCAAAGCAAGACTGCAGGACCAGCAAAAAGAGAGAAAAAAAGTATTATAATCATGGAATTTTAAAATTTAAAATAACTGTTTAAAATTGAGAGGTTCTGTTGAGAGGTGCTGAAATCGCGTTTGGTCTCGTACTGTATCGCGTATCTTGTCAGTGTGTGCTCTTGCTTGGCCATTTTTAGTTGATAAACATGAAAGTGGGTTCAAGCGCCAGCAGAAGGCAGTGTAATGAAATAATCTTTAAGAGAAGCAGTCTATCAGCGGAAGTTTAAAATCAGCTCGTAAGTGTATTTACTTGTCTCAGTGTTTAGCGCATTTGCCGTTGCTAGGAAACGCTTATTTTGTTTACTGTGTTGAGAGGTGCTGAAATCGCGTTTGGTCTCGTACTGTATCGCGTATCTTGTCAGTGTGTGCACTTGCTTGGCCATTTTTAGTTGATAAACAGGAAAGTGGGTCCAGCTGAATTGAAAAGGTGATTTGTTGGATTGGTATAAAAAAAGGTTATTATACCGCGGCAGTCGTCGTGTGAAGCCCTCTTAGTGTAAAGACCCTCAACTCTACCGTGCGACTCCACCGGGCAGGGATAGAAGTATCGCTTTTTATTTTAGTTTTTTCATTTATATGTTTATTATTGAAATGTTGTTATACGCATGTGTCAGTTTTATCTAATTTATTTATTTTCTTAAATATGTGGGTATATAGTATTTATAGAGTTGTAACTTTTAGTTTTAGTTACTTTTTCTTATTTGTAAGTCGCTTTGGACAAAAGCATCTGCTAAATGACAGAAGTAAGTAAAGTACATAATAGATGTTAATAAACAATATTTAAATCTATTAAATGCAGATGAAAAATTAACACATCATCATGCTTTAGTTCAAATCAATGTAAGACTGTGAAAGTGAGAAATGCTCGACATTATCTCATTGCTATAATAGTAATATAATAAATATAATATTTATATTTATACTGACGGTTCAGTTTTCCTACTACACAAGAACACAGCACTTATCAAAGGTGTCCCAGTTACTAACAGCTCCTCGCTGCACTCTATACAAACAGCTGGCAGATCATATTTAAATATAGATTTCTTTATTCAGCCCTTAATTCCCAACAAAACAAACATTGTGACAAGAGTCATTTGTCATTTTCTAGAATGTTGAGTTAAAGTGAAGACAGTGAAAGTCTCTTTTAACAGTCATACCACAGGAATTCTATTCTTACAGATACAGCTAGACAGGGTTAGTCGAGATCAGAAACCAAGCTTGTGTTAATAACAGGCCACATTACAAGAAACAAGTGACAATCATTTATGCAATCAAATGTCAAGCTTAAAGGAATAGTTTGTTCAAAAATTAAAATTTGCTGAAAATGTCATCACCCTCAGATGTAGATGAGTGTTTCTTCATCTGAACAGATTTGGTGAAATGTAGCATTACATCAGTTGTTCACCAGTGGATCCTCTGCAGTGAATGGGTGCCGTCAGAATGAAAGTCCAAACAGCTGATACAAACATCACAATAGCCCACAAGTAATCCACACCACTCCAGTACATCAATTGTTTTGTGAAGCGCTGTGTGTTTGTAAGAAACAAACCAATCAAGATGTTTTAACTTCAAACTGCTGCTTCCAGCTAAAACACAAGCCCTCTGTTTATAATATTGCTTTATCAAGTTGTCTTGTCTGAATCCTAAGGGAAAAAAAGCACAGATCATGCACCATTTACAAGCAAAAACAGGCCAAAACAGTTCAAAACAAATATGTGGGTGAATTTTGATGCGAGAGGACAACAGGAGATGGACTTCACTATCACTGCAAGAAGTGTGATTATGGACTAGTATTTTGGCCAGAATCAATTGTTTAAAGTTAAAATGCCCTAATGACAGATTTGTTTCTTACAAACACACAGCTTTTTGCGTCACAAGATGTTAATTGATAATTGATCTCCAAATCGGTTCACATGAAGAAACAGCCTACGGGTGAGTACATTTTCAGCAAATGTTCATTTTTGGGTGAACTATTCCTTTAAAAAAAATGACCATAGAAATGTTCGGAGTGATTTAAGGTTTAGCTGTTATTAAATGTTCTGAAATTACAAAAAGTCCAAGTAATGCTTTTGAAACCCTTGAATGAGACAGCATATTATATATCCTCGTTGCCCTTTTGCAAACATACAGTATTCAATGATATTATATACCAGCTAATATGTTGGCAAAGCATGTTTAACAACCAGTATCTAGTTAAAGCCCAGCGAAATCCTACTTAATATTTGAATCCAAACACTCAATTCATCCATTCTTCTAAAAATATAAACTCCCATTTTCATATTCATACTTATTTAGATTTTTTAGCATTTTGAAGATTTCATTCTTGTGTATCTTGAATACATATATATCAGAAGCAGTCAGAAAGCATCCAGTGTTGTAATGGGATGCAGCGTATTTGGATGCTCTTGAAGCTGCTGTGCAAATCCAACACCCTCATTTCATCCAAATCAGTTCAAATCACCGTTCAAAGCAATTAGCACCATAGCAGAAAACATCAACTCGCCATCATCGCAGAGATTTGCACTGTGAATGCCAAGCAACATATCTGCAAGTCCTGTGAGTTGTAATATCAACAATGTTTGAGAGCATTTGGTTAATTAAAAAGCTTTAAAGGAGAGGAAGCCGAGCCGGTCCTCAGCGGTGTCTGGAACGGTGGCAGCCACAGTGGAAGTCTGCGCTGGGGTCGAAGAGCAGCGAGTCTCGGTTGTGGTTGTGTGGTAAGCAGTCGAGGTGATACCAGGCGTCGCAGTCATCACACTGGATCCACTGCACTGTGTCCTGCTGTGGGAGACGACAGTGAGCCGCTGCGCAGGGCTCCACGCCCTGAGACACCGGCACCTCTTCATCATCTTCAGAGGATGATGATGACGAGGAGGACGAAGAGGTGGAGCTAGAGGAGGAGGATGAAGAGGGAGACGGCAGGGAAGGCTGTGGCAGCGGGTGTTTTCTAGGCCTTCCACGTCGACGCCTGCAGAGAAAAATCAGTAAAATCATGCATTAATAAATGCAATTCATTTATAAGATATAATTGTGACCCTGAACCACAAAACCAGTCATAAATGTCAATTTTTCAAAATAATAATCTTTCCATTGATGTATGGTTTGTTAGGTTCGGACAATATTTGGCCGAGATACAACTATTTGAAAATCTGGAATCTGAGGAAGCAATCAAATTATTGAGAAAATAAAGCCTTTAAAGTTGTCCAAATGAAGTTCTTAGCAATGCATATTACAAATCAAAAATTACGTTTTGATATATTTACAGTAGCAAATTTACAAAATATCTTCATTGAACATGATCTTTATTAATGCCCTAATGATTTTTGGCATAAAAGAAAAATCAATAATTTTGACCCATACATTGTATTTTTGGCTATTGCTACAAATATACCCCAGCAACTTAAGACTGGTTTTGTGCTCCAGGGTCACAATTTTGATTAGAAATTACTTTAAAAAAAATATTTTTGTACTTCATTTTAGAATAAAGATTTTATTAATTTCCTGATTTCATATTAATAGATGCACATTGCACATAATTAAATAAATATACTTCTATAAAATATACTTCTAAGTAATTTAAATTACTTTATTCTTCTAGAATATCTGTATTTTTAACAAATATAATATACTATTTTTAATATTTTCTATAGAATAAAGATATATATAATGTTTTTAATCATTTCCATAAATCTTTTAGGCCTGGAAGTCACAAATTCCCTGATATTTTATATTAATAAATATAGTTAATTAGAAGCATATATTCACTACTAGAAATATTAATGACTATTATTTTTATTATATATTTATATACATTTTAGAATAAATATTTTATTAATTTCCATATATTTTCCAGACTTGAAAATCACAAATTCCTTGAAATGTTATATTAACAACTGCAATTAATTAGAAAATATTTTCACTATTAGAAATAGTTCTTTAATTTTATATTCTAATATTATATTAGAGCTTTTTTTTTTTATATATACATTTACTTTTACAAAGAATAAAGATTTTATTTCCATATATTTTTCAGGCCTTGAAAGCACAAATTCTCTGAAAGTTTATATCAATTAGGGGTGCTCCGATCAGGATTTGAGGCCGATCACTGATTGCCGATCTTTTTAAAGCCACCTTTTTATTATGTAGAATTATTTATAGTGATACTCCAATCAGGATTTATTCAGGGCCTGAATTTCATTTTTGAGAATGAATTCCCCACTTAGGTGACTCTTGTGAGAGGGGATTTTTTAATTTGAGGGGTGGAGGGAGCATTTTTTAGACATTTTTCCAAAATATATATTTATCTCGCCTAAATGTTTGATCATGCAGTGCATTTTTATTTTTACAATTGTGCAATAGCTTACACACAGCACAAGCCTGATTTTGCAAGCTGTATATGAGGTGGCCTTTTATAGGTTCACACATAGCAGGGCTCCAGACAAAAAAATCGAGTAAGGAGCCATTGGCTCCTATAAAAGAAAAACTTAGGCGCCAAATTATTTTTTTAGGTGCCACAGAATAAAAGTGGTTTATTTTTCCCCCCTATTTTAACATTTCAATCATTTTGTCATGCGTTTATGTCTTATCTTTTCTAGGCTTTATCAGCATTTTAATCCATCTTGTAGATGATCAGGTCGACCGGGGGACTAAGGTTCACTTAAAGTGTGAATTAAATGTCTTTTACAACTTGAAATATACAGTCACAAAGAATTGTTCGTTACACAGAATCTGTACCAATATCATGGACCATAAGCATCACTTGGCAACTGAGTGCAGTGTCACGTCTTTCACACATTCAGTCTGTTTTTCTTCATTAGTAAAATGCAATTTTATAGGAGGAGTTGAATCATGTACAACAGAATAAGTAAAAATATTAATATGCAACAGCGCATAAATATAGCAAAACGCTCCTCTTTATAGTTATTTTTCTAGCTGACTGATGAGTTTATGGACACTGAGTGGTTATTCTGAGGTAAATGTATTACAATGCAATGTTTACAAGCTTTATACATTTCCTCAGTTTGAAACACTGAATGAGATTTTCCATAAAACATTTCAGTAAGTTGTACTATAGGCTTTCTTATTGCCTACCTTTTGATCATGTTCATTTCATACTATAGTAGTAAATCGAAATATATAATGGGTTCACTTGCTGCTTTAACTGAGGTGCTAAAGAGATCGCGCCTGAGCATTAAGTGCGATACTCTCCGCTCGCGCGATCCGGACGCATACACGGACCGTGTGGACGCGGGGTACTGGTGTTTATATTATCACCTTTCAGGTCTCTCTCACAGCGTTCAGCAGACTGTGTGCGGCAGAGACGAGGACTGTTTGAAACTCTTTTCCAGTAAAACTTTGATGCGCATCGTCTTATGTTTAATACGTGAACATAACAAAAGATGTGAGCGCAAAACAATCGGGAAAAAAGTCCTTTCATGCAAATTATATATAGTCACCAGTGGCGACCTCAGCAAAAACTTCACTCGCAAATTAATATTTTTGGTCGCAAATGCGACCATTTTAGTCGCAGTTTGGAGCCCTGCATAGGCCTACTCCGTTTGCAGTGTGTATGCAATCCATGTGTGGTACGTAAGTGGTGCAGAAGCAGCACTGACTGTGCTTTCACACAGGAGTCTGCAACTGATCTGTGGCTGTTTACCACAAACACAACATCTATCCATTATTTTGATTTCAAATCCAAACATTCTCACTGAAAATGCTTTTTCAGCATTGTGATTATTATTTTTCCACAGTACAGTAATACAATCTTTCATAGACGTGTTTAAACACAATAAATATAAGCAAAGCAACACATTATTCAATGCTTTTTACTTTTGCATCTACTTCTAGATTTATATATTAAGTTGCTCAAGTGGCAAAACATTTACCCCCGGTTTCACAGACAAGGCTTAAGCCTAGTCCTAGACTAAAATGTAAGTCTGACCTGTTTCAACTGAAAAAAACTTGCACTGACTGATCATAAAATATATCAGTGCCTTTGTTTTGTCTCAAGATGCACACCAGTAATGTGTTACTTTAATTCAACGCATGCAGTGGAAACGATCTCTGCACTGCTGCAGACGCACCGCTCCTGGAATGCACTGCTGGACCGCAGACGTGTGCAGTGTGAACGCTATAATCCATTATGATGAGTGCGGAAAAAATACGCACTGCATCTCCACTGCAAACGGATGTGAACCTGGCGTTATGTGTGTGTGTGTGTGTGCGCGCGCTGCTAGTGTGCATGAGCGCACAGTCTCCAGGAGAGCACGCGAGCGCTGAATGTTTTAAACACTGGCAAGAATTAAAAAGAAATTTATAAACTATAGTGACGATGCAACCCTGCCTCGATTGTGCAAGTGACAGTTCCTGTCAACAGTAGGCACGTCATCAGCTTGAGATGCTTGAGAGGTTTTTTGAGATCGGCCTTTTTAGAGACAACCGATCAAACATCCCCAAGCGATTATCGGCCGATAGTGATCGGTAGCTGATCAATCGGAGCACCCCTAATATCAATGAATGAATAATTAGCAGAAAAATACTCAATATTACAAATAATAATTATCAATTTTTAATGTAGAATACATTTATATTACTTTTATTACTTATATATATAATATATATATATATATATATATATATGTATATATATTTTTTTGCATTTATATTTATTTTATTATTGACATGCAGACCTCAGAATCACAATCCTGTTTTTTTTCCAGGTTCTTCATGACTGTGAGAATCCGTGTGTAACTTTCAAGTATCACTCACCCAGTCGAGGCCTGAAAGCGAGAAATCACTCGCCTGGCCTTCTCGGTCTTGCTCATCCTCGCTGATGGGGAGGTCAGGCTGTAATTCTCACTTCCCATCCCGAGGGTGGTGAATATGAGAGAGCTGTTTGCCCTCGGCCTCCTGCCAGGACCAGACAAGCAGGGCTTCTGCGGGTGGAGGGGCATCACACTGATGCCGTTGCCTTTGGTGTGACTCGATATGTTCAGGATATGATTGAACTGCTGGTTGGGCGGCACATTGAAAATGCTGCCACCGGTGTGTTTGCTCACGTCAATCTGTGAGTGGCAGTTCTGCTCTAGTTTGGGCAGAGGGGGCTGAAACACCTCTGACTCTGATTTGTAAAGCCGGCGTCTTTTCTTGGCTTGTCCCCTCCGTCCGTCCTCCAGGTCTCTGCGGTTCGCCGGATCGTCCGAACTGTCGTCCTCCAGCAGAACCGTGTGGGCAGACTTGCGTCGGCTCTTTGAGGACGGCGGGACAGACTTGGATGAAATCTCACCAACGGCCTGGAAAGGAGGCGGAGTTGTGGGCGGGGCCAGAGCGGTGAAAGCCGGCATATTTAAGGTGCTTGTATTTTCATTCTTCTTGAAGGTCCAGCAGCTGCCGTTCATCTTGCTCAGGCTGCCGATGGAGTTGAGGATGACCGTGGCTCTCTTGATGGACAGCTTTGAGATGTCCGGAGCAGGGTCTGATTTACGGTCCGAGCATGTTCTGATCCGGTTCTTTATGTCGGATGAAAACAAACCCGCTTTGGGCACAGTGATAGCATCAAAGTCCAGTGGACGAACCTGTACTTTCTGGAAGAGAAAGTAGAACTCTGGACTAGCCCGTCCTGATTGGCCACCGATGGTGAGCGTGTCACCATCAAAGATTTCCTTTAAGACCCCTTGTTGGAGGCGCATGTCATTTACCCACGTGCCTGAGGGAAAAAAAAAGAAACTTTTTAGAATTTTATAATCTACATTGGGGCTCGTAGTAAAATAACCCACACTTGTCCCAGAATGCAACTGTGTCGGTCATGTTCACATAAAAATGCTATTTAGGCTATACAGTTAAAGCAAAATTAAAGAAAAAAAATAATAATAATTTCAGCAAGATTATATTAAACATTACATTTGTATTTTTTATATATATATACACACACACTCCAATTTATGACGCTGCAAAATAATAAATTATATTTGTGTTTATATTGAAATCATAATTAATATTTTTATTAAACTTAATGTTTTGCAAATTATTTGATTATTGTTTTATAAATTTTTTACATTTAATTTCTGTTTGTGTGTAAATATAAAAATTATATATATATATACACCCATTATATATGATTTAATAAAATGTATATAGAGAGAGAAATAATCATTAAAATAGATTTAGTGGTATGTGTGTGTATATATATATATATATATATATATATATATATATATATATATAATAAATATAATGATATACACATTCACAAAGCATTTGTTTAATAAATTAAAAATATCACACACACACACATATATGCACACACTAACAGCAATATAATAAATTATTATTAACACACCATAACTGCTGCGATCCTTCACTTGCACTTTCCAGCTCTCCTCTCCAGAGGCATCAGTTTCTCTTTCCACATGGAGCTCTGCATGGATACGGGACACGATCATGATCATGGACTCCAGAGTGACGTCACACAGCTCCGTGTCCCGTCCCAAACGAAACACACACTGGGCCAGTGCAGGCCAGAAAGTGTACAGGTCACGGACGGAGTCTGACGAAGCATTTCCCTGAGCGTTACTATTGTTTGTGTCAGACAAACCAATCCTCAACAACTGAAAACACGGCTGGACTCCTGACGACATTTTGACATCCCACAAATAACTGTGCAGGAAAAACCACAACACAGCCAGCAAACAACCCTCACATAACACCGAGATAAACGTCCTCCATTGAAGATCCTCCTCTCAAATATGACCCTTTTAAAAGCTTATTACGCCCAGTAAATAAAATCTGACATGCTAAAAAATTATTAAAATATTTACTCGAGGACAAACTAAAATGCTGCAGCACAGGTGGATGAAATATTAAAAGTGGATGTGTAGTGGCCAGATGGTCTTCATTCTGTAAAACAGAACAATACAGGGATTTAGTGCCATTAATGTTTTTACTGCAATTTATTTGATTAATTATACATTATTATATAAGTGCATATTACAGTATAAAATGACTATATTATACTAAACATTTCAATATTTAAATTTTATGCATTTCTCTTTAATACAAAATATAATAAAGGAAGGCATGTAAGAAATATTTTAATATATTAAATACATGTGATACACAAACGTGTTACATGGCTTTGCTCCAACAACACATACATATCTATACATTGACATTTAATAGCATGCACAAATACCAAAGTTAGACAGCAGTACATACACTATGCATTGTAGCCTATAGACTTCCTTCCAAAACTATACATGATACACGAATGCTAGCTTAGAAACAGTGGCAACGCAGCTTCAAAAAGTGCAAAGCATGTAGAAAAAACAGACATATCGATATTTCTAGAGTCACTAAAGGAAATGCACGGCTTGTGTAGCAGAGCAGTGCTCGTTGTGGCGCATAGAAACACATTCACACAAAGAAAGCCGAAAACAGCTGCTTTACAAACGCAACCATTTCATTTCGTCGAACATTTCGATGAGAAAGCACTTACAAAAGCATGACATACCTAAAATATGAAGGTATATGTTTTGTAAAACGCTACGCAAGTCTTTTATTTGCGCTCCGTGGTAAATCTTATCGCCTCCTCTCCCCAGGAAGTGCTTTGAAATTAAGCGCGCCAGGAGCAGGACGAGTTTCCTTGCGCGAAAATCAACGCCACTTCCGTCCATGTTGTCAAGGAGACCGTCAATGCAGAATGACAATACAGTAACTATTATCTTCTTTTTTTTTTTTACATAATCATTGCGTTTATTTAATAACTGTCACACGCTGTAATTATTAAATGTAATAATTATTAAATTATAAATATAATTAATTAATATTTTAAATATACTCATAAATAAATTTTTGGAATCTGATTACGTAATCCAGATTACATGTAAAGCTCATAATCATATCTGTATTTTTTTTATGTGTTTAGCATTCAATAATTAAGCTATAAATATTAGTAACGCCTAAATGAGGTTCAAAGAATTTCTGAATAGTGCATCACTGAGAAAAAAAGACTACCAACCATGGGACTTTTAAAGTCAAAGTTTTATTTTCATCTTTCCTTCAAGAGAGCAAATCAAAGTTGAACTAAAGTTGTGCTTGAAGTCACCACATGTAGTACTAAATTAACAAAGCAGCTAAAAACAAGATCATCTGCACCATACTTTGTACATGACTGTGAAGTATTGTTAATATTCATGGTTTTCTGGAAGTCTATACTTATCAGGTAAATACAGCTGTGAGAGATGCTAGTCTGAACGAGCAAAACACCGTAATGTTATAAAGCATGTTCACAATCACAGCTTTTCTTAGATTAATAAAGCACTTTGAGAAACCTGTCTCCTGAGAACCCTTGCATGTAAGATCAATTGAACAATGAAATCAGCATAAATCAATGAAGAAAGCACACACTCCTGAGCTCAATTAATTATGTGATGCCAGCATCTGTGTAAACCACTGATATAACCTGAGCAGGATGGACTTGTATTGCTAGGGTTCCTGTACCACTGAAAAACATCTTTTTAGTCACTTTTCAGTGTGATAAGTGCATTTTCTTGTGCAGAATTATGATTTTATCCAGCTCAATCTACTCAGGGTAATGTTCACTTCACCAAACACAAATTTCAACATATTTAAAAGCATTGACCTTTATAAATCTGAATCACACTGAACTCTGAGGGGTGAATGCATTTAAGCTAAAACTGTATATCCAGCTGACTGTAGACATGATTTCTGTCCCAGTGAGAAACAGAAAAATGATATCCATTTCTTTTGATTTTGTTATGCTTAGTTATACCTGAGGATTGGAAATGTGCGCACCACTCAAAAACTGTTTTCTGTTCATGATTGGAAATTGCATAGGCTAATTATAAATCTGACATAAATTTTTTTACCAAAATAAACCAAATTTGAAAACATTTCCATATTAGCTGCTAAAATAACACTGACATTAAGAATACTTCTAATCGGAGACAAAGTAATGCAATGCAATGAAATCTCATTTCGAACAGGCAACTTCTAGTTCAGCATGCTTATGTAATGCTTTTAGTTGAATAGTAGATCTATGACATCAGCGCATATATAAAGAGAGTATAATTAATCAATAGCAATAATATAGTGTCAGAGAAATGTTTTGCATTATCAAAATCATTCTCAAGTGCAAAGATTCAGTTAAAGCATGACAGTGCCAAAGCAGGTTTTCTGCAGGTTTCAATTTAAGACCAAGTCAAAAATATGTAAGGAATAAATTGAAGGGAATTCATCAGTATGTTCTCTGATGTCAAGGATGCTTTCAATAAGTTGTATTAGCATCACTTCAAAGTTTGAAAATACAACAGATTATTACTTTTTTGGAAATAACTTGCTTTCAAACTGCAAAAAAGTGCTGTTCTTTTATTCCAGTGCAAATGTGTAAAGAGTCAATTTATTTGAGATGCAGATGGCATAAGGTAAGTCTTGTTTTCTGAGATAATGATCAAAATGAAATGAGTGTGATTAAAAAAAATGGGGACAATGGTGTCAGAAAAATTCACTTAATTCAAAGGAAAACAAGTTTCTATACCCCACTGACATATTTGTTCTTGTTTAAGCATAAACTCACTTCATTTTGTTCAATACCTTAAACTAGGCTTGATTTTTATGTTTTTAAATCACAAGTAAATGTACCTTTATTTAAGAATGTTTAGATATTTCAGCTGGAATACAAGACAAAAATACTGAGAAAGATATTATTTTATTTTACAGTGTATGCAGCATTTAATGCCACGACTTTATGAATTTAAGATTTCGCCCCAGATGTAAGATTTTTAAGGTCTTAATTTATGGAAAAGCAAATTAAAACCCATTTTTTATGACCTGCAGAAACCCTGTAAATGTTTCTTGTTTTTTTATGTCATTAATTTCTTTAGAAGCTGTGTCTTATTTGAAGAAAAATGCATGAGAATCCAGCAATCATTGGATAGTGTTGATCATTAACATGCAATACATCTATGTACAGAAGTGTGTGTGTATGTTTGTTGCACCTACCCTGTACGTGTGTGTGTGTGTGTGTGTGTGTGTGTGTGTGTGTGTGTGTGTGTGTGTGTGTGTGTGTGTGTGTGCGAGTGTGTGTGTGTGTGTGTGTGTGTGTGTGTGTGTGCACCTGGTATTCATCACGTCCTGGGGACCAAATGTCCCCACAAGGATAGTAATACCAGTAAATCTTAATCTTGTGGGGACATTTTTGGTCCCCATGAGGAAACAAGCTTATAAATCATACAGCATAAAGTTTTTTGAAAATCTAAAAATGCAGCATGTTTCCTGTGAGGGCTAAGTTTAGGTGTAGGGTTGGTGTAGGGCAATAGCACATACAGATTGTACAGTATAAAAACCATTACGCCTATGGGATGTCCCCATAAAACATGGAAACCCAACATGTGTGTGTGTGTGTGTGTGTGTGTGTGTGTGCGTGTGTGCGAGTGTGAGTGCATCCAGCCCCATTCCTGAAACATGAGCAGGGCTAATTTATGAAAATAAATTCAATGTTGTAGTGAATTGAACTTTGAATGTAAGAATGCTCTCAGGAAACAAAAGCTGTCACTGGGGCAGTACCTTTTCAAAAGGTACACCTTTGCACCCCTAAAGGTGCATGTTGGTACCTTAATGTTACATATTAGTACCTTGTGAAAAGGAGTGCCCCAGTGACAGATTTAGTAACTTTTTTTCTGAGAGTGAATGGTTTTACGAACAATATACAAAGATCTGTTTTGTTAATGCTTCATAAATGAGGCCCAATGCTTTCACACTAATATTGCTTCATAAGGCCCAATAATGGCACATTTAGTCATATAACATAAGAACAAACCTTAACCAATAAAACAATTTCTGGAGTGAAGCAATGGGAGTTTAAAATAATGTTAGCTAGTCAAAAATCTAGGGCTTGATCATGAAATATGCCCATAAATATCAATGCAATATAGAAAGCTCTTGTTTTTTACTTTTTATACAATGCTTTAAAATTACAATCAGTCTATCCATGTTCTGAATGCAATCACTAAAGGGTTCACTATAAGCAAAAAGGGGTTAATTTAATTCATAATTTGACTATTTTGTATTTACATTTGCTGCAATTTAATTCACATCTTTTGCAAGGATTTTGTCTTAATTGTGCTTTTTTGACACCCTGTGTCTTTTTTGCCATTTTCCCTATGTGTGTCCTTCAGACATCAAAACATGAGGTAGCAGTTTCACCAACAGGCTAAACCACACCCCTGATATAAGACTCCACCCACCAGCTACAGCTCATTTTAATATCGCATCATAATCCTCCTCACACATCATTTACCTGCATAAACGCATCTATCCAGTACAAACGAGTAGCGTTAACCTAAAAATCAAGTGCTGCGAGAACGTTAAAAGAGAATTTGAACTATACACTCTTAAAAATAAAGCTGATTTTTGCAACAGCATCATAGAAGAAGCACTTTTGCTTTGTCAAAGAAACTTTCAGTGATTTGTTCTTAAAACAATCTTTTTTCTTAGTGTAATAAACATAATATTCTGAAGAACCTTTTTTCTATAAAGAACCTTGAAAGCTTCCAGGAATGTTAAGGATTCCTCATGAAACATCAATGCTAGCAAAAAAAAAACAACTTTTAAGAGTGTATGGTATGAAAAAGATATTTGGAATTATTTTAAAAACTAAAAAAATTTGCAGTGCTTTTAGTAAAATCGCAGAAGCACAATAGCCATGTTACAGCTGGAAATATGGATGTTTTATGCCGACTCAACTGTACTTACAGATGTGAGTCAATCACAAATTATTCAAATCTACATAATGAAACCACACTAGATATCATGAATATGAATATTGAATTTTCCTGAACTCAGCACCCCCTAGACCCCACTGAGTTACGTCTTATTGCGAATCATTCCTCATGAATAAATGTTAATGATTTTCGTAATGAGTGCATTTCTACGAGCTCAAACTTGCTATAAAATATATTCAAATGAGTAGGAATAAAGCGCTAGAAAAGAGATCACCGGAAAGGCCCGGGTTGTGGAGACACCCCAGCAGAATCAGCACCTGAAACTGCTGAGACAAGCCGTTCCTTCAGAGGAGTTCCTCTGAACCAGGGCCAAAACCCTCCACCACAGCTGATCCTATTTACAGCGGTAAGCCACCGTATCAGATACCTGTCATCCATGCGGACCTGATTCATCACGGTGTTTAGTTTACCATTGGCAAGGATTATCAGCAAAGCACTTCAAAGCCAGCGGTGACTGCAGACGGTCAAAAGGAAGCATTTGCACCAGGTGAAGCGCTGGGAAAGTGTGTTTGATCTTGGAATGAATCCAACTTTGATCCAACAAATGAAGAAATTCTCAAAATTTGGCATTTTGTAGATGTACGATCCAATGCAATTTGCTTCAGATGTTACTTGAAGCTTCCATGGAGTTTCAGGCAGTATGACTCTCTCGTGAAAGTTCTGGTTATAGTTGCATTGCTTAGTAAAATTATAAAAGTATTAAGTCTTACACGTGTGTTTTTCTTCTTCACATGCACTACATGGTCACTCTAATCTAGCATTTAGCTTCAAACTGGACCTCAGTAATTCAAAGGCATGCATAGTGCAGGACTGATTCGGTACTTCAAATTTTTTTCTTATTTTTGTTAATTTTTTTGTCTTCTCTTGGATTTGTTCTTTTGTTCTTCTAGGATCAGGATTTTTCCTTGATCGACAAACCATTTGTTATGCAACAGATCAGTCCAAGCAAGATGAAGTGTCATTTTAGACGTCAAATGGTGGGATGTGATGAACGAACTCAATTTGCTTTAAAGTGCTCAGGTTGTGGTACCATTACTTGGATCCAGTGCTTTCTCAGAATGCGGTGAAGCATCTTTGCTCGTCTTCGCATCTAAATCATTGGCTTTGGTCATTTCCTCAGGTGTTGTTGCTCCGATTAAGTCGCCATTTATCTGAGCCGCAGATTTGGGCTGGACAACGGGGCTGGTGCTCAGAATGGAATCAGGGGTGCGAGTGGCACTGTAGTCGCCCTCAGAGATGGCCGGCGGGACGCCAGCGAGAGTGTCGGACTCGAGCAAGAGCTTCTGAGAGGCGAGATAATCAGGTACGTCTGTGTCACTGTCCAGAGGGAGCGCTGACGAGTTGAACTCCACGCCTGAGTCGTTCATGTCCAAGAAGTTCTTCTCAGATTGGAGGGCCTGGTACTGACCTGGTTTTGATACCTCAAGACCCTAAGAGTTAAATCAGAACCAAGAATTGTAAGACGACTATTCAAATATTAAATACTAAAAAAAATATATATATAAAAAAAAAAAAATTATTTAATTTGCTTATCTTAATGTCGCTGTTTTTTATTATTATTATTATTATATAATTTTTTTTTTTTTTTTTTTTGGTCTGAGCTAAGTATGACCAGTTGTTGCACAAGTTGCATTGCAATTCTTTAATTTTTAACAAATATTTAAATATTTCAAATGTTGTTATTAAGCCTAAAAAAGGCCAAACCCATAAAAAGACATCAGAAAATTAATTTATTGAAAAATAAGTGCCGTAATTGAAAAGAAAATGAATTATTTTCCATCTTTTTGGGACTCAAATAATACAATTTCATGATTTTATTTTTCAAAATTTGACTCTTATTTTTACAGAACACTTGTTTATCAATGCTTGTTACAACATGGTTGTAATTCCTGAATACTTTGGAATACAGACCTAAGGTTGGTCTCTTTTTAAAGAAGACACATAGCAGATTATTGCTGAAGTGAAAGCATTTCAAAAAAGTTATAAAAGTATTTTTAAATTTGTTGTTATAAAATGTGTTTTTTTTATGTATTTATGTATATATTTGTTTACAATATCACTTCTATTACAAAACCAAAGATGGAACCTTGACTGTCAGACCTTTCCAACTATATCTGTTTTGTCAAGATTACGATTTTTTTATTTTTTATTTGATAAAAATTTTTAAAAAATCTTTTTTACAATTATTTGATTTTCTAAAACACAAGCCACAAAATAGAGTTTATATATGTTTTTAGATCTTGATTTATACCCCTAAAAGTGTGATGTATCCCTTGAGATATAAACAAAACAATGTAAGCATTTAATTCATAAAATTTCAATGTACAACCCAAATTCCAGAGAAGTTGAGGCGTTTTGTAAAAATGCAATGTAAAATGTAAAAATGTAAAATCAAGAATCCATGATTTGTTTGTTCTCTTTAACTTTTATTTAATTGACAAAAGTACAACGTTTTCACTGACCAACATAAATGTATTTTGTACATATGAACAAATTTTGATTTAGATGGCTGCAACACAAGTTGGGACAGAGGCAAAATAAAAGTGAAAAGGTTATAGAATATCCACTTTAAACTGTTTTGAAACCTTTCACAGTAAACCGGTGAATTGGTAATAGGTCAAGGTATTTTCACCAACTACCACACGTAATATTGTGAAAAGCTTCAGGGAATCCAGAGAAATCACAGTACATGTAGGGCAAGGCAGCAAACCTCAGCTGAATGTGCTTGACCTTTGAGCCCTATGATGGCATTGCATAAGAAGCCATCGTGCTGTGGTGTTAAATATAGCCACATGGGCTCAGGAAAAGTTCTGAAAACCACTCTCAATTAACACAGTCTGCTGCTGCATCAAGAAATGCAACTTGAAACTTTGTTATAAGCTATACATCAATTCTATGCAGTGATGCCACCGGGTTCTCTGGGAGAGAGCTCATCTCAGACAGTCTAAAAGACAGTGAATGTGTGCTGTACTCAGATGAGTCCACATTTCAGCTTGTTTCTGGGAAAAATTTATTTTGCGTTCTCAGTCCCTAAGACCAAAGGGACCATTCAGACTTTCATTAGCGACAGAAGCAAAAGCAAACGTCTGTCATGGTATATGAGTGCATCAGTGCAAACGGCATGGGTGACTTGCATATGTGTGAAGGTACCATTGACATGGAGGCATATATCAAGATGACATCTTTCATGGTAAGTCCATGGTTATTAGATCAAAAACATGCCAGGTCTCATTCTGCATGTGGTACAACAGCGTGGTTTCACAGAGACAGAGTGAATATGTTAGACTGGCCTGCCTGCAGTCCAGATCTGTCTCCAATTGAAAATGTATGACCAGTCATGAAAAGGAGAATCAGACAACGACAATCACAGACTGCTGGGCATCTGAAGCCTTGTTTCAAGTGTAGGATATCAGAGCGAATCAGACAATTTAAGAATCGATCAGATTGGTGTTAGAACCACCAAAAGAGCAAATTCCACAGAGAGGCCCCAGATAACAAGACAACGTCATAAATCTGTCCAAAATACCCTGGCGCCATGAGTCTGGAGCAAGCCTAACCAACAAGCCTCTTTCACAGAACACCTTACAACATTAACACAAAAAAGAACACATTGATAATCGCAAATCAGGAAGGAGATTGTCAAATTTGGGGCAAGTAATCAAGATTGATGATCAAAGAGATGCACAGCATGGCCATCACATGTAAATCCATGATAGAGATCATGAGCTTCCTCAGACTGACTTCCCCCCAACTAGCAGGACAAAGACCAGACTGAAATTCCTTCCAAACCCTTTTTGACCTTTGTTCTTCACTTTTATGCACCTAAAATCATCTTAAAAGGACTTATGAGCAACTAATCATTTCTATGCATAACTCCATATTATGTATGTAACCCACACACTTGACTATCATATTCTAATCACTCATTGTGTGTGTCTTTTTAATAACTTTCCATTGAGAGTTTCGTGTCTCCGAGTTCACTTCGAGTGTGACCGCCTCAAAACTCCAACCAGACCACAACTCTGCATCCTCAGCCAACGCCCAACCATTGGCTTCCCAAGACATCACTTCATAGACTACTGAACTTCCAGCCAATCAGCAACTTGGGAAAAACCCCTTTCTGCAAAGAAGACAACAAAAGGGAATCCCTTAACACAAAGGCAACGCAAGTAATACAAACTCCAGATTCTTGCTGAATTGGTGCATTTAATATTAATTTTAGCCTCATTGAGAAACTCAATGCAAGGGTTAAATAAGTGATTGATGGTTGTTCAGGTCTATGCAATAGGACACTTAGGATTTCACATTTTCATTCTCTTAAACTCATCCTTTTTTCACTTTCTGTCTTTCTGCAATGTGTATGAATGTGTGAGTGCGTATGATTATGTGTTTACATGTCTTGGGTTTATCCAATAAAGTTTTATTTATATTTAAATATATACCGATGTTGTTAATTTAATAGTGTTTTCACTATAGTTTGGATTTTAATATCCAGTGCAGAGTTGATTTTGTACGGCTCGTCCACTGAATTGCTGACCGTAAAAAACAGTGATTCTGTTCAAATTCCCTATAAAATCATAAATGATTCCCTTTGAGCTAAATTGACCTGTTTCCCTTACACAAGATAGACTAGACAAAAATTTTGCTTGCAAAACTTGAACAATTAGTATTCTTGTTTCTCAAACAAAGAAACATTGTAATGACACAGTGTTAAACGTGCCTCTGTCCCAACTTTTTTGGAGTGTGTTGCAGCCATCAAAATCGATATTTGTTCATATTTACAAAATACATTTATGTTGGTCAGTGAAAATTTTGGAAATCTTTTCTTTTTACTTTTGTCAATTAAATAAAAGATAAGAGAACGAACAAATCACAGATTCTTGATTTTATTGCATTTTACAAAACGTCCCAACTGGAATTAGGGTTGTAAACCTAATAAGCTAAAGTTGAACAGCAGCTTTTTAAACATGCGAGTCCCCTCCAACATATATGTACATGTAAATATGTCAACTTTTTTGGGAGGGCGAGTGGATTGTCCACTACAGGCGACAATGTGAGCTTCCTGTGAGCTAAACAAAGAATGTAGAAACAAAAGTTCTCTCATCTAAGTCGTGGAAGTTGTGGCCTAATGGTTAGAGAGTCGAACTCGTAATCGAAAGGTTGCGGGTTCGAGTCCCCGGCCGGCAGGGATTGTAGGTGGGGGGAGTGAATGTACAGCGCTCTCTCCACCCTCAATACCACGACTGAGGTGCCCTTGAGCAAGGCACCGAACCCCCAATTGCTCCCCGGGCGCTGCAGCATGGCTGCCCACTGCTCCGGGTGTGTGTTCACGGTGTGTGTGTGTGTGTGTGTGTGTGTGTGTGTGTGTGTGTGTGTGTGTGCATTTGTTCACTACTCACTGTTGTGTGTGTGCACTTGGATGGGTTAAACGCAGAGCACCAATTTCGAGTATGGGTCACCATACTTGACAATACGTCACGACTTTACTTTACTTTACTAAATATTCACAACAAACAGCCTTTCAACATGAAACCAAGAAATAAGATTACACTTTCACTGCTTCTCTCCTCAAATATTTGTATCCCCCAGGATACGTTGCCCCTTTTAGGGTTAAAATAACAGCATTCAGGTTTGTTATTTTAGTATTATTTATATACTATTACAGTTTTTAATGTTTTGAATAATCTTTTATTTGTATATATTCAGTTATTGTATTAGTTTTATGTGCTTTTGTCATTTTAATTACTAATTAAATATGACTATTTAGGTTTAATTTGATTTATTTCAGTTTTATTTTTTATTTTTAATTCAACTTAAATTTATTTCAAGGCAATATTTCTCATTTTCATTTAAGTTCTTATTTTAATATTTATATATGTTTTTCATTTTAGCTTTTTCAATTAACAATGTTTTTAATAGTTTTATTTTTAATAACCCTGATTTGCAATGATACAATGACAAGGAGTGAATTTTCATTTTGGGGTGAACTATCCCTTTAGAATCATGTTAATGGCAAACCAATTTCAAAGGAAAAACTAAACGGCCTACTTTGATCTCAACTTCTGTGCTCTCGGTGGTGTTCTCCCATGTAGACAATACGGTGGGCTCCTCTGTGAATCTAGTATAAGCTTCATGAACCACCTGAAAAACATCATTACACACATGTGAATTAGCACACAGTACTGTGGATGGGCATGGGCTCACAATGGAAATAAAAAAAACGTGGTTTGAACCAGAGTTCATTTGACAAGTTTGGTTTGTTGGGTGTGAAATCTGTTTCAAATTTGTGCACGATTCTACTTGAAAATGGGAATCTGATGTACATTTTATGAAGTGAACTGCTATTGACAGTAGAATGAATTCAGACAAAATTCCAATATGAAAAAGTGGCCTGATTTACCTGCATTCACCAGTCATTCGTGTTTGCCTGCAGAAATTGCCTCTGGCAAGTATCTTACATCCTTTGCTTCTCTTGCTATGACAAGATGCAGGTGACGTTAAAATCTTCTCGTGAAAATCAAAGGGACTAAAATATGACTGCAACAAATGAGGTGAATATTGCTTTCCATTTTAGCTCCTTCTCCTTCTGAGCTGTTATAGCACCAGCGGCAGACATCTGCTGCTGGTGATGCAAATGTATCACAGTTTGGAGCCAAATAATGCAATGTTGAAATATTGTACGAAATGACCTCAGGTCCAGACCACCCAATCAAACCAAGTGTGAAAACAGCCTGAGAAATAATCAGCAGATCCAGAATAAATATTCTGTACAAGGAATATACTGTATACTGTAACATTGTGAAAACTGGATGACGCCATGGGCAAAATATCTGAATGATTCTGATGAAGTCGGCATGTTGTTGTTTGTTTAAAACACAACAACGCTGCTTATCAGTGTCAGTGTCTGGCCCTTCACAGTGTCACACAACATATACAGTATGAGCATACAGTAAAATCCAGAGGCACACTTACCCACAAGGCTTTGAGAGTACACACAATGATGTTACAGACAAACACATGGACAACATGAATTTCACTGGGTTGGCAAATGATTAAGTGCTAGAGTCTAGTGGCTATATTCAGAATAGCATACTAGCGTACTACTTTTACTATAGTATTTTGTATAGCGTGCAGTGGGCTTGTCACAGTATAGAAGATACAGGCATGAAATTAGACACTAGTCACCTAACGATGACTTATGTGACTAATGATGAATTAAATTAATGCATTAAAAGCCAAGTGTTTCTACAGACAGGATCAAAATTACACCGGCAATACAGCATGAGTGCTGACAGAAACAACACCTTTCATTTAACAGGAACAATTGTGCAAGGGGCAGCACAAAAGTCAGCAGATCATGATCCAGTTTCACAACATGCATTTCACAACATGCATAAGTGTGTAAAATATTAATAGAGTAAACCAAACACAACAAAGGAATTAATCTAGTTGCACTCAGAAGAGAAGACCCTTATCCCAATGACTGAACACTTGACATTCTTGAGCATTTGGTGGACAACACACCATTTAGCCTGATTGCACATTATTTATTTTAAGTGTAATTACTTAGCAATAAATAAAAAAATACATACATACTTATACATACATACATATATAAATAAATAGTAAGTTTGAAATCAAGCTTGCGTTTTTGTGGAACGAAAATAATCCTATAGCACTATTACCGTTATACTGGGTTTAATAAAATTACGACATTGAAATTGCAACATCGTCACGTGGCAAATCTATTGTGAAGTACCAAATTTCATATCCATTTATTTTCTCATTATTTGATCAGTCTTCAAACTTTTTTTATACATAACATTGATTTGAAAATACATAATAGACATTTTTTTTCTGGCATGACGTCATGAAGTTACGTGACAGCAATGTAACATACTGGTCATAGTTCATTGTTCAATGTCACATAAATATGCAGTTTAAATCTAAAAAAATTATGTATATACTGCATAATATGTAGTACGCTAATATTCCATTCCGAACATAATCTTGCATATTCTGTATCTAATTCACAAATCTAAACCTTGAAATGTGAAAGAAAAATGGTTATTAATTACATAACAAGAAGTGTTCGAAATAATTCTGTATAAGCAGAATATTGTTAAAATATAAACACATTATTAACATATAAGTGACTCTATTGATCACTGCCAACCATATGTACACATTCACACAGCAGCATACAAACAGCACACATACACACATACACATAGATTTCATATTTACCTCTCCATATAGATTGCATATGTGCATGTGTGTTTAAGCACGGCAGAAGCTTTAACACACAGGTGTATGTACCTTTATACCTATTTCTTTTAAGAGTTCAAACTAGGATCAGTGCAACACCTGAAGTTACTCATCTCAGGAGGTCTGAGAGGAAAACAAAGAGAATAATGGACAGATAAACAGTCACCAAGAGTGACAGAAGGCCTTTGGGACCCATGTTGCGATACCACAACACCAATACAGATTCATCAGCTTAGCACTACAGGAAAATACAACAGCAGAACGCAAAGCTCTCTCACCCAGCAGGGACCCCGTCAGACGATCCTTTAGGAGGGAGAAATGCAACGCAGATGAAGTGTTAAGCTAACCAGCCCATGAAACCTCTTAATCCAAATAAATGTGTTTGGGTCAAACTCATTGAATACACACATTCAATCTCACTTTACACTCCGACACAAACAGCCAGATTATATTTGTATTGACTGATGGGTCATAATAGGTAACTGGCAAGACTGGATTGCTTTGCTGTTGGAAAAGGGTTGAATTTGCAAACAAAAGGGGACGTTTTCCTGAGGCTACAGCAACATGATACAAGACATTTTGTCTGATCGGGTAAAAAGAACGTAAACCAGACTATAAATTACCAAGGAATAGTTTGAATAATAAAAAATAATAATATAAAAATAGTGCTGTCAAACGATTAATCGCATCCAAAATACAAGTTTTTGTTTACATAATATATGTGTACTGTGTTTATTTATATAAATATGTTATGCATATATATATTAAATATATTTATATATAATATAAAATATAATATAAATGTATATGCGTGTAAATATTTTCAAACTATATACTGAATGTGTGTGTATTTATATATACATAATAAATAAACAGTACACAGACATGTATTTGTCAGAAAGTCACCACAGTCACCACTAACGACACTCACCAGATCCCAATCCCCTGATTTCTGATCACTGCCACCTGTCAGCACTCATCAGCAGCACTATATCCCTGCACTCCTCTCGTTCACTCACTGTCTGGTCTCAAACATTCTATGTTGACTAACCTGACCCACTTACCTTTTATCTACTTACCAGTTGCTCCAGTGTTCCTATCCCTGTTCTCCACAGTCTCCATGCTCCACTGTTACCTCTGGATCCCCTGGGAAAATGAAAAAGGACATTCACACTCAGATAAGCCCCTAGAGACATTCCCATTCCCCGCCTGCTTACCTGGACATTCTGCTCATCTCCTTCCCCTCTGCTACTACTCAATAAACCAGTTGATTGTATTGCACTTACCTCTGTGTCCTGTGTCTGTCTGCTGACAGAAGACCAGACCAGAACCGACGACCGGAGATGGAGTTCCCAAAACCCGCCGCTATGGATCTTCTCGAAGAGCTGGTCAGCGCTCTTCGAACAGCTCTCTCTGGCGGCCTCGTGTGGATGGAATGAGGCAGCGCTACTCACTGCTTACAGGCAGGGCTTTGGATCCACCCTAGTGGAGAGCCCCGAACCTCGTGAAGTTCCGACGATCCCATCTGACTACCTAGCGTTCAGATGAGACCAAAATAGAACTTTTTGGTATAAACTCCACTCGCCGTGTTTGGAGGAAGAAGAAAGATGAGTAGAATCCCAAGAACACCATCCCAACCGTGAAGCATGGGGGTGGAAACATCATGCTTTGGGGGTGCTTTTCTGCAAAGGGGACAGGACGACTGCACCGTATTGAGGGGAGGATGGACAGGGCAAGATTTTGGGCAATAACCTCCTTCCCTCAGTAACAGCATTGAAGATGGGTCGTGGCTGGGTCTTCCAGCATGACAATGACCACAAACACACAGCAAGGGCAACTAAGGAGTGGCTCCGTAAGAAGCATTTCAAGGTCCTGGAGTGGCCTAGCCTGCCAGTCTCCAGACCTGAACCCAATAGAAAATCTATGGAGGGAGCTGAAACACCATGTTGCCCAGCGACAGCCCCAAAACCTGGAAGACCTGGAGAAGACCTGTATGGAGGAGTGGGCCAAAATCCCTGCTGCAGTGTGTGCAAACCTGGTCAAGAACTACAGGAAACGTCTGACCTCTGTAATTGTAAACAAAGGTTTCTGTACCAAATATTAAATTCTATTGTATCAAATACTAATTTCATGCAATAAAATGGAAATTAATTATTCAAAAATCATACAATGTGATTTTCTAGATTTTTTTTTAATATTCTGTCTCTCACAGTTGAGGTGTACCCACGATGAAAATTACAGATCTCTCCATTCTTTGTAAGTGGGAAAACTTGAAAAATCGGCAGTGTATCAAATACTTATTTGCCCCACTGTATATGTCAGCCATTTCGCAACAAGACTGGAGCCGCCTCGCAGAAGCCCCTCCCTGACGCGAATTCGCGTCTGTTGTGATGTGAATTTCACGTGCGAATGAAGCGAATTTCATGCACGAATGAAGCGAGTAAAGTAAAAATGGAGGAAGCACAACACCCCTTTACGGTCATCACTGACCACAAAAACCTGGAATATCTCTGAAGTGCTAAGAGGTTAAACCCCTGGCAAGCTCGCTGGGCCCTCTAATTCACCCAGTTCCAGTTTTCCATCACGTATCGACCCGGAGATAAGAATGTCAAGGCGGATTCCCTCTCATGTATCCATGCCCCCAACGAACCCTCCACACCTGAACCCAAACCCATCCTTGTGAGCCCCATTCGGTGGGCCCTGGATGAACAGATCCGCATCGCCTCCATCACCGAACCCGCTCCGCTGGGAGGCCCAGAGGGCAAGACCTACATGCCCACCTCCTTGAGGACTTCCCTTCTGGGCTCCCTGCATTCTTCCACGGGCTCTGGACACCCAGGCAGCCAGCGTACCCTCTCGCTCCTCCAAGCTCGGTACTGGTGGCCCAGTATGGCCCGGGAGTATCTCCCAGTACATTCGTGGATGCTCAATCGGCGCCATCTCCAAGACTCCACATCACTTACCCGCCGGAAAATTAGTCCCATTACCCATTCCACGTCGCCCCTGGTCCCACGTCGGAGTCGACTTCGTCACAGATCTCCCCAAGTCAGAAGGTTATACCTGCATACTCGTTACAACAATTTTATCACGATTCTTTGTCATGTTGGTTTTTCTATTTTGCAAGCTGTTTGAGCATTACAGCCAAACTAATTTCCCTATTATAAAGACAAAGCCTTTCAAGGTAACAAAATATAAAAAAGTATGGCAGATATTTAGGCCAAAGTGGGTGAAGATAAAAATATTTGTCATTATTTTATCTTTGTTATTAAAAAATGAGAACAAAGATACACATTACAAATAAACACAATATAAATATTAAATAAACAGTATTTTATTTTCAGGTACAATAGGTGTATTTAGCAGGAGCATTCACGAAACTGAATGAACAAATATAAAAATAAAACGCTATATAGATTGATTCCTATTAAAGGCACTTACCTCTGTGTCCTGTGTCTGTCTGGTGACAATATTATGTAAAAAAAACTTTTATTTTGGATGTGATTAACACAATAAATAATTAAATAATCAAAAAATAATAAATAATTAAAAGGGGTACATGAGTATGTATCAAAGAGCAAAGTGAACAAAGACAAGAGACAAACAGACATATTTTTGATAGAGTTGATCAGTCACATTTGCTGAAACTGATTTAATTATCATTATATATTATGGAATCGCACCACTGTTCAAAACGTCTGTGGTTGTTTTTTTTGTTTACATTTTTGAAACCTCTTATGCTTAGTAAGGCTGCATTTATTTTGTAAAATGAATACAGTGAACACTGTAATATTGTGAAATATTATAACAATTTAAAAGAACTGTTTTCTATTTGAATGTGTTATAAAATGTAATTTATTTCTGTGATGAGAAACTAAATTTTCAGCATCATCAGTGTCACAATCCTTCAAAAAATCAGTCTAATATGATGATTTGCTGCTCAAGAAACATTTCATCTTATCACTATCAGTGTTGAAAACAGTTGTGCTGCTCATTATTTTTCTTTAATGAATACAAAGTTCAAAAGTACAGCATTTATTTGAAATGGAATTTTTGTAACAAATGTCTTCACTGTCACTTTTGATCACTTTTGATCTTGCTGACCTCAAATTTTTTGAACAGTAGTGTATTTCACAACCTTCAATATATAGGCTATATTATACTTCTGGGGTGTCAGAAGATTGGTTTATCACCTGTCTGAAGGCCTCTCCGTCGCCCTTGCCAGCCTGCTGAGCAATTAGGGTGATCTTACGTGCTCTCTCCGCCCGACGGTGAACCTTGATCAGACAGGACAGCAGACACACCAACAGCAGCAACGCCAGCAGACACAGCAAGGAGATGATCGCCAGATACAGCTGTGGCAGCTTATAGGCTGTTATGCGAGAAAAGAGGATCATGGGTACAGGAAATAGACCTCAATGTGAAAGTTATTAAAATCTGATCCAAACTCAATCAACAATAGCTTCTCAAATTCTCTACTCACGCTCCACATGAAGGTAGACATCAGCTATGCGGAAGCCGGAAAAGTCCATCACTCGAAAGACACCCATGTCACCGATTTTGACCTTCTTCAAGTAGAACATGGATCCTTCCACAGATGCTCGACCCTCAAAAGCAGAGTCAACAGGCATCGTCAGCTCCCCCAGGTCCATGATGAGTCGTTCCTTGTGGTCAGTATCTGGGATGTAGATCATTTTGACTTTTGTGTGGTCCACACGAAGCTTGATATTCAAGGTTTCACCATAATTCAAATGCACAAAGATCTGGTGGTCTGTCATATGGGAGAAAAAAATTATATACGCAGATATTGAATGTTGAATTAATGCACCAAATTCTCATGTACCTGCAAACAATCAACAGTTAATACTAATGAATTATAATACATGGCAAATTATTATTTAGATTTTTAATAATATTAATAATAATATAATTTTGTTCTATTATTATGTAATATTTAATATTAATATACACAATTCATAATTAATATTATTTATCACATCAAATTCCTTTGCACCAGCAAACAGCCAACAGTAATGCTAATAAATTATAATACTTTGACAGAATTATTCATATTAATGTTAATAATATTATAACACTTAATTTCCAGCGATATCGTCGACTTGATTGCACAAATTAATAATTATAATTGTTAATTTTATATTAATATAATATATGTTTTAGTTATTATTATTATTGGTAATAATACACATTTATTAAACATTGGTGTCCTATGTTGAAAAAAATAATAATTGCAATTCAAAAGAAGTTTTACTTTCACTGTAAGGGTCATTGCACATCGAATCTGAAATTTTCACACGTTAAAAAATAAATACGACCTCACGTTGTGTCAATCACGTTTACAAACTGCCTCCAAAACTTTCGTCCGTCATAAAAAAAATTCAAATCAGGTTAGATTTTCTGCGTTTTTGCATCCGTAGCATGCATTTTGTTAGGAAAGGATGAGGAATACGAAAAAACAGAAACACGCATGCGAAAATTTCGTACTCGGATTTAGTGAGACACTAGAATGTCAATACTGTACCACCAACTTTGTACTCAATATCTGTATATTCAGCTTTGCTTTAGAATTGATTTTAGATTCATCCAGTCAAAATGTCACCTAAAATTTTGGTTTTCACTTTATATGGTCAGATGGTCTTTTTCTGTATAAGTTGATGGTTCTTGGTCAGAATAAGCTGCAATGTGGACCAAAATTAATATTGATAATATAAAGTCTGACTATGTGAGTCTACGTAGATCACGTACTATTTTTTGATCCTTTATTCTTTCTCTTTCCTTCGTTACTTCTTCTTCCACTTCCCTTGCTCTGCTTTTACACTATTTTAAGACTTTGACACTTTAGTCACATAAGGCTTTCTCTTTGATTAAATACTGAAACAGTCACCTCATATAATGTACTCAAAAACACTATTTTTTTTTACCCTTCACATTGAGGCAGGCTCTCAATCTGACTTTTTTATCACTGTCCACAACAGTGTAGCTGCCCTCATCGGCTCCTGTAACCAAATGGAGGTTGGCCCTCTTCTCGCCCACGGTGAGGCGGTGCTCATACTCTTGCGTGGGGATGCCGGTCTGGTTGAGAAGCAGCACAGGTGGTTCCTCTGTGGTCTGGTTAACTGGAGTGTGAGCTCCAGGCCTGAACTCAAGGGTGTATGGACCAATCGAAGGGTTGATCGGGATATGATACGTGTCTCCATATTTCACCACAGTCTCTTGAGCACAGTCTAGGAGAAAAACATATTAGAAATACATTAAAGCTAGGGTAAGCAGTTTCTAGCAGAATTATGAAAATAAACCTGTTTTCAAACAACCTCTGCTGACTGTGCTGCTTTTTTGACAACACACTGAGAAACAAAAGTATAATAATTCTGAATAATTCTGTGTGATGTTTCAATCGTGATTCCATTAAATACATAAATAGATATGATACATTTCTTAATTCATTTCTCTTACATTTATTTGATAGAGAAATCTTTTATAATGTTATAAATGGCTTTACTGTCACTATTCATCAATTTAATGTGTCCTTGTTGAATTTTTTATTGTTATCTTAACTTGAACTTTTAAATGCTACTTTCTCAGAGTTTCCACAAAAATATAAAGCAGTAAAAACTGTTTTCAACATTTAAAATAATCAGAAATGTTTCTTGAGCAGCAAATCAGCATATTAGAATGATACCTGAAGGATCATGTGACATTGAAGACTGGAGTTATGATGCTGAAAATTCAGCTGCGCATCACAGGAATAAATTATTTACAATATATTAAAATAGAACACAGTTTTAAATTTCAGTAATATTTCACTGATCAAATAAATGCTTCCTTGGTGAGCCTAATATATGTCCTTCTAAACATAAAAAAAATTGATAGTAGTATATATATTCCTAACATGTATTGACCATAATAGCTGAGTGAATTTTGCTGAGTGAACTCTATCCTGTTATCAGTCTATCATGAGATAATCAACTGAGCAAGTATCTATATAGTGATATTGTAACTTATACCTCTAACAATAAGAATGATTCGTCTGACATCAGCCGGAGCAGCAGAATTCTTCACCACATATGTGCCCTCATCCTCCTCGCCCACATCCTCCAGGATCAAATGACTGATGTGAACGTTCAGTTTGGCTCTTGTGTCCAGAATTTTCCCGTCTCGCAGGAGAACCCGCTCTAACACCGGATCCACCCTTGGCTTGAACAACACCTCTGTTGTGTCTAAAGCCGGCATGGGAATATGAACGTCCTCTCCAAAGAAAGCAGTGCGGTGTTCATCTTTAGCTGCAGAGTGAGGAAGAAAGACCATTATGTGTGGGAAAAGTAAGCTAATATAATTCACTTATTGACTACAGAAAACTGAAAAACATACATTTGAAAAATATATAAAATATAGACAAGCTGCACTTAGCAAGTTACTTTGTACACTTCTAAAAAAAAATATATTTTTTTTGCAGCAATGCCACCGAAAAGCAACAAAACATTTTTGGTTACTCAAAGAACCTTTCAGTGAACTGTTTTTAAAATAATATTTTTTTGGTGTGAAGAACATGATAAAAGTCCAATACTTCAGTATAAAGAATCTTTGGTGAAATGGAAAGGTTCCATGGATTTTAAAGGTTCCTAATGGAACCACAGATGCCAACAAAGATCCTTTATTTTTATAAAATGTTTCTAATAATATTATAATAATTTAAGAAGCATTACCTTTAATGGTTGATGACCAAACTGTAAAAAACAATGAAACAGGTAAATCCAAGTCAAATAAAGGCAAATATCTAGGTGTTGTCTTCATTAATAAAGGCTTCAATAAATACACTAAATTGAATACACAAATCCCTGAGTGACTCTTATATCGATATTATTCACCTCTTGAATTCACTGTGGGTGACAAAATGATGTGAGTGGAATAGTATATTTTATTATCATTGTACCAATCAGTGATGCAGCATTGGTTTAATTAATTTGGGTTTAATAATATCAGATCATATCCAAGTTTAGAAAAATCTGTAAGAGTAAATGCTATTCAACAACATATACTGTTCAGAATGGTTCAGCAATATGAGAATGTGTTTTTGCTCAAGTGACAGATCACATTTCTATTAGATCAAATTTAGCTTGTCTATGACTGCTGCAAAATTGCAATGGATTTGCCCTTATAGCTCTAACCAGCTGAATCTCTTTGGACTTGAGAATCAGCAGTTATGAAGGATGAAGAAGAATAACAAGGAGACAAATCTCTCTCTTTTTATTTACTTGTATGTTTATGTGTGTGTGTGTGTGTGTGTGTGTGTGTGTGTGTGTGTGTGTGTGTGTGTATATATATATATTTTTTTTTTTTTTTTTAACTCAAGCACAAAGGAGCATTTCCTGCTTGGTCTGAATATACAGGCCCTAAAAATATATGCCTTTTTGCTGACAACAAAAATACACCTCAGAGTTAATAGTGAATGAGTTTTATCGGGTGAAAGAGTGTGCAGGTTTTCCTTCTCTGAAGCACTAACAATATGAAAGGACTATTAGGAATGCTGCCATGTCAAACTGCCAACTGTGCACTTTCAGTCCAACATCTTATGATAAATTATGCTGCAAATGTTGCCCTTGTGAAATGAAACAATTTGGAAAACTATGCAAATGAAAATCTATCTGCTATTTTGATACCTACATTGTAGAAATGTGTTTTTCAAACAGTTACCTGAGCACAGAAGGGTGCTAATGACTGCCACACATGTGATGCCCATTTTAGCTGGATATCTGTGTGGAAAAAAAATGAATAAATAAAAATGCAAGTATAAAGCACAACATAAACAATCAAAACTCCTATCTGGGAAGATATATGAAGAAATAACACTATAACTAATATGACACATAAAATACACAATTTTTAATTCATTAAATAAATATGTTCCGTGAATTAGAATGATGGTCTGCATTTAAATCGAAACCAAATTTAATGAATTCATGCAAGATGACAAGACTTGAAAGATTCTTGTCATAGTAAAATATGATCGTTATCTAACTGAAAGCCTAATCCTGAATCATCAATGGCAAATGAATCCTCCCATGGACACCAAAAGAGACCATAAATTGCTTTTAAGTCAAACTACATCAGCCAGTGTAACAGACAGTGTCTCTTTAAGATACTGTAGACCTGACAAAGGGAGGTGATTGGCTGTCTGTAATGGACACTAACCATAATGCCATGACAGTTTCTGGCAGGATGGCTTGCAAAGACCAGACTGAAGGCAGCTGACCGTGCCATTTCTGCCAAAACCCCAAGAAATTCAGAGTTCAAATCTGTCTCTCTCTCCCTTCCTTATAAGGGTTCAGTTTGACCTTTTATAGACATCTAATCTGATCAGTTGAGGCCAATATTTTTTCCCTAATCGAATAAAAAAGTGTTCACTGTCATTTCAGTCACTAGAAAGTTTATTTATCGCTAATGCATTTATTTTGGCAAAATCCTTCAAGAGAGGGAGAGAGAAAAAGAGAGACAATCTGCTTTGTTCTAGTCCTTTGCCAAAGTACTCTTTGGCCTCATATTGAATCAAAACTGAGAGCCTCAGCGTGAAAAATGGAAATGCATCTGCTCCACTTCCAGTGCAGTGGCTTTCATAACACAGCATCATTTATTAATAAGCGTGTTTGGTTTATAAATGCATTTAACCTTATTTCTCATCTTAAACAGCGTAAGATTAACATTAGCTCTCAAATAATGAAATAAATGTGGGTTGATGTGAGGCTAATTATAGAGCTTGTCTGTTAAATCACTGACTCAGATGATGATTCAGAATGGCACCAATTAAACAACCAATTAATCATCTTTCAGAAAGGATTGCGTCTGTATTAAGACATAATTCGCTGTCGTGTCGAGAATTACAGGGTTAACTATTTTCATTCGTGGGGGAACATTGCGCTTCAGCCGCCTCTTTCTGTCCATATTAACCCGCTGCATGGGACATGGGTGTGTCGCATTCCTCTGCTGGAAATGTCCCACCAAAAACACCCCGAGGACCCCATTAAACCCGAAATAAATTGGGGATTCATATCTACACACATTACCATTCACGCGCGTCTTAAACAAGCTCGAACAAAGCAGGTTATGCACAGAAACGAGAGCAAGCAAACATGATAAAAAGACGACTGCTGCTTTCTTATTTCGCGAGATAATAAACACACATTAAAATGCCTTCATGAAAACCGTCCGTCGGTTCTTTTACGTAAACGAACGGATGCGTTGCGAAACATAGTAGTTATATAGGCTACAGTCACGAGTGTTCACGAGAGAGCAGTGTGTTATTCATCAATCGACACTGAACTGTAAATCAATATTTTCTCGTGTTACGAATACGGCCACTTCAATTGCACAGCCATTCTATAAGAATTTGCTCTAATACACAAGCAAAATCTGTAAATATCTGAGAATAAAGTTCAAATGCGGTAAACGACAAACTGCATCCTTTAACCCTATTATTCGCCTTGTCTTATGAAAAAGCATCGAGTTAAAAAAAAAACCTCTTAAATCTGATAAAGAAGTGCTGTACCTCTGTATATGGAATCCAAATCAGCAAGAAGATTGGCACGCTAAATAAAGAAATATGGTTTTGTTCTTCCTCCTCTTTTCTTCTAACCCTTCTTCATCGCCCCCAATCTGCCAAAGAAAGACACTTCTGTTTTTCAAATCGGCTTTATCTGGAAGGCTTCGGCTGATGTCGTTTAAAAGACAATTTCAGATCGGCTTTGCTCGGATGCTGTCGTTAATGTCCGGAAAAATTCTCTCACCTGTGGTTTATAAAGAGCAGTCGCGTTTATATAAAGCCTTATGCTATTAAAACTGTGTGTGTGTGGGGGGGGGGGGGGGGGGGGGGGGGGGGGTGCTATATTAACAAGCAAATACAACTCATTATATACACTATAAACACTTTAAAAGAGACAGGCATGTAGATGTTTATGGAAGATGTTTTCTCTGTTTTGGAGGGATGATCGTTTTTAAATCATACCCTATTGCATCAAAATTTGTTAACAGGCCTGAGTTTGGGGTGGATAATTTTATCAGTTTTTTTATTATTCATTTTATTAATAACCATTGCTATATAGATGATAACTTTGTAGTGTAGTGTGTAGTGTTAAATACTGTTTTTGATAACGTTTCTGACAGATAATATCATGATATTTTTGCGTTTCCCTTATCGAATGTGGTATCCTGTCAGCATTAACCTGTCCATACGCTTTATTGATTACTGAGTGCCGTCGATGTTGCCAGATATTGCTATTAAAAACAAAAATTAAATAAAAATAAACCGAAATTATTTCAATTTTTTTGCAAATAAGATAAGGTAAAGATATGCGTGACACCAAACTACAACTTCCTACTTTAACTTTCTAAAGTGACAAATTAAGTGGAAAAGTCAGAAAACGCTGGATCTGGCAACATGAGACATTTAAAGTAAAGTAAAGTAAAGTCGTGACGTATTGTCAAGTATGGTGACCCATACTCGAAATTGGTGCTCTGCCTTTAACCCATCCAAGTGCACACACACAGCAGTGAGTAGTGAACAAATCCAAATCCACATCCACACACACACACACACACACACACACACACACACACACACACACACACACACACACACACACACACACACACACACACACACACACACACACACACACACACACCGGAGCAGTGGGCAGCCGGGGAGCAGTTGGGGGTTCGGTGCCTTGCTCAAGGGCACCTCAGTCGTGGTATTGAGGGTGGAGAGAGCGCTGGACGTTCCCTCCCCCCACCTACAGTTCCTGCCGGCCGGGGGGCTCGAACTCGCAACCTTTCGATTACGAGTCCGACTCTCTAACCATTAGGCCACGACTTCCCCTACTTATATATTTATATACTTTATATTTAGATTGGTCAGACTTTATTCATGAATTATAGATGTTTAATTCAAAAGCAATTTTTGGCAAATTCATAACGACTCACTTTGATTAGTAATTAAATTGTATTAGTTTTAAATAAAATACATTTAAATATTTCAATGGTTTTTCTAATGTGTCAAGAAAACTATTCAGGATTGCTTATTGCACTAAAAGTAATTTCAAAGTAACATTAAATGTATGTACAGCAGGTGTCACAACACGTATGGAGCCAGGGAACTCTTCAAAACATTGACTTTAGTAATCCAAACACAGGGACCGCTGGCGACACAGAAAGACAATCAGCCATTCACAGAGAGACAATTAGACCGGACACCAGAGACTGGAAACACAGGGCTTAAGTAGGGGAGACTAAACGAGGATAAACTAGATTATTAATGACACACGGTTGGGGACTAATAAACTGATAAACCTAAACGGGGACAGGAACAGGAACTATAACCAAATATGGTCACGAGAGGAGGGGGAACACAAGACACAGGAAGACAGGACTGACAGTATAACAACAATGAAACATAAATACTTACTGCATAACTAATAACTGCGGAAGATGTGTTAACTAATCAGTATGTAATACAATTTTATGATTGTGTTAAGTAACAGTTAGCTAATCAATAACTAATGTATTCTGTCATACCTCCTGAAGAACTACTATTAATTATCTACTAGTTAAGGCTCAGGAAAAATAACTATGAAATAACTACTACTGAACAATTATACGCAAATAAATTGAGTTGTGACCCTCTCATATAAATGTTATTAGCAGTAGTAGTAGTATGAAAATGCAATATTAATAAATGCAATACATTTTATAGAGGTTTTGCCTGTGTAGTGAATTGTTTTGTGAGTGTGTTTTGTAAGAAATCAGCTTCCGATGGGAACCTCACCACCTCTCCAGTGCCATGCGATAACTTACCTTAGTTTTTATATTTTATATACAGCACTGTATGTGTGCCTCCTCACCATATAGCACATTACAATTAATTCAATTCCTGTATGTATAAGGCAAGGACTGAGGGAAAATTAAAATACAGGTAACCCATTAGTAATTAATAAAGAATTATCAAATAATTCTGCAGGACTTATTTCGAACCTGAAACAGTAGGCCTTCTAAAGTGACAATATAGTGAAACCTTTAAGTTGGATAGTTATGGCAAGACAGTGGAGTTGGGTTTCCTTTCCGAAGCAGATTTCCTACAGAACATGCGCACAATGCAATTATTTAAGATACAGGCAAAAACATAATGGGTGAGAACCAGAAAGGCGTAAGTGACATTTCACCAACTTTAGAGGAGGGCCAAAACTAAAATTTACCATTGGTTGATCTGACTTTGTGCACTGATTTCAATCGTTTATAATAAACATTTGTACACTCATGGATTACAGTACACTTTTGTCAGTAGAAAGTGCTCATCGAGAGCTTTCTTTTGATATATGTATGTATATATATATATATATATGTCAGTCCTCTGTCGTGTCTGTCATGTGTTCCCGCCTCATGTTTCCTTATTTGGTTTGTTTCCTGTCCTTGTTAAATGTTATCATTAGTTAATTCTTGTCTAGCCGTGTTCGTCTCATTATCTATGATTTACCTGTTTATTTATAGTCCTGTCTGTTCAATTTGATTTCGTCTGGTCTACTCGTTAACCCCGGTGTGTGATGTCCTTGTCTGCCTTGCCTTGTCCTGCCATGTCCTGATGTTAAGTAAAGTATATTGTTTGAAGTTATATCCTCGTCTGTGTGTTCCTGGTTCCTCCCTCGTGTGTGCACCGTGACAAAATATATATATATCCATTTCATCCAAAATGTCTCTTATGCCCTTCTGGTTCTCACTCCTCGTTATGTACAATTATAGTAATGAGTCCTTTTGGGTGTGCTGCAAACAAAATGCATATTTCATGTCCATTATAGGCTAATAACAGTAGTAGTGGACTGTATCAAAGTTGCTACTGTAGTAGTACTTTGTACTTGTCCTTTTACTCAAGTAATTTTGAAAATGAATAGGCCTACTTATAATTTTACTGGAGTAATATTTTATTGGGGTATCTGTACTTTTACATAAAATTGTATTACATACTGATTAGGTAACACATCTTCCTTAGTAGTTAACAGTAAGTTAAGTGTTAATGAATAATTACCTGTTAGTTCTTCAATAATTCCTTATTAGTTATGCAGTAAGTAAGAAACAGTATTCTAAAGTGTTACCATAAATTCCACTAGCGACTATAGTGAGTATAACCTATCCCGCCTCTTTATGGGATAATTCTCAGGATCCTACAGGGGTAAGCTCTGTAGGCCTATTTCCTTCAAGAAATATGCAAAACCCTTTTTATCGTAGGTCCTTCCCTGATCTCCAGCGCACCTTTCCCACTCGATCTCCGGACGTTTCTTTTCCCAGTTCATAAAGAGATTCCCCCCTTAGCGGACGAGCCCCCAAACTGTTATAAATATTTTCATAAAAATATTTAAGTAATTGCAGAGATCCAAAATCTGGTTGGGCTATGGAGCAAAGGAGACGGGTACCTGGGAAACCAAGAATGACACACGAATGGTGCAGTTCACTAAAGGCTCAACTTTATTATCCATGTGGTGCATATATATATATATATATATATATATATATAGTAGCAGAAATTAAAGTATAGGAAAACAGAAATTGAGCAAGAGATAGAATATCTGTCATGGAATCACCTGCCTCATCAACTGAATCAGTCTCCTACACCCGTTCTCAATCCCCAGAGTACTAATCATGAACACCTGCAACCACTTGCCACCACTATTCAAAAGCTCACTCACCTCAGTCACTCGTCGGCTGGTCTCAAGGTTGCAAGCAACTCTATGCTGGTCAATGGTTTCCTGTCTGCCCATCCGTCCAGGATCGACCCCTGCCTGTGGGATCGCAAGGTTACGCTAATTGATATCTGTGCATTCTGCTTCCAGTGCCTCCTCTGTTGTCTTACCTCTGTTGGAAGCCCAGCCTTAGTTGTTGTGAAAAAATATCCTTCGCTAACTTTATCCACTTGTCTTCCTCCTTGATCAGTGTGTGACAATATCCTTATAAGGTGTTAATTAATTAACCCCGTTATGTCTCGTCACCACCTAAACACTCTCAGTTCCTTATCATTCATGAAGACATGGGCCCATGGAAAGAGTTATGTACATGAAGCCAATTGTCTGTTCACAAACTTCTTCAAAGTTTATTATTACATCCATTAAATACAGGTGCATCTCAATAAATTAGAATGTTGTGGAAAAGTTAATTTATTTCAGTAATTCAACTCAAATTGGGAAACTTGTGTATTAAATAAATTCTGTGCACACAGACTGAAGTAGTTTAAGTCTTTGGTTCTTTTAATTGTGATGACTTAGGCTCACATTTAACAAAAACCCACCAATTCATCTCAACAAATTAGAATACTTCATAAGACCAAAAAAATAAAAACACTTTTAGTGAATTGTTGGCCTTCTGGAAAGTATGTTCACTTACTGTATATGTACTCAATACTTGGTAGGGGCTCCTTTTGCTTTAATTACTGCATTAATGCTGTGTGGCATGGAGGTGATCAGTTTGTGGCACTGCTGAGGTGGTATGGAAGCCCAGGTTGCTTTGATAGCGGCCTTCAGGCCATCTGCATTGTTGGGTCTGGTGTCTCTCTTCTTCCTCTTGACAATACCCCATAGATTCTCTATGGGGTTCAGGTCAGGCGAGTTTGCTGGCCAATCAAGCACAGTAACACCATGGTCATTGAACCAGCTTTTGGTACCTTTGGCAGTGTGGGCAGGTGCCAAGTCTTGCTGGAAAATGAAATCAGCATCTCCATAAAGCTTGTCAGCAGAAGGAAGCATGAAGTGCTCTAAAATGTCCTGGTAGATGGCTGCGTTGACTGTGGACTTCAGAAAACACAGTGGACCAACACCAGCAGATGACATGGCAGCTCAAATCATCACTGACTGTGGAAACTTCACACTGGACTTCAAGCAACATGGATTCTGTGCCTCTCCACTCTTCCTCCAGACTCTGGGAGCTTGATTTCCAAATTAAAATTTGGAAAATTTACTTTCATCTGAAAAGAGGACTTTGGACCACTGAGCAACAGTCCGGTTCTTTTTCTCCGTAGCCCAGGTAAGACGCTTCTGACATTGTCTCTGGTTCAGAAGTGGCTTGGTAGCCCTTTTCCTGAAGACGTCTGAGCGTGGAGACTCTTGATGCACTGACTCCAGCTTCAATCCACTCCTTGTGAAGCTCTCACAAGTGTTTGAATCAGCTTTGCTTAACAGTATTCTCAAGCTTGCAGTCATCTCTGTTGCTTGTGCACCTTTTCCTACCCAATTTCTTCCTTCCAGTCAACTTTGCATTTGATACAGCACTCTGTAAACAGCCACCCCTTTCAGTAATGACCCTCTGTGACTTACCCTCTTTGTGGAGGGTGTCAATGTTCGTCTTCTGGATCATTGCCAAGTCAGCAGTCTTCCCCATTATTTTGGTTTCAAAGAACAAGAGATACCCAGAATTTACACTGTGGGGATGATCATTAATTTAAACTCAAATGTAAATATTCTAACAGGGCTCCGAACTGCGACTAAAATGGTCGCATTTGCGACCAAAAATATTAATTTGCGAGTGAAGTTTTTGCTGAGGTCGCCACTGGCGACTATATATAATTTGCATGAAAGGACTTTTTTCCCGATTGTTTTGCGCTCACATCTTTTGTTATGTTCACGTATTAAACTTACATAAGACGATGCGCATCAAAGTTTTACTGGAAAAGAGTTTCAAACAGTCCTCGTCTCTGCCGCACACAGTCTGTTGAACGCTGTGAGAGAGACCTGAAAGGTGATAATATAAACGTACCCCGCGTCCACACGGTCCGTGTATGCGTCCGGATCGCGCGAGCGGAGAGTATCGCACTTAATGCTCAGGCGCGATCTCTTTAGCACCTCAGTTAAAGCAGCAAGTGAACCCATTATATATTTCGATTTACTACTATAGTATGAAATGAACATGATCAAAAGGTAGGCAATAAGAAAGCCTATAGTACAACTTACTGAAATGTTTTATGTAAAAGCTCATTCAGTGTTTCAAACTGAGGAAATGTATAAAGCTTGTAAACATTGCATTGTAATACATTTACCTCAGAATAACCACTCAGTGTCCATAAACTCATCAGTCAGCTAGAAAAATAACTATAAAGAGGAGCGTTTTGCTATATTTATGCGCTGTTGCATATTAATATTTTTACTTATTGTGTTGTACATGAAAGACGTGACAACATTTATAGGATGCACTGCACTCAGTTGCCAAGTGATGCTTATGGTCCATGATATTGGTACAGATTCTGTGTAACGAACAATTCTTTGTGACTGTATATTTCAAGTTGTAAAAGACATTTAATTCACACTTTAAGTGAACCTTAGTCCCCCGGTCGACCTGATCATCTACAAGATGGATTAAAATGCTGATAAAGCCTAGAAAAGATAAGACATAAACACATGACAAAATGATTGAAATGTTAAAATAGGGGGAAAAATAAAATGATAATAATAAAATAAACCACTTTTATTCTGTGGCACCTAAAAAAATAATTTGGCGCCTAAGTTTTTCTTTTATAGGAGCCAATGGCTCCTTACTCGATTTTTTTTTTTGTCTGGAGCCCTGTCTAATATTTTGAGATACTGATTTTTGACTTTCATGAGCTGTAATCACCTAACCTTGATCGTAAACCTAAAACTGATATTTCCTGAAAAAATATGCCTCAATTCTGATTGGTTGAATGGAATGTTGTTCCAGGATAAGCAAGGATGTTGATCCAGGAACATGTGCTTGGTTAAATCATATTTACCAGATTAAACCAGGACTAGGCCTTTGTTAAATTAGGGCATTTAAGTAGTTTTTTAAGTAGTTTTTACAAACATGCCTTAGCTACAAAAAAGCATTACTTATGTACAGGTGCATCTCAAAAAATTTGAATATCGTGAAAAAGTTAATTTTTTTCTTGTAACTTATTTCAAAAAGTGAAACTTTCATATATTTTAGATTCATTGCATGTAAAGTAAAACATTTTTTGTTTTAATTTTGATGATTAGAGCTTACAGCTCATGAAAGTCAAAAATCGGTATCTCAAAATATTAGAATATTTACATTTGAGTTTCAATACTCAATACTTCAGTACTGCAGTTCATTTTTTCTTGTTTTTCCGTTTTCCCCATCCTTTCCTATCAAAATGCATGCTACGGATGCGAAAATGCAGAAAATCGAACCTGATTCTATTTTTTTTTTGATGGACGAAAGTTTCGGAGGCAGTGCGCAAACGTGATTGACACAACGTGAGGTCATATTTATTTTTTAACATGCGAAAATTTCGGACTAAGTGTGCAGTGACCTTTAGTCTTCTTGAGTCACCTGTCTGTAGCATCCAAAAAGTGTCCCAGATCACAGCGATATTGTCAACCTGTTCATATGATTAGGAAGTCATTACTGATAAGAGGCCAATAGGAATATTTGGTCTGTTTACACCACTACTGTTAACAATTAAAGGTTCATGAATGAGCTTCTGCAACCTCACAAACATTCCTATATTATAATAAACAACTGTGATACATCATTTTCTCCTTATCTGATTCATGTTCATCGTCATGTTTTTCCTAATGTTGTATAACAACAATGTTGTTGTACATGGAATAATATTTAAGCTTAATTAATCTGTGAACTGATGAAAACAATAACTTTTTTATTGTATTGCCTCTACAAGCTTCAAGGAGTTCAATGCCATAGATATTGTTAAGAAGCAGAAAGTTCCCATTGCTTCTGGCTTGTTATAAAAACAAGTATGTTTCTGTTTACACAAATAGGGTTATGCAATAAACTGCTCCTTTCTTAATTTTCTGCCCCTTGCTTTTCCTTACCATCTGCCTCTTGGCTACAGAAATATTAACTTAATAATGGAGTTTGAATAACTTTGGATATCAGATAGAAATCTGATATTTCCTGCATGAACCTGGCAGGGCAACATCAATATCAAGACTCTGACACCAAACATGAGGAGGACGAGGAGAAAATTCTGCATGTCTTCTCACTGAGCAGCTGCAAAACAGAAAGGCAGTTTCAATAATTCTTTATCACTTTCATTCAAAAAATAAAATAAGTTAAACTCTACCTTGCCGTTTGCACAGTATTTTCAATTGGATACAGACATTTATAAGAATCTCCAAGATACAGGTGATTCCCAGCCTCCAAAATTCCAGAGGCATAGTTTAGCAATCAGCAAAAGCTCCACAATTCATATCCCTGTCAAGATAAAACGATAAGCTGTATTCAGTTTACATATGAACTGCATCTAAATCCAATTAATTCTATAAAAAATATGTAGCAAAAGCCACACAGATACACAATTCACAAATGTATTGTATTCAAATCCATATTTGCATTCAACAATGTTTAAATGTGATTATGACAGCTGCATTTAAATTGAAGGACCAGTAAAGTTTTTTATAGTTAAACTTAATGCATGGGATTCAGCAAATATCGCGTTCCTGTATGGCAAGCCGCCTTAGCATTTAATCTATTAACCGTACTAGTATCTATTTTCATGTTACTAGTACTTATTTTTTAGATACTAGTATCTTTTCCATTAAGTACTAGTACTTATTAATTAGGTACTAGTACTTATTCATTAGGCACTAGTACTTATTCTTTAGCTACTAGTGTTTATTCTTTGGGTACTAGTGTCTTTTGTAAAGTTACTAGTACTTATTCATTAGATACTAGTACTTAATCATTAGATACTAGTACCTTTTCATTAGATACTAGTGCTTATTTATTAGGTACTAGTACGTATTCATTAGATACTAGTACTTATTGATTAAATACTAGTACTTATTTATTAGATACTAGTACTTATTTATTAGATACTAGTATTTATTCATTAGATACTAGTACTTATTCATTAGATACTAGTACGTATTTCAATAGTGACTAGTAACTATTATATTATTACTAGTAACAAATTTAAATTTTTTGCCATTGACTTCTATGGGGATCCGTCATTGAGATATCAACTATTCAGTTTTAACTATTAAGTATTCCACTAGTGACTAGTACTTAATTTTTATGTACTAGTAGTTATTCATTAGGTACTAGTACTTATTCATTAGATACTAGTACTTATTCATTAGGAACTAGTACTTATTCATTAGATACTAGTACCAATTAAATAGACACTAGTACTTATTCATTAGGTACTAGTGCTTATTCATTAGATACTAGTACTTATTCATTAGATACTAGTACTTATTCATTAGATACTAGTACTTATTCATTAGGTACTAGTACTTATTCATTAGATACTAGTACTTATTCAATAGATACTAGTACACATTTATTAGATACTAGTACTTATTCAAAATGTTACTAGTAAGAATTTTTATTTTACTAGTAAATTTTTTAATTGAACTCTACTGTAGCCATTTGGACTAGTCATGACATAAGACGAGTAAAAAAGCAGATCTGACTAGTAAGATAAGAATTGTTACTAGTAGTAATCACAAAAGATACTAGTGTCTAATAAATAAGTACTAGTGCCTAATGAATAACTACTAGTATCTATTAAATAGGTACTAGTATCTAATGAATAAGTACCAGTATCTAAAACATAAGTACTAGTATCTAATGAATAAGTACTAGTATCTTTACAAAAGACACTAGTAGCTAAAGAATAAGCACTAGTAGCTAAAGAATAAGTACTAGTACCTAATGAAGCTAGTACTTAATGGAAAAGATACTAGTATCTAAAAAATAAGTACTAGTAGCATGAAAATAGATACTAGTACGGCTTATAGATTAAATGCTAAGACGGCTTGCCATACTAGTACTTAATGGAAAAGATACTAGTATCTAAAAAATCAGTACTAGTAGCATGAAAATAGATACTACTACGGCTTATAGATTAAATGCTAAGCCGGCTTGCCATATGCGATAGCTTTGAGGGCCACACATTGGGAAGAACTGCTCCAGGGGATGGCGCCTGTATGCCTGTATGATCCATCACCGGCGCGCGCTGCTGCTGCTACAGCTGCTGGATTGCTGCATCTTTGTCTTACAGCGTTTTGAAAATAACCCAGATATCGTGCTATTATTAAGTCGATTAATGTTTTCTATCCATTCACCTAACGGTAAGAGTGTTTCTGACTATTATTTTCTCTGCAGTCTGTTCCGATGGATACGCTGTCGTGACATGCTGGATGTAAACACTGGATTCATTTCTTATACTGGTCGATACAATATTGCGAATTTGTAGACGTTGTTGTTGTGTTTATGTGTTATTTCGCATCAGTAGGCTAAGATAACAGGCAAAATTCGCTTGCTTTAATATTATTATAGGCTACTAATGTAATTAAAGGGCACCTCCTAGTGCTCTCCACCATACAAAAAAACAACAACAACAAAAACAATACAGTATAACACAATATAAAACAAAACAAAAAAGCAAATATGTATTTATGTCAACGCTAATTCTGAATAACAACGAGAGAGATGCTCGTGTTTTGCCATCTGCCACGTTTAGGACCCTTTAATAAATGAATGGACTTGGATGCTTTTTCTCCGGAGATTAACCTGAATTTAATAAGCAACCACAAGCCCACCATTTCAGAGAAGCAAAAACGCATCAGTCAATCGATACTACTTAAAGGCATTACTGGGTTTATTATGCAGATTGTAAGATACTGTGCATTGTTTGTACACACTATAAATAAATTTTATGTAGAATATAGAATTCGAATTCAATTCGCTTTTAATAGATTTTATTTTGAATAGATTTAATTTTACTTTATAATTATTTGAGTGTTTTTTACACATATGTAAGGATATTTTAACCTTTGACGTTTCAGCATGTTATGTACTTACATATATACTGTTAAAAGCTGATAAAAATGTAAAAACTGTAACTTGAATGCAATGTAAGTCGCTTTGGATAAAAGCGTCTGCTAAATGCATAAATGTAAATGTAAATATGCGTGTATATGTACTTATATAAAACATATATAAAAATATATTATATACATATATTATATATGTCTTGGTGGCCTACAGCCTCTTTGGATTAATTGCTTGTAAAAGTTTTGCAAAGTGTGCCATACTGAATGTTGCAATGAGAATGGAGATTTAAGAATATAATAATATTGTTGTTATGCGAGATATTAAAAAACTAATCCACAGTGATTGCTTTTTCCTCCACATATAATTCTAAAATAATTTTAAAGTGTTCCACTATTTTAATTTCTCTGGTTTCTCCATAGTGTGAAAATGTTTTACACTTGCGGTCCAAATGAAGCAATGGTGGTGTCGGGTAAGACTAAACATAACAGATATATGTTTATAGAGAGATATTTTCAGTAGAAATCATGAAAACACATATGTGATCTGACTCCTGCCTCAGGTTTCTGCCGCTCACCACCAGTCATGATCTCTGGGGGGAGAGTGTTTGTTTTTCCATGCGTTCAGCAGATACAAAGGTATTATTCACTCTTTGTGTTTGTGGATATATGTATGCATGGTTTGCATAAACAAATCTCAGCCTTTTCTCTTTCTTCCATCACAGGATCTCTTTGAACACACTGACGCTGAATGTAAAGAGTGATAAAGTGTACACACGTCATGGAGTGCCCGTCTCTGTCACTGGAATTGCACAGGTTAACTATCTCACGCACTCTCTAATATGCAGTAAAAAACATTTCATAGGGTTTAAGAAAGCTGTTTTTATCATTTAATACAACTGTTTTTCCCAGATTACTGTGGTATTCTGTCTTTTATGAAATACTTTATCTTCCTTTAATAACTTTTCTGTAAAAAAAAAAAATTATTGATTGTTATGTGGCTAAACTGAACCTTCTCTCTTTGACAGATGAAGATTCAAGGGCAAAATAAACAGATGTTGGCTGCAGCATGTCAGATGTTTTTGGGAAAGTCAGAGGGTGAGATTGCCCACATTGCCTTGGAAACACTGGAGGGTCACCAGAGAGCCATCATTGCTCACCTGACTGTGGAGGTAAATAGATATGTTCACAGAGAAAGTGTCCACCTTGCAAATGTACTGCACTCTGCAACATCACAAACAGCAGTAAAACTGGATATAGTGTTCAAAATCTGCACTTTCAGTCCACAGCATAGTATACTGACTTAATTGAGCATGGTGAGTTTTGTGTTTGTTCTTTAGGAGATCTACAAAGACAGAAAGAAGTTTTCCGAGCAGGTGTTCAAGGTGGCTTCGTCTGACCTTGTCAACATGGGCATCAGCGTGGTCAGCTACACACTTAAAGATGTTCACGATGACCAGGTCTGTTAGCCCCATTTGTGTTGTTGTGTTAATCGAACTTAGGGCCAAATTTACTAAACAAGGCAAATTAGCGTGAGAGTGCAATCCCATAAAAAGTGTGGATGGGAAAGGAAAGTTCTGCAGATGATTTACTGACAATGCATGAATTAAAGAACATAGACGCAGCCAGTGTGTTTTCATAATGACCACTGCAGTCTACCAACAGCGGTGCAAATTAGCGTAGAGGTCGCAAACAAGCAGAGCCGATGATAATCGTGGGTTAAGACATGCTTTTTTCTGGGCATTAAATAATGGCACAAATAACAGTAAAATGACTGCCGCAAACCTTAGTAAGTCACATTGTATGATTCATTTAAATACTGTCCTCATATAAATTTTGAAAAGGAAAATCCTAAAGCAAGGTTAATTGCAAAAATAAAGTGTCTTTTTCCATCGCTAGTGTTTCACTGCATATCTCGAGTGGATCCTGACAGTAGGAGAGTTTGTGTTGGCTCAAGCTGTTAATAAATCTGCCCCTGAATATTTAAAATGCTTTAAAAAAAATAATCTGTGTGAGTGGTAAATCAAGTCTTTTGGTTCAGGATTACCTGCACTCTTTGGGGAAGGCCCGTACGGCACAAGTACAGAAGGATGCTCGTATTGGGGAAGCCATGAACAAAAGAGATGCAGTGATCAGGGTGAGCCATTCCTGAACTCTGTTGCAAATACAGCCTTTTTATCTAAATATCAATGAGTATTAATGTTAATGTCTCTCTCATTTCTTTCTCTCTTCTCTCTGCAGGAGGCCAATGCTATACAGGAGAAGGTGTCAGCTCAGTACATGAATGAGATCGAGATGGCTAAGGCTCAGAGAGACTACGAGCTAAAGAAGGCTGTCTATGACATTGAGGTCTTCACCAAAAAAGCTGAGTCTGAAATGGCCTATCAGCTCCAGGTAAAACGACAACCAAACCTATTGGTGACCTTCAACATTGTGAAATAATTTCTTGACTTTCTATAATGAATCCTTGGGGGTTTTGTATATAATATAATTATGTCATAATTTACTCCCCTCCTATGTCATTCAAAACCAGTATGACTTTCTTTATTCTGTGGAACACAAAAGTCATTTTGAATCATTTTTGTAACTAACAGTTTCGGTTCCCAGTGAAAAAAAAATACCATGGAAGTCAACGGAAACCGAAACTGGTCATCAACAAAGTAAAATATCTTTATTGTGTTCAGCAAAAGAAAGGAATGCATACTTGGATGAACTATTCCTTAAATAGTTATGCCGATTTAAGAAACATAAATGTGTGACTTGATTTTGTGGGTAAAATTTTTTTTTACTTACTTACATTTCAGTAAATCTTCATCCTCCTGTGTAACTGTCGCATTAGGTGGCAAAGACAAAGCAGCGGATCGAGGAGGAGAAGATGCAGGTAATGGTGGTGGAGCGCTCGCAGCAAACCATGCTTCAAGAACAGGAGATCGCACGCAAGGAGAAAGAGCTGGAGGCCAAAGTCAAGAAACCAGCCGAGGCCGAACGATACCGGCTTGAGAAACTGGCGCAAGCAGAACGGTGAGATGGATGCTTCTTCAGTGCACTCAGCTTCCTGTTTGTTTTAAACACCAATGGAGGTTAACATGGAGGTTGTTTTCCACAAATATTCAGCAATTGTTTTTGTCTTAAAAGTGTGTAATTTCCACATTAATGAAATCACACGGAATTGCAAAAAAATGGCTCAGCTTGGATAGGAGAAAGTATTTTAAAATTGAAAAATTTTAACCATTCACCTTTAAAAACCTGTGCATCTGGCCATTTTGTGCACTTCAACAGTCTTCAGCTGATCATGGAGGCAGAAGCTGAGGCCGAATCTATTAAAGTAAGTGATCAGACATCATCTTGGCTATATGCAAAACAAAACAGTTTGTGTTACAAATGAACTGTGTCTCTGCAGATGAAAGGAGAGGCTGAAGCATACGCTGTGGAGGCTAAAGGTCGTGCCGAGGCTGAGCAGATGGCTAAGAAGGCTGACGCCTTCCAGCAGTACAAGGAAGGAGCTATGGTGGACATGTTACTGGAGAAACTGCCACTGGTGAGATGGTGTATTTATAATGCTTTTTTTTCTAGTGCGTTGGCAGTACAGAACAATATTGCATTGCACTGCAAAAATATGAATCTTGCAGGAGATAATCCTGCTTAGAGCAAAAAGCAGTTCAATGCAGTTTACGTTGATGTCTTACATTGATGGTAAATTGTTCTTTCTCTCCATTAGATGGCAGAGGAGATAAGTAAGCCCCTGTCAGCTACCAATAAGGTCACCATGGTTTCCAGTGGAGGTTCAGAGGTTGGTGCAGCCAAGCTGACAGGAGAAGTGCTTGACATCATGACCAGACTGCCTGAAACCATTGAGAAACTAACTGGGGTCAAAATTTCCCAGGTATTCCAAACAGTATTATTTTTGTATTTTAAGTAAATACAGAAATTGTTTTCCTTCACATGATCATGAATTTATTTTGCTCATCATGTAGTGTGTGCATATTCTCACATGTACAACTGACGTAGAATTTCTCTTTCTCTTTAGGTGGCCCAGACTGGTTGAAGAAAATCTCCAACATGACGTTTCTGTATGCATGCTTCATTAATCTTTCCTTGCATATTTTTCTCTCACTCTCAATTTTTCCTCACGTTCTTTATCATTTAAATGACTCTCTTCTCTATCTTTGACAATTTATTTCTTCTCATTTTATCTTTCTTATCTTCCACACTGCATCTCTTGGGTTTTCCCTTTCCCATACTTCTCTCTCGACTTACACTTCCAGTCTGTCTTGCCATGCTGCCAAAACCCAAAGTGCATTTTAATCTAAAACTCCAGGGAAGAATGCTGTTCTTTATATTTTTAATGCAATCATAAGATGACAGTGAAGTCCAAGGATCTGTTGAATGCCATTAGACACTGCAACTTCTGACATTTTGAAATGTTACTTTCACCTTTAGTTTTTCTTATAGAGCACTTTTTGATGCTGGTAGTGCACTAAGAGGATTTCGTTATATTTGAGCTTTCCATTAGGTAAGCTTTTGGAAGCCAAAGTAACATGAAGGGAAACACATTTATAAGGACTGATGCTGTTGTGTCATTTGTTTCTGTAGGTTGAATAGGATATACTTTCACTTTACCTCAACAGTACATTATAGCTATATTAGTTCGTTGGACATTATCGTGTAGGAGTTATAGCAGTTATCTGCTTCAAATGGTACAGTGCTCTGAAATCTGAAGATGCTGCCAATAATATCAGATCTTCATGTGTGTGTGTAAGTGTTTATTCAAATGAACAATCAAGATGTCTTCATCTGTTATACAGAATTATGAGTCAGTAATTATTTAAAAACGTATTTATTTCACAATTATCATATGAAGGTTTTTTTTGTATAAAGTGTTTTCATGCATGACTGAAGGTGCGATTTTATGCATACACACACACACACATATATATATATATATATATAGTCCTTAACAATGTTGAAAATGATCATGACCATGCAGTGAGCTTTAGGACTAGATAAACAGGTAAACTTGTTACATTTTTAGACAGATCTGTTCATTAAATAAGTCTGAAGGCTGAGTTCTCGTCAAAATAGTTTCAAAGTTGTGTTTCATAAAAAAGTGAGTTCTCATATATGTTTTGTTCATAATCATACAGTATTTTAAACTGGTTACATTACAGTTTTCTTTGATTACATAAAAAATGTGATGAATGTTCTTTTGTCAAATGTTTAATTGTCAGTACAATATGTTGACTTCATTAGATATATCAGCATGCATTCATAAGCACTAATGACATTATTTAGATTTAAAATCGTTACTAACATGACATTATGTATAAACACTATGGTACTTTATAGATATGATGCGTAATGCAAACTGAACTAACCACACATTTGTCACTTTTGTATTTACTACCTTCATGTTTAATGGTTTATGACTAATACTTTTGAAAGTGGATGCATCCCTTGAAGGCTAAATATGAAGGCCTGTTCACTTATTATTAGTGGGCAGGTATTAGTTAAGCCTAAACAGTGATGTTTGGATAGATTTAGTATATCAGGGCATTAGGTAGACCTGCTGTTATGCTGTGTAGGCTATGGCTGCTATGTTAGTGAAATGAAAGAAAAACTGTATTTGTCATAAGATGCTTTTTCTACTCTATACTATTATGTAAACAAATCACCTATTTTAACTTTCAACAGTTTCATCTGTTTCAGCATGCATGCAAAGACTAACAAACCAAACCACTGTATTGTCTATCTGTGCTTATGATGCCTTAAAGTAACCTCCCTACTAAAATAAACGTTTAACTAAATTGCAGTGTTGGGGAAGCTACTCTGAAACTGTAGTTTGACAAGCTACAAGCTACTCGTAAGTTAAAGTAGTTAAACTACAGTCAAGCTACCCTTTTGGAAAAGTAGTTAGCTACACTACAAGTTACTATCAAAAAGTAGCTAGCTACATTGAAACTACTTTTGATTTTTTTGAACAACGTATATTATAAATAACTGAATAAGTGTCTGAGGAATGTTTTAAGTAAAATATTTAGTGTTTAAAACAATGCAATACAATTATGATTTCAAAGAGTATTGTTTCATTACACACAACACTCAAATATCTCAGACTGTTACAAGTGTAACCTTTACTTGTCGTTTCTTTGAGAGACATGAACTTGGACAAATAAGGCCATGGGTAATTAACGTTAGTTGTTTCTCCATCCTCCAAACCTGCCGCCACGTCTTGCTCCATCATGGATAATATGGGTGTGTCAACCCACTTCTGTACGTCAGTGAACCGTTAGCCGCAAGATGCGTGATTAAACAACAGGTGGCGGTAATGGCAAAAAATTAGTTTGTAATCTAACAAGAAGAATATCCTTGCATCGTGCTGATTCGCGCAGGCTCGACAAAACGCAATGTAGCTTTTGCTCGCGCTACACCGCTACTTGCTGCAAAAAGTAGTTAGCTACTGGAAAAGCTACACTGTTTAAAAAGCAACTGAGCTACTGCCAAGCTACTGAAAAATGTAGTTAAGTTAGTAGCGTCGCTACTTGTAGTTAACTACTCCCCAACACTGCTAAATTGTTCAGTGTTCAGTCTAAATTAATTCAAATAACTTCAACATGTTCCTTGCAGGAGAATGCCAAGCCCTTGGAAATGTGAACATGGTAAAGTGATTTGACAGCCTCAGCTTGGGCTTTAAGTTTACTGAAACTTATGCAGACACGCTGAATTTGGTTTACTGACATCCTACCTATTAAACCCCCTCACTTGCCTATTTTAAGGTGCCGGTCAGTCATCATGACTCATCTCAAGTCCTCTTTGCTTGACAAACTTGAACTCCACCAATGCATATGATCCAGCTGCCTCACAATCTGCCATCCACCTGACACTACATGGACAAACACCAAATTTACAGACTCACATTGTCATTTTTGGAGGGTGTGCTGAGGGTGAGTACATTATATTTTACTCCAACTTCCTACAATAAAAATATTATGGGTAAAAAGGGGAATTTGATATTTTTTTCCAAGACTTCACTGGATTATTTATGCAATATGAGCCCTATATTCGTGCATTTGTTCATAATATCAGAGCAGGCACGATGCAACGCATAATTGAACAGAATTGATTTTATACACCATTTAAATAAAATATGAAGTTTATACTAAATAAAGTCAAAATACAATCAACTACAGCATCCCAGAGCAACACACAATTGTTCATTCATTCCTGAATCATTGTTTTGAATGAATCAGTTGAGTAAATGATTCAATCACTCACTCATATTACTTCGTTTGCGAATGAATGAATGAATCACATCCCCACAACTAGCCTGAAATCTGAAAGTCGATTCATGTGTAATCAGCCAGATAACGCAATTCTGATTGGCTGAATACTGTGACACAAGCTTATTATGATTGGCCACGTTCATTTTAAAATAAGAGTCAAAATCAAAACTCAATGAGGAAATATTTCAATGAAAACTATTTCAGTATGGTCAACACTATTTTTCTTGGCCTAAATGCCTGAATTTGCAATAAATTAGAAAAAAAAAAAAAAAAAAGTCAAAAAATGTGCAATTAGCCTACATCAAATCAGGCCTTTCCATCGAGGGAAAATATACTATTAAAAAAATAAGCATTCAAACATATTTTTAACCTCAGAGATTCTCCTAAAATGTCCTAAATAAAAGTCAAACAGCAAATTGTGATTAGACAATATTGTACTAGACAATAACAGGACTATTCCAGATAAAATGTGTTTATCATTTTTTATTGTTCATATTAGGAGAAACAGTTACGTCAAGATGAATGAGTGTTGATCTATACAGCAAAGTCATCTTAAAGAGTAGTTAATAAGTATTAGGAGTGACAGAAGTAACATTAATAATAATATTGAGAACCGTGTTATTTTCCAAAGACATATGGATACAAGGATTATACATGGAAGATCAGCCAATCACTTGGCTGCTTGCTGGACACAGATGGCATCATGTAGGTCAGTGATTGGATGGTTTAGCAATATGTTAACATCCCATACTCTGATCTCTAACGTTGCCTTTAATACATTTTTTAAAAATCATATTTCAGCTGGACCAGAAAGACCATCTTTCCCTTTCTGAATGAACATGTCATCTCTATATATACACACACACACAGAGTAACTCCCAATGTATAATGATGATGATAATAATAATTGCATAAAAAAACAATGTTATAACTGGTATTAAAGGTTTTTAAAAAAACACTACTAAATAGTACCTGGTAACCAAATAGTTTTCTGCACATTTTTTCCCCCTCCCTTCCTTTCTGGAAAAGAATGACTCTTTGTGGGGAGGGTCAAGAAAATATAAAATAACTAAACTCTTCTGGTTAAAAAAAACAAACAAAAAACAGAATTTTATAGAAGTTTTCACACATTCATCTCCTTCTTTAAATGTTCTCTTACAGCCAACCCTTCGCACACTCAAACACATACAAAAGGACAATAGAAAAATACATATGATAAATGACTAAAATGTAATGACAAAACAGAAACGATGAATAAAAAAGTTCATTTAAGTGCCATCTCCCATAAACCATTAGCTTCTGTTTATCCTTTTCCCCTTTAGTGCAGTCTTAGCCTCCTCTTTCCAACAGGTCTCGGCTGGTAGTGACAAACCAGTTGCACGTTTGCTTGAAATGTCAATCAGCAGGCCTGCAAAGCAGTGTCATAAAAGGCATTAAAACTTCCTAAGAGCTTACAAAGTCAAACGGATTTGGAAGAACATCAGTAATTTAACTATTACTGTAAACCTGCTCAAATGTGTGTTATCTTTCTGTGAAATACTTAGTGATGTAAACTAGTTGCAGTTCAGTTCTGTACAATTCATTTATGAGATATTTGGTGGTATGTGTCCATATTTTCTTGTTTACCAGCATTTTGAAAAATTAAACATGCTGGTTTTCAAAGCTTGATATAAGCATGAGCTAGTCTTTGTTAGCTGGCATTGGTAACCTTAATCACATATTTAAAAAGCTAGTGTCCATTTTTAGTCAATCTTGCACAATTCTTGCAACAAAATTAACCTGTTTTCATTTCACCTGTTCCTTTTAGTAATGATAGAGAAATATGCCACGTAGAGAAAAAATTATCACTAATGTAAAATAATTTGCTCAATTATCCCTTCTCCACTGACAGTGCTTTATTTTTGGTAACACATTATTTCGATAGTCCACTTCAGACATTCTACTAACTAGGGATGCACGATATTGGAATTCTGCCGATATTCGATATGCCGATATTTTTCCACTCATTTTGGCCGATATCGATGCCGATACCGATATATTTCCTTTTGTTTGGAAACAACACCAAGTCTCTCCTGTGCAGAAATTATAAGCAAAATATTATTAATTTTGGTTAGTTTTTAACAAGAAGTTATTTATTAGAATTAAATAAAAAATAATAAAGGTTTTTTAACAGTACATTGAAGCTTTGAAAATAAATATAAATCAACTATATCAATCGCAGCATTTTTTCCCCCAGAAAGATGCAGTGTTAACCCTAATATTTTATTTTAAGATTTAACATTTGTAGATGGTCTAAAACAAAAGAGTTGTAAAAATTCTGAAAATCTTTTAGAGCTCATGATTTGTTTAAAAAATAAAATGTTACACATTAATGAATAAATCAGTATATATAAAATTATTTAATTTACAAGTGTCATGTTTGTGATTTTTTTTTTTCATGTAAGCTATAGCTTCTGACCATTAACTCAAAACATACTTATTTTATTACATCAATTACTGCTTTATTTAATCAGAAACACAGTCTAAATGTTATTTGTGTAGGCTATTTTACTTTTAATTTAATTAGAAGTAGGCCAACAGCGCCCCCTACAGATTAAAACTCCTTACCGAACGGGCATTAGGACCTGGGGGAGGCTGTCACTGCTGCCCCTGCTTGTGCTATAACTGTTTACTCTATCCCACACCGAACGCGTCATTCTGTACATGCCTTCACACATTAAATGCAGCGATCCAAAACAGTCAATCTATTCATCATTCAGACAAAACTTTGCTTCAAGAATGAGCCACATTGCTGACGTGATCTAGTCGCTAGCACACCCTGAGCACATGCGAGTTAACCCCTTCCCCTTATCGGCAAGACATATCGGCATAATTTTGCATGTCAGGCCGATGCCGATATTTACATTTAAAGTCATTATCGGCCGATTTCGATATCAGTCCGATAATATCGTGCATCCCTACTACTAACTAATGTCAACTAGCAGTCAGATTATTAGTAGACTGTCTGCTTGATATCTTTTAACACTTTATTTTGTTGGGTCCACAACATACAACTATGAGAAACTTGTATATGTATAAGTATATGTCAACTTATTCTACTCACCCTAAACCTACCCTAACAGTCTACTCTGAGAGTTAGTAGATATGTAGTTGCAAATTAATGAGAATTTGTTGACGTGTTACAAAGTTACTTATAGTTAGTAGAATGTCTAAAGTGGACTATCAAAAAAGTGTAACCTTATTTTTTTCTGTCATTCTGAAATGGAATCATTTTAAAATATCATGTGCAAATTCATTACTATCAATTTTATTCATTATGACCTCTACATCAAAACCAGCTCAAGATGGCATAAATAAGATGTTGAATAAAATTACTTGGATGTTAAAATATGTTCTCAAAACTGAGGGTGGTGTATTTATGGGCAAGTTAAGTAGTCAGTTATGACACTGTTTGTCTCTCAAGTCATTGGAAATTATGAAGATTGCCATTTCAGACTGCCAAATTTAAAATTTACAGTTTTTTAAACTACATGCCCCCCCCACCCCACACACTTTTTCAATGGTCTTGGCTGAAAGGATTTTTCCCATTTATTTTTCCATGGGGATTTTAACAAGTCTACATGGTGAATCGTGGCATTAGAAACTTTGTTTTGAAGCAAAAAAGTATTTAAAAATGGGACAAAGTACTAAACTGCATAATTAACAGCTTATGCTGTTTGGTGATTTGCACAGATTGTTGGAGATTTCTTTGCAGAATCATGGGTAATGTAGTTTTTCACAAGGAATTATGCTATTAATTATAACATTCCTCAAACTATCTTCTTTGGTGTTCAACATACAGGTTTGGAACAACTTGAGGGAGAATAAATGATTTTGGGTGAACTGTACCTTTAACAACCTCGTAGCTCATAGTTGGTCTGTATTTTTAAAAAATCAGTTCCCCTGTGAAGAAAATTAATGGGATTTTTACTTCCGCAACCTGACTGTTGAAATCCATAGTGGCCAAAGGGACAGAATTGGGGCTGGTTATTGTACATTTCAATAGCTGCTAACTGAAAATAGCCACCATGACAGTTTAAAGCCTTTTGTGAGACACTGCAGAGCAAGTCTAAAGAAAGACAACTCATAAGAGTTCATGTGCTCATCCTTCATCTCTACTTTTCTCCTCAGTTTGCAAACCTGCCCTCCCCTCTTGCCAGTCTGTTTCTCCTCACCCCACCTCCTCGCTCTCATTCTCCTCAAGTTCCTCTACGAGTTCATGTGCTCCACTTGGATGGCAGAGGTGGAGACGGTGAGGCAGAGGTCTTTGTGTGCCGTCAGGTCGGCCACGGTGACCGGTTTGTACTGGATCTCTCCAGCCGACACGGTCTTGTACTGGTGCAGGTCGAAAGGGCAGGGTAGTCCCTCCGTAACAGAGTAACTGGTTGGCGGGTTGGGTTGGATCTGCGCTTGCGCTGCTGTTCCTGCCCCGGCTGACGCAGCTCCGGCCCCCCTGCCTCGCCCGCGACCCCTGCTGCTTCCCCCACCCGAGGGCTGAGCCGGATTCTGGCCCTGCTGGGCAGCTACTGCGGCTGCTACCGTCAGAGGGTCTGGGTTGTGTTTTCGCATATGTTTCATCAGGTATGTCTCCTAAAAAATTACAAAAACAGAAAAATGTCAACATTAAATAGGACTGCATGATGCCATATTTTAATTATGATTTCTCTCGATTTATTAAGCAAAATCGCCTGCAATATTTGCCCACTGTTTATTTATCCTGAAGGCACTGCATTTTAATTTGGCATTTGCGTTATCTTAAACTGGTAACAAGCCACCACAAGCTGGCTGCGGTTGCCAGGTTTCAAGAGTTTAAATCCCCCAATCAGAGCTGGTTTCTTACATTCTGAAATGCATAACATGTCCTTAAAAACCACCAGTGCAAACCAAAATTCTCTCACATTTCTCTGGTCATAAATGCTACGACAATGGCACCATAATCCAAGTGAAAGACTATTTTACTTTAAAGGGGCCATAACACACACAGTTTCTGTTCATCTCGAGTACCTAGAGAGTACTACTGCATATCCTACACATCTCTGAAGAGTCTTTAGTTTTATCAGATTTATAAAAGATAGAGCTGTACTGCTTCTCTCCAAATACAGTCAAGATCCTGGAGGCGTGCTGAGGGCGGAGCTAAAGAGTCACGGGTACGCAAAGCTTTTGTGTAGCAATCGTCTGCAAGCTATGACATCGACATAAATAATTCCCTTAATGCTGGGTTCTACTGGAAGCTGAACAAGGTATCTTTCCCTCCCAACCAAAAACACACTTCTTTGATGACACAGTTGATTTTGCGAGCTAGAAACAAAAGGACAATCCTTCTAGAGCAAGTCCTGTGCAGCGCTGCTGACGACTTCTATAACCCGAATGAAGCACGTTGTTAAACTGTATCTTAAGAGTTTTCTTCTCACAGAAAACCATTATAAAGAAAGCGCATTTGTGCTTTCTCTACATTACAGAAAAAGCTCAGATGAGCTGAAAACACCAGAAAACATGTAAGTTAGTTTAATAATCACTGCTGAGATATTCTGCTCAAATGAAAGTGTAATACAGCCAGTCGTTTGCACCTTCTGCTGCGACTAAATCTGCAAGCAAACCATACGTGTTGACTTTTTCTTGACTCGTGCTTGTGTCGAAGTGCATTAATTCTGATGAATGACGAAAAAGTGACAAATATAATCATGATCGAGAATTGTCCAAAATAATTGCGATTAAGTATCGTAATTATCATATAGCCCTAACAAAGTATTATCTAAAACTTTCGACATCTCTAACAAACTCATATCTATAATTTTAGGTTAATAAAACAGAAGTTTGACAAGATGGAGGATCAAGGATTGAGGTATCATGGGTGGGATCTTACAGATGTGTAGGCGCGGTTGCAGAGGCCACAGGAGAAGAGTTTGGCATGTTTCACCGTATGTGTAGACAAGTGAACCTCTAAGCTGGTAGCATCTGTGTAGCCACGGTTGCAATTGTGACATTTGTATGGCTTATCCTTGTTGTGCTGTCTTCGATGAGACTGAAAAAATTGTGAAAAAAGTGAATGTCATGAGAGTGGCCTTGATAACATTAACAAGAAATTGACAAGCAGATTTTTCGAGACCGTTACAGCGACATGTTGCTAAATAGCTACCAAGCTAAATCATTTATAATGTAATTATAATATGGTCTGAACTTGTAAACAACACTTACAAAAGAATATTTGACAATGATTTATGCAATTACAACTTAGTGTCAGTTATGGATATAACTCTAGAGAATGTAATGCAAATGTATTTAGTGCCCTAAGATAATTTCAGATTTTTCAGACATTTGACAAACCAATTTTTGGTCACTAACACCATTCAAAGGTTTAGAGTCAGTAAGTGTTTTTCTTTAAAAGACTTAATCGAGTTTGCAATGAATTGATCAAAAGTGACAGGAAATACATTTAAAATGTTTAAAAAGTTCTTCATTTCTATTTATAAAATAATCCTGAAAAAAAAATATCAGATTCTACAAAAATATGAACTGATTTTAACATTGATAATAACAAGAAATGTTTCTTGAGCAGCAAATCATCATATTAGAATGATTTCTGAAGATCATGTGACACTGAAGACTGGAGTAATGATGCTGAAAATAAAGCTTTGCATCACAGGAATAAAATACTTTTTTAAAATATATAAAAAAAATAAACAGTTGTTTTACATTTTGATCAAATAAATGCAGCCTTAATGACGACAAGATAATGTTCTTTCAAAAATATTAACAAATCTTTCAGACCCCAAAGAGTAGTGTATTAATGAAAGTAAAATACTAAATATAATAACTTTTATAGTTTTTATTAATTAATTGTAATAAAATACTACTTTTCTGATTCACTAAAAAGAATCAGAGTCATTAATTTCCAAAACTGAAGTGGACTGGACTTCCATCTGCATATGGCATTCTTGAATAGTAATTGAAGTAAGTTTGCATATTTTAAAGGATTAGTTCACTTTTAAAAAAACTTTTGCTGATAATTTACTCACCCCCATGTCATTCAAGATGTCCATGTCTTTCTTTCTTCAGTCGAAAAGAAATTAAGGTTTTTGATGAAAACATTTCTCCATATAATGGACTTCAGTGGGACCCAAACGGTTCAAGGTCCAAATGACAGTTTCAGTGCGGCTTTAAACGATACCAGACGATGAATAAGGGTCTTATCTAGCGAAACGATCGGTCATTTCAAAAATAAATAAAAATACAGAGTCAGTGTTTACAAATGTGCGGAAGGAGGACCATATACACATATTCAAATGTCTTTGTGTCAGTTTATCGTTTAAAATGCCCATTTCGTGTGCATATCCTGGGTGTTTTAATATTAAAAAGCCTACTGACTCGCTACTTCCGCCTAAGTCAACCGTGACCTTTTCAACGTCATTGCGTATTACGTGACGTCACGAACGCGCATCACAGAACAGAGCAAGACGAGCATTTGTGCTTATAAAACGTAAACTTTTTTATTTATTTTTGAAATGACCGATCGTTTCGCTAGATAAGACCCTTATTCATCGTCTGGTATCGTTTAAAGCCCTTTGAAGCTGCACTGAAACTGTCATTTGGACCTTGAACCGCTTGGGTCCCAATGAAGTCCATTTTATGGAGAAATGTTTTCATCAAAAACCTTAATTTCTTTTCGACTGAAGAAAGAAAGACATGGACATCTTGGATGACATTGGGGTGAGTAAATTATCAGCAAAAGTTTATTTTAAAAGTGAACTAATCCTTTAATACAGTGTTCAGTCCGCAATGGAACCAAAGGTCATGAAAAATCATTTGGTTACAGCATTTTACTAAAACCAAACTCAAATACAAGTTTTTTTGAACCGCAATTTTCAATCACTTATGTAGAAAGCTGAAATGTGTGGAAGCATTCATAAATCAGCTGAAGATGGTTACCTGGAGGTTGGATAGTTGGGTAAAAGATTTCTCACATCCGGGATGGGAACACTTGTATGGCCGATCACCAGTATGAATCCTTCAAAACAAATCAGAAGCTTTTCATTAGAACGTTTGACCTAAAGATCACTTGAATACATTCTGCAGTGTCTATAATATGTTTCCAGGAAGCCTACACAATCCTCTCAACTACAGAATGACAGAAGACGGGAGAGAAGGAATAAAGGAAAAGGACAGCTGCTGTATATGGTTGGTTACTGATTCTATCTGTCCCTGTCTGTTACCTGTTATGCTGCTGTAAGTGACTGAGCTGCCTGAAGGTTTTCTGGCAGTAGGAGCAGGTGTAGGGTTTGGCGCCACTGTGGATGCGGATGTGCTGGGACAGGTAGCTGGAGTTGGCAAACGATTTGGAGCAGTGAGGACACTTGTGCGGTTTGCCCTCTGTGTGGTTTCTAACAAGGGATGAAGGGAAGGGGATGAAAAGAGAGAAACAAACAGAGAGAGATTTACCAATGAATCAATAAACGAGCCCTACTTGGATCAAATCATGATCGTATTATCAAACATGTGGTAGGTTACATGCTTTTAGCAATGTGGCGGTGCTCATTGTGGTGTCTGAGTTATGAAACGCAGCACACAAAAACACAAGGCACTTCATCTTATCCTCTCTCTCTCTCTCATTCTCTCTCTCACCAGCTTCCTTTCCCCTCCCTAACTATCGGGTTATATGAAACTATCCAGAGCACTTAAACCAGAGCAGACGATGAAGATAAGCAGAGTAAGATGGAATTCAATTAAAGACTCATTCTTGTCTGACAGCATAGAAATGACATGGAAAGAAGAGAAAGAAGATATGACACAAGCCAGATAACGTAGAGAAGAAACACAGATAATACAGAAGCAAATGGAGACAAAATGACATGCTTTTGAGCCTTCCAGCCTGCTAGGCTTCAATTAAAGCTTATTTATGGTAACTATAATTCCTATTAGTTTTTACGAACTAAGGGATGATTTTAAATTATTGTCAGTGATAATTAATATCATCACAGAAGTAGTTCATAAACTAGTTAAAAATAACCCAGAATATTACATGACATTGTGTCAAATAGCTAAAAAATAGGGCTCCTTATCGATTTTCCTTTTTTTTTAATTAAGCTATTATTTTGTCTTGTGGACTCTATATAATTTAAATATCTTCGGACAGTACTAAATAAAAACCATGCATCCATACTGTCAAATGTGCAATTTCAAAGGGACAAAAAAAAAAAAAAAGTAATATTAATATTGCAGCCTGCACTGCAAACTGCGCAAACCTGTTTCATGATTTGAAACAATATATTACTTATTAGAACATCAAGAACTTAATAAATTAATTTTTCTATTAAGATATTTATTTTAATAAAAAAAAAAAAAAAATGACAGGAAAAATTAAGAATTCAAAAATGTGAAGTGTTTGTCATGTTCTGATCATAAAGAGTAGTTTAAAACCACAATTAACTGTCTGGTTTTTACAACTTTTACTTAGGAGCAAAAATATGCCTTTAAACTTGAAAGAAATAAAAATTTGGCAGTTATTATGATAATCGATATCGACTGATATGAACAATTTTATCCTGACAATTTTTTTTTGGCCATATCGCCCAGCCCTATGCAAAATTATTGTAAACTTATACTTCTGAAAACTCCCATAAAAGAGTATAGAAAAGCTTTGAATGTGTCTGTAAACATATATACATATCATATAACCATATTTTTATGTATAAATTAGTGCGGTCAAACGATTAATCGCATACAAAATAACAGGTTTTGTTTGCAAAAAATTCAGATAATATATATATATGAATAGAGTAAAAGATCGATCTTGAAGATTGATTAATTGGAAAAACAATATTCTACCCAGTCCACACAAAATTTAAAACATTAAATAAAAAAGCTTTGCAAGAATACAGTGCCAAAAAATAAAGGACTCCAAAAGAAGTAAATGAAACAAAAGAAAGTCAGACATTGTGGTGTGAAACAAGACAAGCAGGTGTCCATAGGATTATAATATAAAGCAGAAAAGACGCCAAGTACTTAAAGCCCTGGCTCCATCCTGTAGCAGGGGTAGCAGGGCATTCTTTAGTAAGTCACACACACACGCGTACCGTGTATGCTGCTGTAGGTGGCTGAGCTGTCTGAAGGTTTTCTGGCAGTAGGAGCAGGTGTAGGGCTTGGCGCCGCTGTGGATGCGGATGTGTTGTGCCAGGTAGCTGGAGTTGGCGAAGGATTTGGAACAGTGAGGACACTTGTGCGGCTTCGCCTCTGTGTGTGACTTGGCATGAATTTGCATGTCTGATTTGTTGAAGAATGTCACCGCACACATTCGGCACCTACAGAGAAAAATAAGCATGTGCATTCGAAATACTCACAGAAAAAAATCATTTAAAAAAGACACTAAAACAGCCTTGACACTTTTGAGAACTTATACTGAAAATGTGTCACAATGTATCTCATGAATTCCATTTGCATTCCATTTATCATCTTTATAGACACTACCTTTTGTAAGGTGGCAGATATGTCACTTAAAAGTTCAAATAAAAGCACTAATACGCATTCAAATAGTTTGTGTGTTGCAGTGTTTAATGCACACTAAAATTAAATCAAGCCTGCAAATATTTAAGGTGTCTATTTATTTCTTAAACGGATAGTTCACCAAAAAATTAAAATTCTTTCATTAATTACTCACCCTCTGTAAGACCTTCATTCATCTTTGGAATAAAGTCGTTATTTTGGTTTTCTTTGTAGGGATGTTCATTTTAACTGTTTAACCGTTAACCGACCGATAACAATTTTGACTGATTAATACAATAAGTTAAAAGGTTTAAAGTCACTTATTTATTTTTCAGTAATTTATCAAAATATTTTAAAAGGTTTGCTGCATGGTTAAAATAAGCCAAGCGTATTAAAAACAAAAACAAAAAAAACAACAACGTTTTTTAGAGAGAAACATAAGTCGCATTTTATTATTTAATTGAGAAATAGGCAGACACGAATTACAAACATTATAATAAGCACTGTAAACATTTAGTTCCCCTCACTCCACAACAAATCCTTTCAATTAGCAGTAGGCTATTTAAAAAAAGAACAAGAATTAAAAATGTAAGAAGCTATAGCTATATAAACGACAAACCAAAACTAATTAATTTAGGATAAAACGAAATTGAAACCAACGTTGGATCTCTCGTTCGACACAAAATCAAATGTTTCCGTATTCGCGATGTATTTGAATGCCAAAATAGCCTATTATTTACCTTTTATGTAGGCCTACTTCACTGGCGTTCCAATATCCATGTAAAACAAAATGTTTGCATAACGTCACGGCAGTACGGTGATAACGCTTAACGGCACCGATTTTACTACATATTTAAACTGATCAGTATGTTTTTTTTCATATGTTTGACTGATTGTTTTTTATTATGATAATGAACAGGCTGCATTGTCAAGGTAGATGCTTAACTGTGGCGTGCATGCGGCGCTGGTGCAATCACTTGATTTTTTTTTTCCTTCTAACAGTGGAAGCAAATACTCCTTTTAGTCATGAAGATAATCGGAATTGTAAAAGGTTTGCTTTTATTTGTGTACATTCACATTAAAAACAAATATTTGCGCTATTGTAAAATAAGCCTAAAAAATAGGATGCCGCTTTCTGCCATCTGGTTTTGCAGCACAAAAATAAACTGAACCTCTGCATAGGCTACTTGTTGTACAGTTTTTCTTTAGTTTTCTTAAATTATTATTTAAGGGAAAATATATATATAGAGAGAGAGAGAGAGAGAGAGAGAGAGAGACTAGCTTTATTATGTTTTTCTCCGCTCGCAGAAGCGCTGCAGGTGCGTGATTTGATAGCTATGATGACCATGTGAATCCTCATGTTCTGTTTGTTGCTTTTTTTTTTTTTATATGATTTATTTATTGAATTTTCAAAATGACAAGACAGAAAGTAATAAACATACAAACATAAAAAAAAAAAAAAGGTATATATATAAAAAATACACACAAATAAATAGCTTACAAATGTGTGCTACTAACATGGCAATACAAATGCACAATCGGGATAAATGGAGTAATAATAGTAGTGTAGATGGATAATTAATCAAGAGAGACTGCATCCAACTGCAGAGTTCTAACATGCTCAAGGAAGGGTAACCAAATTTTTGAGAATTTGACTATGGAGCCACGAGGACTGTTTAATTTTTTCTAATTTAATAAAAAATAAAGAATCTTTTATCCACCGAGTGTGAGAAGGGGCGTGAGGACCTTTCCAATGCATCAGAATACAACGTCTTGCTAGTAAAGTGAGAAACGCTACCAGCTCAACGAAATGAGATGGCAATGAGTAAGCAGAAGGCAAGACTCCAAACAAGCCAATTAGAGGAGAGGGAGAAAGTTTAACAGATGTGGTAGCTGACAGTGAGTCAAAAACAGACTCCCAAAAAAGAGACAAAGCAGGACAAGTCCAGAACATGTGGGCTAAATTAGCTGGTTCTAGATGACACTTGTCACAACATGGATCAATATTGGGAAACATACAAACAATTTACTTTTGGACCAGTGTACCCTGTAAACAACTTTACACTGTAAAACCCCATGGCGAGCGCAAACAGATGAATTATGAACACGTTTTAAAACCAACTGCCATGTCTCTGCATCTATCTCAATGTTAAGATCCCTAGCCCAGGTAATCCGAAGACAATCAGAATCCAGGGGGTGACATGCAAATAAAGTATTGTATATTGTAGAGATAGCTCCTCTTTGGTATGGATTAGTATTGAAAATACTATCGACAAGGGTGGAGGGTGGGCTCATGGGGAACCCGGGAAAATGCTTACGGACAAAGTCCCGGATTTGCAAATATCTGAAAAAATGGGACCTTGGCAAGTTAAAAACTTGAGTCAAATGTTCAAATGAAGCAAACGTTCCGTCAAAGCAGAGATGAGATGCTTAATAGAAATGATCCCACGGTTCAGCCAAGCCGAAAAAGCCTTATCAGTGAGAGAGGGAGGAAAGAGGGGGTTACTGTGCACTGGGCATGAAAGAGGTGTTGACTGTAAAGTAAAATGACGCCTAAATTGACACCAGATCTTTAAACAGTTCTTAACTATAACATTATTGGAAAATGTTAAAGGTGATAATGAGAGAGGAAGACAGAGAAGAGACATAAGTGAAGATTTACCACATGCAGCCTCCTCAATCCTTAACCAGGGTGGGGGCTGATCATCAGAGCTACACCAGAATAACATATTTCTGACATTTGCAGCCCAATAATAAAACAAGAAGTTGGGTAGTGCTAAACCACCCAACTCCTTGGTCTTTTGTAAGATACCTTTTCGTATTCTGGGGGTTTTCCCATTCCAGATAAACTGAGAAATAGAGCTATCCAAAGAGTGAAAGAAAGACTTGGGAATAAAAACTGGTATGCATTGAAAGAGATATAAAAATTTAGGCAGTATGTTCATTTTTATAGAATTTATCCTGCCTGCTTGGGAAAGAGGCAATAAAGACCAACGTTGGAAATCTTTAGCCATTTGATCCATCAGAGGAGAGAAATTACAGTTAAAGAGATCAGAATAATTTTTAGTTACACAGATGCCCAGATAATTAAAATGATCTAGTGATGTCTTAAATGGGAGTTTTGAAAGAGGATAAGCTATGGCCGCAGAGTTTATAGGCATGAGTTCACTCTTATGAAAGTTTAGTTTATACCCTGAGACCTGTCCAAATTCCTCCAATAAAACTAACACTTGGGGTATGGATCTGTCCGGATCAGAGATAAAAAGTAAAAGATCGTCGGCGTATAAAGACAGTTTATGCACAGAACCCCCTCTTGTGATCCCCATCATCTGACTGAACCTAAGGGCTACTGCCAAAGGTTCAATAGCAATAGCGAACAGTAAGGGGGACAGTGGGCAGCCCTGCCGAGTACCACGTCGGAGAGGAAAATAGTCAGAATAGTTATTGTTGGTACGGACACGAGTTAAAGGAGAAGCATACAGAAGTTTAATCCAGGAAATAAATTTACTGCCCAATCCAAATCTTTTTAAAGTGTAGAACAAATAAGGCCACTCGACTCGGTCAAATGCCTTCTCTGCGTCCATCGAAATAACCAGCTCAGGAATGGTAGATTTTGAGGGAGAGTACAATATATCAAAAAGACGCCTTATGTTGTGGAAAGAGTGTCTTCCCTTAATAAACCCTGTTTGGTCTGTGGAAATAATTGAAGGCAGAACAGCCTCTAGACGCCTTGCCAGCATTTTAGCTAATATTTTAACATCCGCACATAACAAAGAAGTAGGGCGATAGTTACTACAAAGAAGCGGATCCTTTCCTTTCTTTAATATTAGTGAGATGGTGGCCTGTCTTAAAGTTTGGGGGAGTATGCCAGATTGTAAGGATTCATTAAACATATTTAGAAGTAATGGAGAAAGTTTATCAGCAAACGCTTTAAAAAATTCAGTAGGCAGACCATCAGGCCCAGGGCATTTCCCACTCTGCATTGATAGTAATGCACCTTTAATTTCATCTACAGTAAAAGGTTCATCCAAACTAGAAGATGTCTCAGGGTCAATGGAAGGAATGTTTATGGGGTTAAAAAAACCCATCAATATTAATAGTTTGAGGGTTAAGAGTTGTACCATCGATGGTATTGATCTGTAAGATATGTTGGGTTGAGACAGATTGTCGAATTTGGTGGGCTAATATTTTGCCTGGCTTATCTCCAGATTCATAATAATTATGACTAGACTTAAGTAGTGCTTCAATTGCCCCATCGGCAGCCAATATATCAATGTTTGATGCTTTTTGCGCATGTAAAATTAATCCCCGGAAAACAAATGTTAGTATTTTTAACGGGGCACAGACACTTATTCTTTAAATAATCTTGTCGGTTAACGGTTAATAATCGAAATGAACATCCTTATTTCTTTGCGTACAAAAAGTATTTTCGGAGCTTTGAAAAATTAAGGTTGAACCACTGATGTCACATGGATTATTTTGCCAATGTCCTTGCTATGTTTATGGACCTTGATCGTGTAAGGACCCTTGCTGTCTATGGAGGGTCTGAGAGCTCTCAGATTCCATCAAAAATATCTTAAATTGTGTTCTGAAGATGAATGAAGGTCTTACGGGTTTGGAACAACATGAGGGTGAGTAATTAATGACAGAATGTTCATCTTTGGGTGAACTCTCTCTTTAAGCAATAATATGCACCTGTATGACTTGTTCCCATCTTTGCCTGGATGATCATCCTCATCATTGGAAAGGTCATATGGGTCACTCGTGTTGTGCTGTAAAAGCGAAAAAATTAAGTGAGCATCTTAATACAGGTAAACTTTTACTTTTGCATCAGTCAACACCTTTAGGACAATTTAGGGAAGCATGTTTTGAGAGTCTTTTTTACAATAAATAAAACAATTAATAAGGTGTCTCAATTTGGTTTACTTCTCTCTATTTTAAGATCTTTAAAAATGTTACCCCTTTTCTAAATTGACTTATCAGTGACGGCTTGTTTGGACAATAACACAGAGCTGCATATTGAAAAAAACATCTGTTGATTACCAATAAAGTCCTAATATTACCTAATCTGATGATGCGGACTTTAAAAATATCATTAAAAACTTTCCATCATGTACATTTTTGTTCACAACTTAAAAGAATGAATTATTTCAAATTACTTATATGCATCAATAACAAGTAGGTTTCGTAATTTAATGACAAACAGAAATTTTTTAAAACGTATAATTTAACTTGCAATCTGCAATGGAGTGGAAAAATATGCACAAATACACTGAATTCAATTTCAATGAACTTTACATAAACAAGTTAATAAATAAATCATCTTTTTTGCCACAAAATCTGCGTCATGTTTGCATTTTCTTCTGTCACTGGCCAGAATTCTAACCTTGAAAGCATGATTAGGCATAAAATAATGTCATACATGTGAAAGTTGGCTGATATTGACTAAAAAAAATTCTTCATATGGTTTGGCATATGGCATATGAAGTAAAATAATGCATAATATTTTGTGAGAAAGTGTGACATGCTCGAGCAAAACTTTGGAATGATATTAAATTTGGAAACAGCACCACAAAATGAATAAAAAACAAACAAACAAACAAACCAATAACTGGATTTCATTCAGTGAATATGATGCAGGGCAGTGTAATATAAACAATAACTTATATACATAAAGGTAAAATTATGACATCTCACCTGTCCCCCAGCAGCCAGGTGTGCAAGAATCAGTGCATCACTTCCTGTGGCGAGTGCATGGGCTGAAACGGGACCTGCCCTTGGCATCATGGACTTCTTCTTTCTGCCCCGCTTTGAGGGAAGTGGCATGACTACGGCGGGTGGAATACTGCCGTCCTCTTTCTTGTCTTTTTGTTTCAGCGGGGTAAAAACAGAGTAATATAATATTGATTATGAAACATAATCTTCATGCAACACTGCATTCAGAGGATAAAGGCAATGAATTTTAAACTTTGCTATCTTCAAAGAAATGTCTGAAATTTAAAGGTCTGACATCAAATCCTTCACACTGACATTGATTAACTTATTTAGCAAACATTTCAAATACATTTCAGTAAAACAGACATAAATGTGCACTAAAACCTAAATATGCATTTGCAAGATTGTAATGACCCAATTTTAAAGATTCACTATGTATTATTTCACAGCTAACGGTTGAAATGGGTACTGCAGCCCAAATTCAAAATATGAGAGATATTTGTTTCTCCCCAACCCCTCCCTTCTCACATGGGTTGCCAGATTGTGAACACGCAACAGGAATGAGCACAAAAGACAAGGGAACTGTTCGTTGTTGAGTTGATTCATCTGCGTTTTAATATTTCTCTATTCATAGAGCTTTTAAGGTCAGGTAGAAACTGCGTTCTCTGACCCAATTCGTTTGCTGGTCTTCATAGCCGCAATACGCAGTAGGGCTGTCAAAAAATAAATAAATATTCCACATTCCAATGCAAAAACGCTGCATTCGAATTTTAGATGTGCGTCAGGCAGCCTTATATGTGGCACACAAGATGTGATGACGATGTAGGTGTCGTTGCATTTTAATGCTTTTTTTAGTTGAACCCACTGGATGCGGCGTTGCTCGTTCAAAATATTGCAGGAAAAGAGAACATCAATACGGAGATGACGTTTACCTCAAAACTGGAACTAAGCCATTCACACAAAATGCATATTATTGCATTTTCTTTAGGGACATCTATCACCGTTGCACTCGCGTCTCGCACAAGATAGCAGCATGTTTAGAAAGCCATGTAAAATTAATGCAAGTAAAAACAGACACTTTATGGCAGTTTTTCTGCATCCCAAAAAAAGTAGGCTACTCTTTGTGATTGGTTTTCAGTCCTTAGTATTAAACTATACATACTTACACGATGCTTGTTGTTTCTAATTGTTTAAGCAACATAATTATATATAGTTTATAAACATTTTAAACATTATGCGCTTTTTTCAAAGACAGTCTTGTTTTTTATTGCTTTGAAGAAGCGTGCATTAGTACGGTAATATTTTGCTCTTGTGGCTTCAGGAGAGAAGCCAAAAGCTTGTTTTCCCCCTAACATAAATTATGCCTTTTAAATTTGAATATAATTACAATTTTGATAATATTTTAGTACAAAATTCGAATTTGACAGCCCTAATACGCAGTGTTTTCCATCAACTGGCAACCCGGGGTGTCGAAATACTATTGGGTAAATTGGCAGTGGGCGGAATCACACAGACCAAAACAAAAACAGACATTCCGACATGGTACCCACATTTCAAAGTCAAATAACTGGCTGTGGCATTGTTTTTCAAAGAATCAAATGTGAACTTGACATGTTTCCTAAATATCTGCAAATCTATTATAGCATTTTTATGCTGTAGTAGAGTCAAACAAATTACATACAGGTCTACCTTGGCAAACCATTTTGGTTTCCAAATGACTAATCTTATATGTCTGACCTAAATGTAAAGCCAAATGACTGCGTTAAATGAAATTATTTAATTCTTATTTGAATTTTTTTAAATAACCAAAAACTAATCCAAGCAAGAAGTGGTTATTACTGCTATTTCAAGTCAACAGACACCAAATTAAATAAAGTGTTTTTTCACTGTATAAGTGTTTTAGTGATTTGAGTGTGATTGACTGCAGGTTTCTGGTAGAGATGTACATGTGCTATTATACTTACAGTGGCTGTGGAGATAGAGGGAAGGGGGCTGGACAGCCTCTGACAGAAAAGAGCAGAACATTCTCAACATATAGAGTTCGCTGTCCCTCTCTCTATTCATCCATCCCTTCTCGCTACCTCCCACAGTCACTCACTTTCACTTCCTACAGCTTCTTTGGCTCTCAGACTGGCTGAATAAGCAAGCATATGTGTGTGTGTCTGGTGCTTTTACAGTGAAAGTGACATGAAAAACAATTACGAAAATAATCAATATTCTGCAATGTGTGGTGTATTATCTGTTGTTATATAAAAAGGAAATGCTCAAACAAACACATGCTCTTAATATTATGACTAAGGCCATCATGAATCATTTGTGACTAAGAAATGCCTATTCACTGTGCAGAAATGGAGAGCTATGAATTATGCATGATAACAGGAACATCATTTTGAAGTAACTCTGCAAGAAAAGTGAAATTTTCACAAAACATGTTTTTTTTTTGACTGTAGCAGACATACTTTTATTCAGCAAGGGTGCATTAAATTGATCAAAAATGACAGTAAAGACATTCATGATGTTACAAAATATTTCAATTTCAATTAAAAGCTGTTGTTTTGGACTTTCTATTCATCAAATAACTCTGAAATATTAAATATATCAGTGTTCAGAAAAATGTCAGCACAACTGTTTTCAACATTGATCATAATCAGAAATGTTTCTTGAACAGCAAATCAGCATATTAGAATGATTTCTGAAGGATCATGTGACACTGAACACTGGAGCAATGATGCTGAAAATTCACAGGAATAAACTACATTTTAAAATATATATATACATAGAAAACCATTATTTTAGTGTATTTTTCATCAAAGAAATGCAGCCTTGGTGAGCAGAAAAGACCACTTTCAACACATTCAAATATCTTACAAATGTGTGTGTATTGATAAACTGATAATTTCCTCATGAATAAATTCAAATGTAATGTTATTTACTGTGAAGTTCTATACATAATACTCTTAGTTCTAACATTCTTCTTTTGGTTTTACCACCGTTATTTTTTACCATAAATATGGAAGGTATAAACTGCAGCATGTTAAAAATGTGTATATTTTGGAAGGGTCAGAAAGGGAAGTAAAATTGTTTACCTGTGTTTGTTGGGTGTAAAGCGGACACAATCATGGTTGTTGTGGGTGGTCCAGAAACAAAAGACTGAGAAGAGGCAGGAGGAGTGACCAGTGCCCCTTGAGGAGTCGTGATCACGAACCCTGCTAAGAGACAGAGGACAAACACATCAATTTGACCAATTCTGATAACCTCATTACATTAACATTTGATTTCTGAAGCTATACAGTATCTCACAGAAGTAAGTACACCCCTCACATTTTTGTAAATATTTTATTATATCTTTTCATGTGACAACACTGAAGAAATAACACTTTGCTACAATGTAAAGTAGTGAGTGTACAGCTTGTATAACAGTGTAAATTTGCTGTCCCCTCAAAATATCCCAACACACAGCCATTAATGTCTAAACCGCTGGCCACAAAAGTGAGTACACCCCTAAGTGAAAATGTCCAAATTGGGCCCAAAGTGTCAATATTTTGTGTGGCCACCATTATTTTCCAGCACTGCCTTAACCCTCTTGGGCATGGAGTTCACCAGAGCTTCACAGGTTGCTACTGGAGTCCTCTTCCACTCCTCCATGATGACATCACGGAGCTGGTGGATGTTAGAGACCTTGCGCTCCTCCACCTTATCACTTCTGTGAGATACTGTATATATGTAAGGGCTTAAATTAGTCGATTCAATTCAAGTACTCAAAAAAAAAAAAAAAAATCCTCAATTACATTTTGCCCATGTCGAGTAAGCGCCAAAATACCGGAAGTGGCACATTCCACGGACGAGAATTCATGAAACGCATTATTTTACCATTTATCAAGGCTGCATGATACATTAATCCCATTTAAAGATCTTAATAAAGCATCACATTATTGTGAATTCACAAACGCTACGATTCAATTAAATACATACAGTGCCCTCCATAACTATTGGAACAGTAAAGACAAAATTGCTCTGTTGGCTGTGGAGTCAAGACATTTGCAAATATGATTAAAAGATTAATATGAGACAAAACTACAGAATGTCACATTTTATTATTGGGTGATTCAACACATAGATGTTTTACCAGCTAAGAAGTTCAGCACCTGATCGGCTGAGAAAACAACAGTAGTTGATGACAGACAGATCATAAAAGCTGTGAAAATGAATCCTAAAAGACATGTCTGTAAAATCTTCCAGAAAGCTGGGGTGATGCTCTGACAATTTACTGTCCTCAGGAGACTTTGACACAGAATTACAGATGCTACACAGCAAGATGCAAACCTCTGACCAGCACCAAAAACAGAAAGACAAGATTAGAGTTTGCAAAAAAGCACAAAGGTGAGCCAGAAGAGTTTTTGAACTGTGTTTATGGACTGATGAGACAAAGATGAACCTTTATCTAAGTGATGGGAAAGCAAAAATGTGGAGAAAAAAAGGGAACTGCAATGATCCCAAGCATACAGCCTCATCTGTAAAGCATGGTGGAGGTGGTGTCATGGCATGGGCATGCATGGCTGTCTCTGCAACAGGCCCTCTCAAATTTACTGATGACTTAATGTATGATGACAGTAGCAGAATGAATTTGGAAGGGTACAAAACCATCTTGCCTACCAATATTCAAGAAAATACCACCAGATTCATTGGGAAGTGCTTCATATTGCATCAGGACAATGACCCAAAACACCCTGCCAGTTCAGTCAAGGAATTTATAAGGGCAAAGAAATGGAAAGTCTTAGATTGCCCAAGTCAATCTCCAGATTTAAATCCGACTGAACATGAATTTCACGAGCTGAAGAGGAGAGTAAAGGCAGAAACTCCCCAAAACAAGCAACAATTGGAATTGGCTGCATTAAAGGATGAGAAAAGTATTTCAAAGGATGAGACCAAGAGTCTGGTGATGTCTATCTGTGATTGTGCGCAAGGGATCTGCAACTAAATAGTTTTTAATCTTTTATATCTGCCTTATGTTCAACTGTCCCAATACTTATGCTCACATCAATGAGTGAGATGAACTCTAAAAGTGCTGTTCTTTTTATTTGGTAAAACACGTTGAAACAGCTAATAATAAAATGTGACATTCTGTAGTTTTGTCTCATATTCATCTTTTAATCATATTTGCAAATGTCTTGACTCCACAGCCAACAGAGCAATTTTGTTCCAATACTTATGGAGGGCACTGTATATGCGATTCAGGTTGAATATATGTGATTTAATTATTTACATACGTGCAGGTTATGTACACTTTGTTCTGAAAAGCACGATGTGCTTTGATTGGCCAGCTATTCGGTGCATAGTGATTGGCCTAATACCTCAAGCGTGTGATGGAAATGTTACATCCCCTTACCATATTTGGAATATCTTCCATGGCAGCGATGGCAACAATACTACAGCGAGAATAAAAGTTAATTCAGCTGAAATAGCTGAAAATTCAGCGCTGCGTCACAGAAATAAATTTTATTTTACAGTATATTAAAATAGGAAACCAATATTAGAAATTGAAATAAGATTTCACAATATTACAGTTTTTTTCTGCATTTTTGATCGAATAAAAAAAAAAACATAAAAAATCTCACTGATCCCAAAATTGAGCGTCAGTGTACATATACACACGGTCACACACACACACATATACACACGTGGAATACCTACCTGCCGTCATGATGCCAGTAGTCGGGACAGGCACCACCGTGATGTTCTGAGACGTGTGAGGTGGGTGCAGGTGCGCTCCCATGCCAGATATTTGCCCCCCTGCTGTCCCGGTCGCTCCTCCTCCACCCTCCTGCTTCGGCACCCTCCCGACACCTCCCGTGTCCATGGTGACTGAGCCTGGCACCGTCAGCACCGTCGTGGAGTAGTGCGCCGCGGACGAGTGCGGAAAAGCAGTGCCCTTGTCCGGCCCCAGCTGCTCTTTCATCTTATTCAGAAACATGGCGTTCTCAATCTAAACTCGCAAGGGGCAATGAATGGGGAAAAAAACAAGGGAAAGAAGGGAAGGAGGAAAGAGAAAAGGAGGATGGATTGAGAGATAAACACAGATGAAGGATGAAGGGGAAGAAGGAGAGAGCAGCAAGGGAAGGGTTACTTTATCTGGATGCTGGTGCAAGGCTTCCAGTGTGTAACTTTCACATGGATCAGTGCGAGGCTGGTGTTAGCCATCCTAGACTGGTATGCTTGTTTTGCTTTTTTTGATTTACTAGATTGTGCTCTATAAGCATGGTGTGTCTGTAAAAGACACAAGGATGTACTGTACAAGAGAGTCCAATGATAAGTTGTCTACCTGTCCTTGCATTGTTGGAACGGGAGACCAAAAGTATGATGAGTTGAAATGGGAATCTTCCATTATTTCTGCAATTGAAAAGCAACATAACTTGTAAAACACCCACTCTGCCTTTGGCAACACTTGTGAAATGACACCTCGTCCTTATGTTTCCCCTGTGGCCTGAAGGTTTATTCACTCACTTGAACTGTACTGTATTTATTTTGGCACCCAAGTACCTTGCATAACATAAGGATATTTTCCTAATATTTTCTTTGAAACACCTGACAAATATCATGCACCTTCATCCTTTTGACAATTGTGATTTATTTCTCTTTAAGCAAAGGACTTTGGAGCATCTTTCAGGTGGATGTTTGGCAAAGAGGCGTGTTGGGTTAGGAATCACAATGCATGCAAGACCCAATGTGTAAAACACAACTGATATGAATAAAATAAAAATGCATGCATGCCACCTCAGCCTGCACAATACGGGAAAAAACAACAACTTGAACCAGCCTAAGATTGTTTGCTGGTCTCTCAGTCTAACCATCTGGTACTCTGCTGGTTTAAATTGTAGGCCAACTATAGTTTAACAGACTGACCAAATAAAACCTTTTAAAGTTAAGATGAAATGCTAGAAGTGACCGATATTTTTTTGGTTATTATTTTGTAACGCACATTGAAATAGTGTTATATCAACATCATTATACACTTTTATAGTTTTTATTAGAGAAGAGATGCACTGAAATTTCAGCCGGCGAAAATTATAAGCCGAAAATTTTATTTTTGGTTTTCAGCCAAAAGAGAAAAACATTTAGCACACAGGTTGCACTCTCCCTCTAGCCATAGTCACAGCGCTTTTTCACGCTCCACTCAATATTCCTCTCTGGCTTTCCACCAGGGTTGCCAGGTCTGCATAACCGAATGGCCAATCAAAAATAGCCCAAAAGTAGCCCAATGACCACATCCCAAATATCAAAACTCAAAATATGCAACTCCCATACCTAACGTGCATATTTCACAGTCACTGTTGAAAACCAATATATTGTAGTGAACTCCTTACTAGTGGCCCTCCTTCACAAAACCTAACATTAAACCGTGTGTAAGGACTAGGGCTGGGTATTGTGACCAATTCTGCGATTCGATTCGATTCTTATTTTTATGGTTTTGATTCGATATCGATTAGCGATCAATATTTCATTTAAAATGTTAGTTTTGCAGACATGGGATCCATATTTTGATATAAATGCTGGTAACTGAAACTCTCCTACTTAAGTTTTTTACTGAAATACACATCTACATTAATAATAGGGTGCACACAGGGTGAACCGCCTTCTTTATCATGGTGTCTCCCCTGCCAGGTAAGTATATCTATAGATGGTGACACCTTCAGGACGAGAGGTGAATATTCATATCCTCTTACGTGAAGCACGCGCATTAAGAATCGATTCGGGGATTTCCCGAATCGATATCGTTGCGTTAAACTGAAGATCGATTAAAATCGGAGAATCGATATTTTTTTCCCAGCCCTAGTAAGGACACCTAAATGCCTCTTCAGAAGCCCTTTTGTGTCACCTTTGTAGTTTAAATTTCCCATTAGGTTAAGTTAACGGTAATAACCCTGATCGCCGCTTCAAGTCGAACACACCTATGAATGTGAGATTGCAGGTGCAGGGTTAAAGTGGACTAAATGATTGGAGAAGTCCTGCGTATGTCACCAGAGAAAAGTCTGTCATTTTCACCTGAGGGTCCAGCTATACATGATATTTTAATTACACATTACCAACACATTCACAGATGAATTGTTCACAATAGAATCTGTAATATGCATTTAGAAAACAGATAGGGTGAATTTTAATTTCATGCCAACTTTAAACCAGCCAACAGACCATCCTGAAGAACCAGCTTTTCCAGCAGTGCTCAATTAGAACAAATTTGAATGATTCAAAAAGTTATAAAAAGGGTCAAATAAAACATAACACAAGTTTTTTTTTAATATATATATATATATATTTCATCTTCTTTACACACAATTTGTTGTCTGTTGCACGTTGTTTAACCGCACGAGAGATGCAGAACTTGCATGAAGATTCGCGCGTGCTATAAATAGGCATCAAAACAAAAGCATCGCCTCGCGATCCTACCAAATCTGCGACTGCCAATCATAAAGAAACCAAAGCAAATGTGCAGACCTCTTAGTCAACTTCTGACAGTCTTTCATTTCGTATGCACGCCTAAATAAAATCAATGGAAGCGAAAACGTCGCGTTTTTATTCCTTTTTTTAAAGGCTGCATGCGTGTTTTGCTGCAATAACAGCTCATTTTGCATGTTTCTGGCTAATGGGAAAATGTTAATAGCATATGCATCAGGAAAGGTAGTTGGAAAGGCACAAAACCATCCATTAATGATATCAGGGCTTCCTCAACCAGCCTCCATTAAAATGTCAGCTTTTGTTATGCACGCAAAGAAAGAAGCACTATCTAAAAGCTATGCAACATGTAAACTTCCGCTTGCAAACAATAATGCCCCTATGCCTCCATCCCTCTCTCGGTTAGTCTCGCTGAGAAAATAAAACTCGAGGATAAAAAAAACCGAAGAGAGAAAAAAAAAAACGTCGACGCTAATGCGAGAGAGACGCAGCTTCATGCAGACTTCCGGCTGGCGAGACAGGGGGAGAAGCGCCCGCGTGAGTTGCTCAAATTTGGAGAAAGAATTCACAATTGACTTATAACTCTGTGTTAATTACCGGTGCTGGCGATTCCCTTTCAACCCCCAGGGCTCCTCCGAGCCGGGACAGTTCGGAAACTTCGTCCAAATCCGCCCGAACCCCTTGGATTCACCGATTTTTTTTCCCTCTATTTTTTTTTCTATTTTTTTCGCTCGCGAAGGGCTGTCCGACTCCGCTCGACTACACTTCCGGTGAATAAGGTCAAAATGATCGCAAGCCTACCGCCAAAATCACTTCCGCCATGTAAGGTCATGTATTTTTCCCAATAAATAAATGTTCACAAATAAATGGATTTGTGTCATTGTAATATATATTTGATCAAAGTCATGAAGTACATGTTATTCGTTTTATATTTAACTGTGAAATAAGAAATGTGAAAACCTCGCCAACTCTCATTAATATTATGGAAATTATATGAAATATGCATGCCTTTTCTATTCTTGTAGATATATGGTGCTTTAATACGGTGCATTTGATAGTTAGTGTTAGGTTTTTATTTTATTTTATGGCTTTATATTTGTATTACAACAAGTTGTTTTATTTATGCAAGTCCTTGTTTTTTATATAATGTATTTTTAAATCATTCTTTAAAAAAAAATTATATTTAACTGGACTGCTGTCTTTTTGCAGATTTGACAAATAAGTTAAAAACCCACTCTAATAAAGGAAAACAAAGCATAGGTCTGTTATCTGTGTTAAAAATCAAAGTGCCTTTATTTATTTATTTTTTGTATTTTATGGCTTTATATTTGTTTTACAACCTGTTATTTTACTTACGTAAGTGCTTATTCTTTATATAATGCATTTTTAATCATTACTTCTTAAAATGTTTCCTATACATTACATTTAATTGTACTGCTGTCTTTTTGCAGTTTAGACAAATAAATTAAAAACACACTTAATAAAGGCTGTTATGGAAAACAAATCGTGTCTATGCTTTTCTGTGTTATATATCTATGTCTATAAAGCTCTCAGCACATTTACAAAATCATTTTTGATCATGAAACTCTGAAAACTAATCTCTTCGCTCATCACTTAATAAGAAAGCTGCTAAAACAACTGAATTGATGAAAAAAAATAATGACTTCAGTGTAGGGGTTTCATCGAAGCTGACATTTTTATGTGTAATTATTTATTTATTGTTTTATTTTTTATCTATATTATTCCTTATCTTTATATTTTTTTGTTCCTTTATATTTCTTTTTATTTATTTATTAATATTATTATTATTATTATTTAGATGTTTGTTTTATCTTTATTTTTTTATCTATATTATTTCTCATCTTTATTTTTTTTTCCTTTATATTTATTTTTATTTATTTATTATTATTATTATTATTTAGATGTTTAAGTTTTATCTTTATTTTTTATCTATATTATTTCTTATCTTTATAATTTTTTGTTCCTTTATATTTATTTTTATTTATTTATTATTATTATTTAGATGTTTAAGTTTTATCTTTATTTTTTTATCTATATTATTTCTCATCTTTATTATTTTTTTCCTTTATATTTATTTTTATTTATTTATTATTATTATTATTATTTAGATGTTTAAGTTTTATCTTTATTTTTTTATCTATATTATTTCTCATCTTTATAATTTTTTTCCTTTATATTTATTTTTATTTATTTATTATTATTATTATTATTATTTAGATGTTTAAATCTTATCTTTATTTTGTATCTATATTATTTATTATCTTTATTATTTTTTTCCTCTATATTTCTTTGTATTTATTATTTTTGGACTGATTATTTTAGTAGAATATTACTGTGTTTTGTATTCTGGTTGTGTATGTATCTTATTGCTTTGCACTTACTTGAGTCACATATTCTTCTTTTTGTATGTATCCCCTGTTAATGTTATGTGCTAAATAAAATAAAAAATAAAAATATCTGAAAACTGTCTCGCTGACTGGACTTTAGTGGTTTGGTGCCAAAGGACCTGTTTCTCCGCCCATTAGGGGCGGGAGTTATTGGATGCTTTGTATTGATTGGTTCTAATCCGACCAATGAGAGCTCAGCGGGTAAAGCGACAACAAGCAGAATTTCAATTTGAATTCAAACGGCTGAGAGATTTTTGCGCCGGGGTGTGTTTCTCAGTTCCTTGTATAAAAGGTTTATGTATGTACATCAACTGTAAGTATGATAAGCTTTGCTTTATTTCATGATGTTAAGATAAAGCTTATTGTATGGATTTGTACGTTTGTTTTGTAAAGTTACGTGAATGATGTCGGCAAGCCGCGATATATTTCAGCAACGGTTTGTTTTCGTTAAAACACGTTACATGTGTTTATTGTTAATTTGGAGTTTATTAATTAAAATATGCGCTTGATAGGCAAAGTTATTTGACTAAATGACATTAACTAACTTTTTTAAATGTTGTGTTTTTTCGGGCTTGGCTTAAAAAAGAATTACTCCGGATCCATACCGCGGTCAAGTGAGCCGCCATCCATGAATACCCGGTCAAGCCAGCCGCCACCTGGATTCTGCTGCACGTCTGTTTGTAGTATTACGGTACGGAGACATGAAGCGGCCAAAAAGCTGACGAAGACCTATATTTCAGCGGTTATGAATTAAATGTGCCCCAAAACACAAAAGATAAAATATACAGTTATATTATGTTCAAATATATTATACTGTGGAGTTTTCCGTAAAAATAAAGTCTGCTAAAATACATTATAGCATTGATTATTTCCTACTATTTTCTACATGCATTATTCAAATTCCATCACAGTTAATACGGAAATGTCAAGAAATTATTTTTCAGAACGACCAAGTCTCTATCTGTGTAAACTTTCACTGGGTCTTACTGTAGAATTTGGAAGAAAATGAATGGCAAAGTCTGTCACAATGCATTATAGCACTCCTTGACATTTAGACAGGCATTATTCAAATTCCTTCAGAGTTAACAATAAAATTGGAATGAATTCTTTTTCAGGACACCCAAGACTCTGTCTGTGTCAACTTTCTCTGGGTTTTACTGTAGAATTTGGGAGAAAAATAAAGACAAAGTCTGTCAAAATATACAGGACATTGATCATTTCCTGCTTTTTCTAATGGCATTAATACAATTCCCTCAGAGTTGACATGACATTTTCTATAAATCCTTCGTCAGGATAAACATGGCTCTGTCCATGCCAAGTTTCACCAGGATTTACTGTACATTTTGGGAGAAAAATAAAGACAAAGTCTGTCAAAATATTTAAGACATTGATCATTTCCTGCTTTTTCTAATGGCATTAATACAATTCCCTCAGAGTTGACATGACATTTTCTATAAATTCTTCTTCAGGATAAACATGGCTCTGTCCATGCCAAGTTTCACCAGGATTTACTGCACATTTTGGGAGAAGAATAAAGACAAAATCTGTCAAAATACATTATAAGGGTGATATTTCCTGCTTTTTCTAATGGCATTAATACAATTCCCTCAGAGTTGACATGACATTTTCTATAAATTCTTCTTCAGGATAAACATGGCTCTGTCCATGCCAAGTTTCACCAGGATTTACTGCACATTTTGGGAGAAGAATAAAGACAAAATCTGTCAAAATACATTATAAGGGTGATATTTCCTGCTTTTTCTAATGGCATTAATACAATTGCTTCAGAGTTGACATGACATTTTCTATAAATTCTTCTTCAGAATAAACATGGCTCTGTCCATGCCAAGTTTCACAGAGTTTTACTGTAGAATTTGGGAGAAAAATAAAGACAAAGTCTGTCAAAATACATTATAAGGGTGATATTTCCTGCTTTTTCTAATGGCATTAATACAATTCCCTCAGAGTTGACATGACATTTTCTATAAATTCTTCTTCAGAATAAACATGGCTCTGTCCATGCCAAGTTTCACAGATTTTTACTGTAGAATTTGGGAGAAAAATAAAGACAAAGTCTGTCAAAATACATTATAAGGGTTTATATTTCCTGCTTTTTCTAATGGCATTAATACAATTCCCTCAGAGTTGACATGACATTTTCTATAAATCCTTCGTCAGGATAAACATGGCTCTGTCCATGCCAAGTTTCACCAGGATTTACTGTACATTTTGGGAGAAAAATAAAGACAAAGTCTGTCAAAATATTTAAGACATTGATCATTTCCTGCTTTTTCTAATGGCATTAATACAATTCCCTCAGAGTTGACATGACATTTTCTATAAATTCTTCTTCAGGATAAACATGGCTCTGTCCATGCCAAGTTTCACCAGGATTTACTGCACATTTTGGGAGAAAAATAAAGACAAAGTCTGTCAAAATATTTAAGACATTGATCATTTCCTGCTTTTTCTAATGGCATTAATACAATTCCCTCAGAGTTGACATGACATTTTCTATAAATTCTTCTTCAGAATAAACATGGCTCTGTCCATGCCAAGTTTCACAGAGTTTTACTGTAGAATTTGGGAGAAAAATAAAGACAAAGTCTGTCAAAATACATTATAAGGGTGATATTTCCTGCTTTTTCTAATGGCATTAATACAATTCCCTCAGAGTTGACATGACATTTTCTATAAATTCTTCTTCAGAATAAACATGGCTCTGTCCATGCCAAGTTTCACCAGGATTTACTGTAGAATTTGGGAGAAAAATAAAGACAAAGTCTGTCAAAATACATTATAAGGATTATATTTCCTGCTTTTTCTAATGGCATTAATACAATTGCTTCAGAGTTGACATGACATTTTCTATAAATTCTTCTTCAGAATAAACATGGCTCTGTCCATGCCAAGTTTCACAGATTTTTACTGTAGAATTTGGGAGAAAAATAAAGACAAAGTCTGTCAAAATACATTATAAGGGTTTATATTTCCTGCTTTTTCTAATGGCATTAATACAATTGCTTCAGAGTTGACGTGACATTTTCTATAAATCCTTCGTCAGGATAAACATGGCTCTGTCCATGCCAAGTTTCACCAGGATTTACTGTACATTTTGGGAGAAAAATAAAGACAAATTCTGTCAAAATATTTAAGACATTGATCATTTCCTGCATTTTCTAATGGCATTAATACAATTCCCTCAGAGTTGACATGACATTTTCTATAAATCCTTCGTCAGGATAAACATGGCTCTGTCCATGCCAAGTTTCACCAGGATTTACTGTACATTTTGGGAGAAAAATAAAGACAAAGTCTGTCAAAATACATTATAAGGATGATATTTCCTGCTTTTTCTAATGGCATTAATACAATTCCCTCAGAGTTGACATGACATTTTCTATAAATTCTTCTTCAGGATAAACATGGCTCTGTCCATGCCAAGTTTCACAGAGTTTTACTGTAGAATTTGGGAGAAAAATAAAGACAAAGTCTGTCAAAATACATTATAAGGATTATATTTCCTGCTTTTTCTAATGGCATTAATACAATTGCTTCAGAGTTGACGTGACATTTTCTATAAATCCTTCGTCAGGATAAACATGGCTCTGTCCATGCCAAGTTTCACCAGGATTTACTGTACATTTTGGGAGAAAAATAAAGACAAAGTCTGTCAAAATATTTAAGACATTGATAATTTCCTGCTTTTTCTAATGGCATTAATACAATTCCCTCAGAGTTGACATGACATTTTCTATAAATTCTTCTTCAGGATAAACATGGCTCTGTCCATGCCAAGTTTCACAGAGTTTTACTGTAGAATTTGGGAGAAAAATAAAGACAAAGTCTGTCAAAATACATTATAAGGATTATATTTCCTGCTTTTTCTAATGGCATTAATACAATTGCTTCAGAGTTGACGTGACATTTTCTATAAATCCTTCGTCAGGATAAACATGGCTCTGTCCATGCCAAGTTTCACCAGGATTTACTGTACATTTTGGGAGAAAAATAAAGACAAAGTCTGTCAAAATATTTAAGACATTGATCATTTCCTGCATTTTCTAATGGCATTAATACAATTCCCTCAGAGTTGACATGACATTTTCTATAAATCCTTCGTCAGGATAAACATGGCTCTGTCCATGCCAAGTTTCACCAGGATTTACTGCACATTTTGGGAGAAAAATAAAGACAAAGTCTGTCAAAATACATTATAAGGATGATATTTCCTGCTTTTTCTAATGGCATTAATACAATTCCCTCAGAGTTGACATGACATTTTCTATAAATTCTTCTTCAGGATAAACATGGCTCTGTCCATGCCAAGTTTCACAGAGTTTTACTGTAGAATTTGGGAGAAAAATAAAGACAAAGTCTGTCAAAATACATTATAAGGATTATATTTCCTGCTTTTTCTAATGGCATTAATACAATTGCTTCAGAGTTGACGTGACATTTTCTATAAATCCTTCGTCAGGATAAACATGGCTCTGTCCATGCCAAGTTTCACCAGGATTTACTGTACATTTTGGGAGAAAAATAAAGACAAAGTCTGTCAAAATATTTAAGACATTGATCATTTCCTGCATTTTCTAATGGCATTAATACAATTCCCTCAGAGTTGACGTGACATTTTCTATAAATTCTTCTTCAGGATAAACATGGCTCTGTCCATGCCAAGTTTCACCAGGATTTACTGCACATTTTGGGAGAAGAATAAAGACAAAATCTGTCAAAATACATTATAAGGGTGATATTTCCTGCTTTTTCTAATGGCATTAATACAATTCCCTCAGAGTTGACATGACATTTTCTATAAATTCTTCTTCAGGATAAACATGGCTCTGTTCATGCCAAGTTTCACAGAGTTTTACTGTAGAATTTGGGAGAAAAATAAAGACAAAGTCTGTCAAAATATTTAAGACATTGATCATTTCCTGCATTTTCTAATGGCATTAATACAATTCCCTCAGAGTTGACGTGACATTTCCAATGGATTCTTCAAGATGACTGTGAGAGTGTTACAGAATCTGTCAAAATTTATTTTTAAGAGCCAAAAAACAAATACAAAACAGACAAAAAGTGTGCAGTTTAATTGTGCTAACAAAAGAGAGCGAGAGCGAGAGAGAGAGAGAAAGAGAAAGAAAAAAAGTTAAGCTTCGCACAAGCAGCAATCCCAGGCTGCTTTTTTTGCAAATTCTAGTTGTTGTGTGTTCATCTGGAGGCACTCAGTATGAAACCACCGATTACAGCTGTCGCACTGTATCTGTAAAGGGACAAATACAACACCTTTAGTACAATTGCTTACTATTGTTTCACCAAATGTTACATTTGTACTATCATGGTCACAGATTTTAATTTATTATTTAGAGCAGTTGGCTGCCATTCTTTACTTCTTAATATTAATTTAACAACTGCTTAAAAGATTCTCTGAAAACACTGAAAGCCTTTTTGACGTAGACAAATGTTGAATGTACAAGTTATTTAGCAAGATGCCGGAGCAAACTAATCAACTTGCAAAACTTAGTATTTTTGCATGTTTGTGTGTGTGTGTGTGTGTGTGTATGTGTGTGACAGAGAGAGAGAATTAGGGTACACACTGCCACTTAATGGCTACTTCTGGCAGTAGCCCTAAATTGATGCCTGCTATTTATTGTGTTTGTCATGCATTTCTAATAAATTAGATGGCATACCCAGTTTAAAAACTCATCACGATCACCTCTGTACACTATTAGGTTTGTGTTTGAAATAGTGAAGAGTGGATGCAGAGAGACAAACAACAAGATAACTTATGACTCCATTTGGATTGCATGTATGGTGGCATGTCATTATCAGTCTTTCAATACCCTTGTTTCCTGGCTGATGTCCATTTTCTATTAAAGTCACAAAATGTAAACCCTTCAATCAATCAACAAGTGCAAAATGAACAAAATGAAAAACAACAACTTACCCAGTCAGTCATGGAAGGCCCTGGACTTGATAGTTTGGCTACTGAACACATAGAGCAATTTTGCTCTGCATCAAACACTGATGGAAATGGAAAAGCAATTTTTAGATTGAGTATTTAAATATGGCAGTAAAAATGCATATGAAAAACTGCCACACACCTGATGCTTCAAGGATTGTCAGTGCCAAAGCTCTACGTTCCAGCGCCATTTCTTTTTTTGTGGTGCCAAATTCCATGTTGGGCAGTTTTGGAAAAGCCTCCATCACAGCCTTTGCCATCTAAAAACATATGTGATTTACACTATTTATATTAGTAGGTAACAATTATCCAATGTAAATAGCTCTTGTCCAAATATACGTATACCATGCACAATATGCACAAAACTGACTTCAAATACAAATGCTGAATTGATTCAGATCATTGATATTTAGTGAAATAGTTGCATTCTGACAATCTTATTGTACCATGATGACGATCACACCACAACTACTTCCATCTTGCTGGACTGGATGTGTCATGACAGCTCCACTGAACTTAACATCAGCCCAGTCTCTCTTGCGGTGGCGGATGGTCCTCAATTGAAAGTATTCACTGTGTGAGAATAAAATGTTAATTTGCATATTATATTTAATATCCAATTACTAAAATCTAAAATGTATACGGTTTTAGAAAAACACTACTTTTTGACCATATCAGTTTCTTTGCACTGAGCCCCAGATGATTTTAAAATTAAGATTTTGTTATTTGTGTTTCTGTTTTGACCATAGCCTAATTAAATTCCATCTGTCTACATCCACAATCCTTTGTTGACTAATAGCATACATAGATAGATGTAATGCAATGTAAATGATTAGGTTTAATAGCTGAAATTGCATAAGTACTTGAATTTATTGGCAGCATGGTCCGATTCTGCCTGCTCTGCAGAGTTGTGTAATGGGTCAACTAAGTACACTCTGCTTTCTGTTGCATTGATGTACTGTAACCACAAGAAAAATAGCATAATTCCACAAATATTAACAACTACAGAAACAAAAGTGAATGTACATAAATATAAATTGTTAAATATAAACTAACCAGAAACTTCCAGTGCCTATTTTGTACGTTAATAAAAGACACAATGGCCTTGTAGTCATTAAAGATAACCTGTTACACAAAAATTATGGTAAGAATATGATAAACACAAAAGACATTGTTAACATTTATCATTTACATTAATTTTGGTTTTGCTTCATCATAGTGTACATTATCAAACTCTTCACCCTTTGTAGAAACAAATAAATCTTACCTTCGGTAAACTCTGACACCTAACTGCTTTTCTGTCTCCAGAGAGGATCACACCCGCTGTATAATGGTTCATTATGTAGATGTTTTTTTCCAAATGAAGATGATTCACAGTGTGATGCAAGAGGACCTCGATTATCTAACATCACATTTAATATTTAGAGAGACAGCATATCAGAAATCATTACATTAACAACCACACCCAAATCATATCCCAGTATCTAAACATGGACTAGAACAAGCTCCAACCATTAACTCCAGAGACAGGCAGCTGGATGCCACTATACTTGACAGAGCACGAGCCAGGATGCAAAGGCAAGTCCCTCATGATAAATTGTTTTCTTTTTACATTCTTTTTATCACTTATGACCATGGTTAGGTGCACAGACAAATTGATTATGTATTGGCTTATTTACTGGCATTGGTATTAAAACTTGGATTCCCCAGTCTGCAAATTTGGAAGCATTTAAAAACAAATTTTTACAAATAATTAAATTGAAATGACTGTTATGAGGGCAGCATAACATAGGTAGCCTATTTCATTAATGCATTTAGATGATTACGTCACTGCGACTTTTCAGTGACTACATGATCATGCTGCAGTACCATTTGGCTTACATACCTCACCGGTGAGCCAATTGTGCGGTCTAAGTGATCGGAGCTCAGAGTGGTGGATGATGGAATTGTTCCCTCTTATTTGAGAGGGGATCCTCGAAACAACCACTTCTGTGTCGTTTTTCTCCCATAATTCAGTTAGCTGAGGGTCAAGAAAACATATTGCTATAGATTTTCCATAAGTACATGACAGAATTAAGTTATGTAGACTTAATGTGCTGTGATATAATGTTGGATTTACTGTCAGAAACAATCCTGGAAAAATTTATAAAAGTAATGATAATGTTTTTTTTCCAAGATTCTACATCACATCCAAAACAATCAGTGCAGGCATTTTGCTGACAATCCTTAATTTTATTTAACTTCACCTGTGATTGTACATCATTGGTTCTTTGAGTACTTCTGTCTTCCTCTTGATGCTCTGTCGTGTTTAATGTGGCTGGAGCTTCAGATGTGGTCATGTTTTCTGAACTCTGTTAATAAAAATGGCAGGAATAAGGTGACATTCTATTCTATATATCTAAAATCACATTTTTTTAATAAACACCTGTGTTTGCATGAATACTTCAGTTTGTTCATCTGGTAAACGTGGCTGTGCAGAGTCGTCTCTTGTTTTCTGTTTAAAAAATAAAAACTTTTCCCAACAAAGCATAACTACAAAATAGACCCCTAAAAATGAAAACTTAGCTTACTAAGTCAGACAGTAATAGCTACAACAGATTTAAAACATCTTGGATACATTGGTTTTAGAGAAAAAAAATTACTGTAGACCAATTAGGATTTAGAAATATTAAAAATCACAACACATGCTTTTGTGTATTTCTGCGTCATTTAAAACATCTTTTAATAATTACCTTGAGTGACAGGTCCAGCACTAAAGGTGAAACATAAACTCCTCTGCGCTTCCGACCTTTCCTCCAGACTTCCAGATCCACTCGAAAAGACTTATAAAAAGATGTGTTGTCAGACACAAACACAGACTAAAACATAAATGCCCATTTTTATTTGCTCAAGCGTATATTGTTTTTTTAAATGTGAGCAGGTTAAAGTAGCAATCAAAAAACAGAAAGTATTCCATACTTTCTTCCTACATCTTTCCACATCTTGATACTCCAGAATCAGCGCATCGTGCATCTTTTGATAAATTTGAACGAAGTCATCAAGTCTTCTTAGCCTTTTTCGTTGGAACCTAATTTTTTTTAGGTCCCATTGGCTTTTCTCCATTATCCCCTGCGTATGATTATCTTGAGTGAAGTTCTGAAACATTATTGCACATCTTTTATCTGTTGACATTCTAAGAACAAGTATAACATGATTTTAAAAGAAAAATAGCAGATGCTTCTTGTAACAGTTTACCTGTTTCTTTGACTGTCTGACTTTCTTATAGAACTTACTCAAGTTCTGGTAGACTGGACTTGTCCCATGACGTCCTAGATCTCCTAAAAGTGATTTAAGAATTGTGAAAGTAAGCAAATGCTGTATTGATGTACTGATTAATAAGTACCTGTCTTAAATCAATGAAATGTATTAACATGAGTTAAACTTACCTAGCATCATACCAGACCACAGGGTGGCATACGGGAGGAAGTATTTGGCCAAACCAGAAATGAATTCTGGTGCGTAATAGATGTTGGATGGGCCATCAAGATCAAGAGATGCATTACTGATTGTCACCTGGAAATAAGTCATGAGGGGTGTGGTTCCGACATCATGCTGAAAATCAATATTCACAATTGTAGAAATGTCAAATGTGTGTTAATTCTTAATTTATTCTGTTTAACAGTAATGTGGCTCATCTATGCCTGCCTGACCTGAATTAAGATGCATGATACGTCCTTGACCGGTGTTAATTTACTCGGATAACTCATAGACAGAAACTTAACTTTAACCCACTTGTTTACTCAGCACACATAATATTTAGCAACCAAAGGCTTTAGCAGGTCTGGTTGGTTTTTATTACACAGTATACTGTATGCATTATAGCTGTGAGATTGTGTGCTGAAAAAAAGGTCTTGTAATATTAACATTATTTTTAATACCCTGTAGTCTTCAGCAATGACGTCTTTCTCATGTTCAAAGCTCCCTCTTTGCTGCATGAGCATTTGTAAGTTGTTGTAGTGTTTTTGTATATTTGCTCCACTGCAAGGACTGCAAAAAAGGACTGCAGAACTACAAACCACCTCATCCATTTCTTTAAGCGTTGAACAGCACGTAAGGAGGCCAAATACATGCATTGCTAGCTTGTAATGGTTTGGAATCCTACAAAGAAAGCAATCAAGAACAACATTATTATCTTAGTAAATTTATTTTCAAAGAGTAAATTTATTTTCAAAGAGTAAATTACACTCCAAAACGTACTTACTGTTTTTTGCATAGATCCTTGGCATTCTTCATGATGTGACTTAAACATCTATGAAGAATGGGGAGGTCAAATGTATCTGCAGGATGTTGTCCTGTGATCAGCAGGAAGTATTTCTGCAGTAAATCCTCCAGACCTGTTCTGCAGAATGTAATGGATATGGAGTGCATAAGCACAAGGGAGCCATCACATATAATCATTACTGGCCTTTTGCTTGCCCCAGTTCCATACATTCTGATAAGGTCTGTTTGGAAAGACTGCAGAAAGTATGTGACGGATGCTGTTGTGTGATCACATGTAACATAGCTTGCAACAGGTAAAGGTGAAGCCCCCCTGGATGGATTTCTTACCACCAATTCATACACATAATATGGTGGATTTTGTGCACTTTTTTGAATCACACTCCCTGTTGCATCCAGATACACTATATCCTCCTTAGACCTCTTGTAAAATACAGATAGTGTCTTCCTCGACCACAGCATTATCCCTTTCGGCTGCATCAAAACCTTCTGTAGAACATCATTGTCCGTGCCAGGTTGCTCATCAATGATTTTTTTTAAACTGGTGAATTCATCAAAATGTGGTCGTTTTTGTTTTCGTTCACTCCAAGTGATGTTTTTTAGCACGTCTTTGGATGGCGCATTGTCCCTGCAACCAGAATCAATGACCATTTGAGGAAGCTTGTGCATAGACTCCAAGTATAAACTCCTAGGGAGTTTCGTTTGTAGGAGTTCTGCTGTGAACTGACGTGCATCTGCACGCACTGGCCTTCTCTTGAGCTCGTGTGTGTTATGACACACATCACCTCCAGAGAAAACCACTGTTGCCTTTAGGGTGCACTCATCAGTGACTTCAACATGTGCTCTCACTGGACAATCTGTAAACCGGCAGTAGCCCACACATGTAAAAACTGGTCCTGGTTTCTGTGAGAGCAGGGTTTTGACACTGTGCCGCTTAAACCCGAAGCTGCAGTATGGATGCACAGACCTGATGCCCTTGGCAATTATGTTGGTCCATTGAAGACCTTGAAAAAGTCGGCCATACTGGTGTTTTCTTAGTGCCTGCCATTCTTTTTGTTCTATAAAAAAGAAACAGGGCTGAGCTGGCAAAGCACATGTGAAGCATTTTTCTTCCTCACTGGTGTGTGTTGAAGGGGATACATTTTGAGGGAATTCCTTCTCCCAAGTCTGTAATAGAGGAAAAGAACTAAAATACATAAAAAGTTTACACACATTTCTGATATCTAAAGCTTACTTCTGTCTTTTATTTTCCTTCACTTTCTATTGTCCTTTATGTCCTTCTCCCATGTTCAATAGCTGGCATTCCATTGTGTTCATATGAAATTCAAACTACAGCTTAGGTTTGTGTGTCAGGAAATAAAAGCCTTCACAACTGGCCATATGTTAAAGAGGTAAATTCCCCTGAGAACCCCAACACAGACCTAAATTAATTACTAAACCAAATAAGAATACTTTTTCTACAGTAGGGTACAACGGGGCAAAAGGCCCACCTTAATAAAAAATGCACTATTCACTGCGCCTAAAATGTATAATTGCAGAAAGAAAAAAAATTACATTGTATTGAACAATAATGGAGCAACAAATTTTGTGTGAAAACAAATTCTTCAAGTTGTGTATTTTGTTTCAAAATCTTATAAATGTATGAGGTGGCAAGGGGTGCCTTTTACCCCACACACAGGGTAAAAAGCCCACGGTATTGATACAAATACTTCAGCTAAAATAATGTATTTCGCTATTTTGTATAATGTCTAAGTTAATGCTTGTTCAAAACAATCTGTGCAAAGTTTGTACTATTTTCTGCTTATTTAGAAAAATAAAAAATAATTTTTGTTCAATAAATATACTGTCATTAAAATATGGGGGGGGGGGGGTGGGGGGGGTTTGAAAGAATGGATGTAACGCATTTGTTGTGAATCGCGCTCGTGGAAAGCACTCGAGAAACAGTATCTCTTCCGCGGCTTGGTGCGTTTTCAACTCGTTTTTTTAGTTTTGAGCAAGAGACTGTACGACATTCACGTTACATGTTTTGACTGATTTTTTACGTAGAGAGGGTGACAGCGCACTGCATTGAAATAAATGATCATTCATGTTTTCAATAACCGCTGGCCAAACTCAAAAACGAAACTAAAATTAAAACCTCTCTGAGAGCAAGGGGGCCCCCTGGTGTTTCAGGGGCCCTACGCAGCTTGTGTATTCTGCCTATAGGGAGGATCGACTCTGCATCTAGTGATTTAGATGAAAATAATAATATCAAAGGCGCCTTTAGCCCCGTTGTACCCTACTATTTTTCTTTTTCATGATTTTTATATTTTAGATATTTAATTTATCCAAATAACTTTGTAGCATGGGACAGACGCCTAGAGGCACTTCTATAAATATTATAAGATATTTATATCTATAATTGTTTTAAATCATTTTATCTGTATTCCATTATATTTTACTCTAGATTTCTTTTTTTCATTATTATTTTATTATTATTATTTATTTTTATTGTATAGTGTTATTAAAGCTTTGGCAATGTAAAGATTTCTGTCACCATGGAAATAAAGCTATATTTGAATCTTGAATACTGAGAGAGAGAGAGAAAAAAAGTTATATTCCTCACACATTACAATTAGCCTACTCTGCAAAGGATAACAGATTTAGATTTCACATGCCAAAGTATTGACTTCATTACATGTGTCATAGTATTCTGAATTAAATACATTTTGTTACATCTAATAGAACAAGTGCAGTCAACCTTTTCACTTGTGGAACCACAATTTGATTCCAAGTCGCCTGTTAAAGGACTACAGACAACGTCACTGCCGCAAGTCTCCCACACATCCTGACAAGAGAAAGAGAGTGGGGTCACTTCTAAAACAATGTTAAACAAAGTACACCAAATGGATAGCACACAAAGATAAAAAGTCACCATTTTGACAGATGGACATTCAGCCTCTTTTTGGTATGGAGACAAGTCACTGTCTCCAGCATCTTGGTCATCCTAAGTATTTGAAAGATTTCCCAAAAAGAGTATTAATTCTTAATTACCAAACAATTGCAAATAAATGCACAGGCAATAGCGACTATTAAGGTATAGCCTAGCAAAGTTAAACAATTCTTTGAAAACCAAAAGGCCAGAAAGGAGAAATAAAAATAATGGCATTTAAATCAACACCTATGACAGTGTCAGCAGATGAAAATTCAAATGGTCAGTGTAACGATTTCGTTAACGTGTATATCTGAATTTATCCAATGACTGCAACCTCAGGCGAATGGCTTCAGCGCGTAAATGAAAAATGAAGATCTAGAATGTAGCCCTGATGTTCAGTTTCATTAATAAAGTCTGATTTATCTTAGAAGTTCGCTTTTGTGTCTTTTCCCATGATGATGATGATGATGATAGTGACAGCAACATTACGAGCTCGTGTGAGTTGCATTTAAGGAATGAATGTTTAAAACCTCGCAGGCTGAAACATCAATCAAGGAAAATCTACCATAGGTCGCTGAACTCCACTGCGCCTTCAAAGCTCGTTTTTCATTTGCTCACTGAAGAGATAACGCAGTTCATTCATGATTATAGGCTTATTGTGATTGTTAGTTGATTTAATATTGTCGATTTAATATTGAAAGCTGAATGCAGCCAATAATATCCTTAATAAATAAGCAAATAAATAAATGAAAAGGAGCAGGAAATTACTCACAATAAGGTCTGGTGGAGACACCCCACCCCGCCAAAACCTTAACCAACAGTTTAACTTACCACAGTACCAATATTCTCCCCAACAGGTCTCTCCTCAACATTGACATTCGTCTCTTCTAAAGGACTCTCAACTGCAGAGGGGCTCTATAGAAAAATTAAGGAAATTTCACTTTTGTAATGGTTTAAAGTAGGCTTGAAAACGTTGTATGAATGTTTAATGAAAAAAAAATGAAAGCATAGTTAATTGTAAAAATATAGGTTGACGATAAAAGACACATACAAAAATAAAATAAGACAAATAAGGCCCTGAGCCAATAGGTGTGCCAGTGGTTGGTAAACAGTGGTAAACATGGTGTATGGGGCACATTTTAACATGAAACAAGACCATATATTTGTACCAAACATATAGAAATGTGAAGAAAAATTATTTGAACCCCTAGAATTCTTCCACAAATTAAGTGTTCATGCGTGAGATAACAGTGACGCTATGCTCTACTAATATAGAGCATTGTTGAGTCTTTCAAGTCAATCTAATAACAAATTACCTTCAAAAGTAGGGATGCCTGAAGAATTTTTTTGCGATTTGCAAGTGTATTTGGCACTTGCAAATCTTTGCAAACATTGTACCAAAAGCCAGCCACATTGTGAACACTGTAGGCATTTATTTTGGTCCCAGGTACAACAAATTTATTTGTGCTTGCTATAATATCTTCAAGATTTCTCGAAGTTCTCCGTGCCTTTGAAATTAAACACAAAAGCAAATACTGCATGACACTACGGTAAATTGTGTTCCATCTGAAAAATAGATTTGATAAACAAAAGCAATGCAATGGTTTCATGAGGGGATGCACTTTTTTAAAGTAGGCTGTTGTGTGTTTAATTTAACACTTGCCTTTCCAAATGTGCTGAAAGTGCAGATTCTGGAATCAAAATACATAGGAAATTAAAGAAATTATACACACATATGTGTGTCATATGGCTTAATACTGCAAATAACGTGCTTGGACTATCAATTCAAAATGCAGTTAAATATATACTGGATATACTATTTCAATGAACTAGAAGTAAAAATAATTACATTTATGGTGACCTAAATGAAGATCTGCAAAACGGTACAATGTCAATAATTCATGTGCATGTTGCTTATCAGCAATATCCCAGGCTCCATTAGTCATATAACTGCTCTGCATCTTTGCCACCCTATTGCCTGTCACTGGCTAAAACCTTCGCTAAAAGCGAAAGCAGAACCAGGTGGCGCAAAGGGACGGGTCAGCATTGCTGAAACTGAGATTTGTTTTTGCTTAAATTAATATACAACTATGAAATTATTGATAATAATGATTTAAAAAATACATACCAAAAAAACAGCATTAGAACATATGTAGGCTATGTTTTGCAATATGTACACTTCAGTTGTGTATAATAAACAGAGCGTTTTAGTTTGGTTAACTGGATGCTGACCTGTGTGTACTCATTCTTGAATTAGGTGAGAACTGGAGTAGACTGTAGCCTACTGCAGGATGAAACCTGCAAAAGCAATTAATTAATATAGACACTAACAAAAGATAAATAACCAGTAGCTTACATAAACCCACATGTTCCTGCATATAAAATAGCTTGAATGAATGAAAAAATAAATATTTTAAATAAAACAATAATTAATAAATAATTGGCAAAATGCAACACTGATTTCCCCACCAAAAAACTTATCAGTTAAACTAAAACTTTGGCTGACCGATGTGAAAGTGCCTGGCACATTAACGTACAGATGGGCGAAAATAAAGGAGCTAAACTTGCAATTACCAGAGACCAGCAAACACCGTTGAAACCAGATATAGTCTACTATGTGCTATTTATGCTGTTCAGAGTGACCGCCTTAAAGCAGTTAACCAATCACAGCAGAAGTTTGGACTAATGAAAATGCTTGACAACGCTTAATTTCCATAATCACCACCCAATAAATAATTTAGAACAAACAAGGCGGGAAAATCAGAAGGAAAAAAATACATATATATGTTTATTTATATATTTATTTATGCAGGACCATATTGATGTATTGATGTATTCACTTATGTATTTGTGTATTTAGTTTTTTATTGTTTTTGAAGGTTTAGTCCTCCATTACGTTATAACTCAAATTTTTTCTTAACACTTTGAAGAAAATCGTTCTAACTCGTAGTAACCTGTAGATGTCGTTATTTTACAGTTGTTTTTAAAAAAGGGTTCATTTTTGACAGATCCTGGTGAAACTTGGCATGGACAGAGCCATGTTTATCCTGAAGAAGGATTTATAGAAAATGTCATGTCAACTCTGAGGGAATTGTATTAATGCCATTAGAAAAAGCAGGAAATATCACCCTTATAATGTATTTTGACAGATTTTGTCTTTATTCTTCTCCCAAAATGTGCAGTAAATCCTGGTGAAACTTGGCATGGACAGAGCCATGTTTATCCTGAAGAAGAATTTATAGAAAATGTCATGTCAACTCTGAGGGAATTGTATTAATGCCATTAGAAAAAGCAGGAAATGATCAATGTCTTAAATATTTTGACAGACTTTGTCTTTATTTTTCTCCCAAAATGTGCAGTAAATCCTGGTGAAACTTGGCATGGACAGAGCCATGTTTATCCTGAAGAAGAATTTATAGAAAATGTCATGTCAACTCTGAGGGAATTGTATTAATGCCATTAGAAAAAGCAGGAAATATCACCCTTATAATGTATTTTGACAGATTTTGTCTTTATTCTTCTCCCAAAATGTGCAGTAAATCCTGGTGAAACTTGGCATGGACAGAGCCATGTTTATCCTGAAGAAGAATTTATAGAAAATGTCATGTCAACTCTGAGGGAATTGTATTAATGCCATTAGAAAAAGCAGGAAATATCATCCTTATAATGTATTTTGACAGACTTTGTCTTTATTTTTCTCCCAAAATGTACAGTAAATCCTGGTGAAACTTGGCATGGACAGAGCCATGTTTATCCTGACGAAGAATTTATAGAAAATGTCATGTCAACTCTGAGGGAATTGTATTAATGCCATTAGAAAAAGCAGGAAATATCATCCTTATAATGTATTTTGACAGACTTTGTCTTTATTTTTCTCCCAAAATGTACAGTAAATCCTGGTGAAACTTGGCATGGACAGAGCCATGTTTATCCTGAAGAAGAATTTATAGAAAATGTCATGTCAACTCTGAGGGAATTGTATTAATGCCATTAGAAAAAGCAGGAAATATCACCCTTATAATGTATTTTGACAGATTTTGTCTTTATTCTTCTCCCAAAATGTGCAGTAAATCCTGGTGAAACTTGGCATGGACAGAGCCATGTTTATCCTGAAGAAGAATTTATAGAAAATGTCATGTCAACTCTGAGGGAATTGTATTAATGCCATTAGAAAAAGCAGGAAATGATCAATGTCTTAAATATTTTGACAGACTTTGTCTTTATTTTTCTCCCAAAATGTACAGTAAATCCTGGTGAAACTTGGCATGGACAGAGCCATGTTTATCCTGACGAAGGATTTATAGAAAATGTCATGTCAACTCTGAGGGAATTGTATTAATGCCATTAGAAAAAGCAGGAAATATAAACCCTTATAATGTATTTTGACAGACTTTGTCTTTATTTTTCTCCCAAATTCTACAGTAAAAATCTGTGAAACTTGGCATGGACAGAGCCATGTTTATTCTGAAGAAGAATTTATAGAAAATGTCATGTCAACTCTGAAGCAATTGTATTAATGCCATTAGAAAAAGCAGGAAATATAATCCTTATAATGTATTTTGACAGACTTTGTCTTTATTTTTCTCCCAAAATGTACAGTAAATCCTGGTGAAACTTGGCATGGACAGAGCCATGTTTATTCTGAAGAAGAATTTATAGAAAATGTCATGTCAACTCTGAGGGAATTGTATTAATGCCATTAGAAAAAGCAGGAAATATCACCCTTATAATGTATTTTGACAGATTTTGTCTTTATTCTTCTCCCAAAATGTGCAGTAAATCCTGGTGAAACTTGGCATGGACAGAGCCATGTTTATCCTGAAGAAGAATTTATAGAAAATGTCATGTCAACTCTGAGGGAATTGTATTAATGCCATTAGAAAAAGCAGGAAATGATCAATGTCTTAAATATTTTGACAGACTTTGTCTTTATTTTTCTCCCAAAATGTACAGTAAATCCTGGTGAAACTTGGCATGGACAGAGCCATGTTTATCCTGACGAAGGATTTATAGAAAATGTCATGTCAACTCTGAGGGAATTGTATTAATGCCATTAGAAAAAGCAGGAAATATAAACCCTTATAATGTATTTTGACAGACTTTGTCTTTATTTTTCTCCCAAATTCTACAGTAAAAATCTGTGAAACTTGGCATGGACAGAGCCATGTTTATTCTGAAGAAGAATTTATAGAAAATGTCATGTCAACTCTGAAGCAATTGTATTAATGCCATTAGAAAAAGAAGGAAATATAATCCTTATAATGTATTTTGACAGACTTTGTCTTTATTTTTCTCCCAAAATGTACAGTAAATCCTGGTGAAACTTGGCATGGACAGAGCCATGTTTATTCTGAAGAAGAATTTATAGAAAATGTCATGTCAACTCTGAAGCAATTGTATTAATGCCATTAGAAAAAGCAGGAAATATCACCCTTATAATGTATTTTGACAGATTTTGTCTTTATTCTTCTCCCAAAATGTGCAGTAAATCCTGGTGAAACTTGGCATGGACAGAGCCATGTTTATCCTGAAGAAGAATTTATAGAAAATGTCATGTCAACTCTGAGGGAATTGTATTAATGCCATTAGAAAAAGCAGGAAATGATCAATGTCTTAAATATTTTGACAGACTTTGTCTTTATTTTTCTCCCAAAATGTGCAGTAAATCCTGGTGAAACTTGGCATGGACAGAGCCATGTTTATCCTGAAGAAGAATTTATAGAAAATGTCATGTCAACTCTGAGGGAATTGTATTAATGCCATTAGAAAAAGCAGGAAATATCACCCTTATAATGTATTTTGACAGATTTTGTCTTTATTCTTCTCCCAAAATGTGCAGTAAATCCTGGTGAAACTTGGCATGGACAGAGCCATGTTTATCCTGACGAAGGATTTATAGAAAATGTCATGTCAACTCTGAGGGAATTGTATTAATGCCATTAGAAAAAGCAGGAAATATAAACCCTTATAATGTATTTTGACAGACTTTGTCTTTATTTTTCTCCCAAATTCTACAGTAAAAATCTGTGAAACTTGGCATGGACAGAGCCATGTTTATTCTGAAGAAGAATTTATAGAAAATGTCATGTCAACTCTGAAGCAATTGTATTAATGCCATTAGAAAAAGCAGGAAATATAATCCTTATAATGTATTTTGACAGACTTTGTCTTTATTTTTCTCCCAAAATGTACAGTAAATCCTGGTGAAACTTGGCATGGACAGAGCCATGTTTATTCTGAAGAAGAATTTATAGAAAATGTCATGTCAACTCTGAGGGAATTGTATTAATGCCATTAGAAAAAGCAGGAAATATCATCCTTATAATGTATTTTGACAGACTTTGTCTTTATTTTTCTCCCAAAATGTGCAGTAAATCCTGGTGAAACTTGGCATGGACAGAGCCATGTTTATCCTGAAGAAGAATTTATAGAAAATGTCATGTCAACTCTGAGGGAATTGTATTAATGCCATTAGAAAAAGCAGGAAATATCATCCTTATAATGTATTTTGACAGACTTTGTCTTTATTTTTCTCCCAAAATGTACAGTAAATCCTGGTGAAACTTGGCATGGACAGAGCCATGTTTATCCTGACGAAGGATTTATAGAAAATGTCATGTCAACTCTGAGGGAATTGTATTAATGCCATTAGAAAATGCAGGAAATGATCAATGTCTTAAATATTTTGACAGAATTTGTCTTTATTTTTCTCCCAAAATGTACAGTAAATCCTGGTGAAACTTGGCATGGACAGAGCCATGTTTATCCTGACGAAGGATTTATAGAAAATGTCACGTCAACTCTGAAGCAATTGTATTAATGCCATTAGAAAAAGCAGGAAATATAAACCCTTATAATGTATTTTGACAGACTTTGTCTTTATTTTTCTCCCAAATTCTACAGTAAAAATCTGTGAAACTTGGCATGGACAGAGCCATGTTTATTCTGAAGAAGAATTTATAGAAAATGTCATGTCAACTCTGAAGCAATTGTATTAATGCCATTAGAAAAAGCAGGAAATATAATCCTTATAATGTATTTTGACAGACTTTGTCTTTATTTTTCTCCCAAATTCTACAGTAAAAATCTGTGAAACTTGGCATGGACAGAGCCATGTTTATTCTGAAGAAGAATTTATAGAAAATGTCATGTCAACTCTGAGGGAATTGTATTAATGCCATTAGAAAAAGCAGGAAATATCACCCTTATAATGTATTTTGACAGACTTTGTCTTTATTTTTCTCCCAAATTCTACAGTAAAACTCTGTGAAACTTGGCATGGACAGAGCCATGTTTATTCTGAAGAAGAATTTATAGAAAATGTCATGTCAACTCTGAGGGAATTGTATTAATGCCATTAGAAAAAGCAGGAAATGATCAATGTCTTAAATATTTTGACAGACTTTGTCTTTATTTTTCTCCCAAAATGTGCAGTAAATCCTGGTGAAACTTGGCATGGACAGAGCCATGTTTATCCTGAAGAAGAATTTATAGAAAATGTCATGTCAACTCTGAGGGAATTGTATTAATGCCATTAGAAAAAGCAGGAAATGATCAATGTCTTAAATATTTTGACAGACTTTGTCTTTATTTTTCTCCCAAAATGTACAGTAAATCCTGGTGAAACTTGGCATGGACAGAGCCATGTTTATCCTGACGAAGGATTTATAGAAAATGTCATGTCAACTCTGAGGGAATTGTATTAATGCCATTAGAAAAAGCAGGAAATATAAACCCTTATAATGTATTTTGACAGACTTTGTCTTTATTTTTCTCCCAAATTCTACAGTAAAAATCTGTGAAACTTGGCATGGACAGAGCCATGTTTATTCTGAAGAAGAATTTATAGAAAATGTCATGTCAACTCTGAGGGAATTGTATTAATGCCATTAGAAAAAGCAGGAAATATCACCCTTATAATGTATTTTGACAGACTTTGTCTTTATTTTTCTCCCAAATTCTACAGTAAAACTCTGTGAAACTTGGCATGGACAGAGCCATGTTTATTCTGAAGAAGAATTTATAGAAAATGTCATGTCAACTCTGAAGCAATTGTATTAATGCCATTAGAAAAAGCAGGAAATATCACCCTTATAATGTATTTTGACAGATTTTGTCTTTATTCTTCTCCCAAAATGTGCAGTAAATCCTGGTGAAACTTGGCATGGACAGAGCCATGTTTATCCTGAAGAAGAATTTATAGAAAATGTCATGTCAACTCTGAGGGAATTGTATTAATGCCATTAGAAAAAGCAGGAAATATCACCCTTATAATGTATTTTGACAGATTTTGTCTTTATTCTTCTCCCAAAATGTGCAGTAAATCCTGGTGAAACTTGGCATGGACAGAGCCATGTTTATCCTGAAGAAGAATTTATAGAAAATGTCATGTCAACTCTGAGGGAATTGTATTAATGCCATTAGAAAAAGCAGGAAATGATCAATGTCTTAAATATTTTGACAGACTTTGTCTTTATTTTTCTCCCAAAATGTACAGTAAATCCTGGTGAAACTTGGCATGGACAGAGCCATGTTTATCCTGACGAAGGATTTATAGAAAATGTCATGTCAACTCTGAGGGAATTGTATTAATGCCATTAGAAAAAGCAGGAAATGATCAATGTCCTGTATATTTTGACAGACTTTGTCTTTATTTTTCTCCCAAATTCTACAGTAAAACCCAGAGAAAGTTGACACAGACAGAGTCTTGGGTGTCCTGAAAAAGAATTCATTCCAATTTTATTGTTAACTCTGAAGGAATTTGAATAATGCCTGTCTAAATGTCAAGGAGTGCTATAATGCATTGTGACAGACTTTGCCATTCATTTTCTTCCAAATTCTACAGTAAGACCCAGTGAAAGTTTACACAGATAGAGACTTGGTCGTTCTGAAAAATAATTTCTTGACATTTCCGTATTAACTGTGATGGAATTTGAATAATGCATGTAGAAAATAGTAGGAAATAATCAATGCTATAATGTATTTTAGCAGACTTTATTTTTACGGAAAACTCCACAGTATAATATATTTGAACATAATATAACTGTATATTTTATCTTTTGTGTTTTGGGGCACATTTAATTCATAACCGCTGAAATATAGGTCTTCGTCAGCTTTTTGGCCGCTTCATGTCTCCGTACCGTAATACTACAAACAGACGTGCAGCAGAATCCAGGTGGCGGCTGGCTTGACCGGGTATTCATGGATGGCGGCTCACTTGACCGCGGTGGATCCATGAACAAAGAGGTAAGATTATAAAGAGTTGGAGATAAAGGCTCATTTACGTCTAACGTTATATTAATCTGCATAACGATGTTTTCCTTTTCCTCTCCGTCCAGGCTTTTTCAAGCGTTTTCCAAGTTTCTAATCCACACTCAAACGTCGGAAAACGTTAAATTTGCCTTACTTTGTTGGTGTAAACCTCATAAAAGCTGAAACAGACCAAATAGACATGTAATTCTAATATCTCATTATTGACTGACGCTTTCAGATTAACGTTAAGTTATATGTTTGATCTAAAACGAAACTGCCCTCATGTTTTACCTCAAGACTAACTTTACTATTGTGAGTAAACGTCCTGTCATCTTTGCAATACTCTAATATGAAGAGTGTACAATGTAACATCATTAATATTATATAACGGGCACAATACCAATATAAACATACACTGGTGGCCAAAATGAAAAGAACACTAGTATTTTCAGCAGCTAAAAATGGTTTTAGGTCAGTTATTTCTGTTTTTTGCTGTAGTGTGTCAGCAGGAAATATCAGTTTGCATGATATTTCAGTTCATTTTGCCATCAATTGTAATAATCCAGTGAGATTTTCTTGTCTGACAGCAGCCAGTGCTCCACACAGAGATCTGATCTGATCATCATCCAGTCTGTCTGGAATGTCATGAAGAAACAGAGCAAACTGAGACTAAATCCAGAAGAACTGTGGCAACGTCTCAAAGTTGCTTCAAGAAACCTACCTGCAAAGCTACATTACTGTTAAAAGTTTCAGGCACTTGTGGAAACATGCTGTAGTATGAGGATGCTGTCAAAAATAATATCATAAATAGATTTTCTTTATCAATTAACTATGGAACTTGGGACCATAGTTGCTTTTGGGAAACGCACCCTTGGATGATGATGAGATCAGATCTCTGTGTGGAGCACTGGCTGTAGTCAGACAAGAAAATCTCACTGGAGTATTACAATTGATGGCAAAATGAATGTTTGAACCATTTTTAGCCGGTGAAAGTACTAGTGTTCTAAACATTTTAGCCAGCACTGTATATATCTATTGGTACAATATGCATCACATGACTAAACATGCGTTATCATTTTCAAATACCTCCGTTTTAAACACTTCACACTACAATGTGAAAAATGTGTTTTCAAATTTATCAACTTTGGAGAGTTTTCAAAAAGCTCAGTTTTCCTTGACAAAAACGCCATCTCTATGTGGACGGAAGGACAAGACTATAAGAAAAATAAGTTTTTTTTTTAACAAACAAGTTAATATCCACTTGCAAGCATGCATATGCAGCCCAAGCTACTTGTTATTGCTGTTCAGTACAGTACAAAATATTATGCACCATATCAGCGATTTAGTTTGAGTGCTGAATGCATTGTTTTTAAACTACAACTGTTTTGGATTGCACATCTCTCATTAGGTATACAGTCATGCGTACCTTTTGAAAGTCTGTTCATGTTTTTCTCTTGGTTCCTCTGCAGAATACGTTATCCCGTCTCCCTGTTATGTCTGGGAAACGGGCTCACACCAACAGTATGGATGGGGAGCAACAGCAGCCTGTGCAGGTGTGTTTTTAGTCGGTTCAGATTTATTTTCCTTATGCTTTTATCACAAATTTTAGAATATATTTAATGGAAACACATCCCCACTTTTCTCCAGAAGAAAATGCGCAAGATAGATACAGAACTGCCTCAGAGGTTCAGACCTGCGGCTAGTGTTGTGCCCCCAAGACGCCCTGTGGCTGTCAAAGCTCCTGGTTGGTTATACTGAAATTTAACATCTCTGTTTGTTTTTTTTGGGGCCATTTGACTTAACAGATGGGGTCTTCATGTTGTCTCTCTTCTTTTCCAGTCAAAGCTCTTCGTCCAACTGGAGCCGCGACAGTGGCCGTCGCCCCCGCAAGAGGTATTGCAAAACACATGCTTTAACTGATCATAAACACACAAAATCTCACTTGACACTACTAAAATCAGGTCAGTAGCACAAACTGTGGGTTAAAATATTTTATTTATTTATCTGTAAATAATCAGTGAGCACCATCAATATTATAACCACAGTAAATGCAAAATGTGAATATCCCAACTTAACATCAACTTTGTCTTTGCATCAAGGTGACCAGAGAAAACTTGTTGCAGCAGTACCTAAAGGTAAAACATACATGCATATGTATGTCAAACATTTTGGTCTGCAAGTAATATAATACAGTATAATAAAATAGATGACTAATGGCTAATTTATCCACTTTCAGCAGCTGCAGGTTTAGGTGCATCACGGAGGCCAGGATGGGACCTGAAGGGCAAAGTGAGTGACATGGAGGCCAAAGTCCATAATTACCAGAGCAAAATAAAATCGGTAAATCTGGAAAACGATCATCTGAAGGTCTCTATAACCAAAGCCCAAAAGCATAAGGCTGAAATCGAAGATGAGAACAAAGGTCTCAAAAAGCGTCTCAGGTAAGCATGTTAAAAATAACTCCATAACGAATCAGAACTTGGTGGTCTTTTTTTTATTTGTCTGAGAATATTCCTGATTCTGTTGTAGGGATTGTGAAGAGGAGCTGGAAAAGCTGGCTACTGTGAAAGATGACCTGGCACAAACCTCTACGGAGAGAGATGGTCTTAAGAAAGACCTCAACAAGCTAAGCGAGGAGCATAAGGTTTTGGAAGGACTCCGGGATCACTTGGAGTCTGAACTCCGCAATATACAGGTAAACATTCATACAGCCACATTTACACCTTTTAATTAACATCTACTTTTTGTAATCTGATTCTGTCAAACTCTTCCTGTGTCTTTCTCAGACTCAGCTCGCCATTCACGCCTCTACACTGAGGCAGTGTCAGGACAGTTTGAAGGAGAGCCAAGAAATGGTCAGGAACCTTGAGGAAACTGTGGCCCATCAAAAAGAAGAGCTCCACCTTGGAGAAATGGAGCGAAGGAAGCTCCACAACACTATTCAAGAGCTGAAAGTGAGCTTTCATAGAGTTGTTTGGAGATTATAAAACTGTATTGTTTATTTGGTATGTGACACCATGGATCATAACCATTAATGACGGAACGAGTAATAATATATTCTGTTGGCTTCTTGGTGTCTGTTTGTCATTATGTTGGGTAACTTTTCTTAAAGTGAGATTGTCCAAAATCCCTCTTATGTATTTAGTCATTTATGTTCAAATATGGATTAATTAATCTATACTCTCTTTTTAGGGCAACATCCGAGTGTTTTGTAGGGTCCGCCCACTGCTGACTGGCAATCAGTCTGATATTCTGCACATCCAACTGCCGGCCCATGACAACAAGGCTGTTACCCTTGCCAAAACGGAAGAGGTATATGCGTCCCATCATGTTTCTGAAGCCACACCCACTCGTGGGAAAGCTACTGTCTCTCTCAACTCTCTTCCTCTAGCAGCAGCTTAATTTAAATAAGGAGACTGAGCTGTAGTAACTAACGGTAATGACAGTAACTCGCGATTGAGCGACGGACCACTGATACTCATGTGCTCTAGTTATTATGCGTTTTCGACATGAAGCAGTGCTACACAGAACGATCAATGTTTGACATCAAATTACTGAGAGAGTGATTCGAAAGCATAAGGAGTGTCTGCTCTCTATAGCTCTCAGTATAGTCTGTGTGCAGTCAATGCTGCTTCAAGTCCGCTTATAGTGTTGGGGTAGAGGCCGTGTTCGGTTGCGTCATCGAGTCATGATTTAGCCCCGCCAAAAAAATCCTGATCACGAAAATGCTGAAAAACTGTTTAAAGGTATAACTCCACAATTAAGTACTACGTAGTTCACAGTTTTTGTAATGTTTCAGCAATGCATTTCTAACATTTATAATGTGTTTACAGACAATTCTCAGAATTTACTTTACACAGACCAACAACCTTTCAAATTCCCTCTTCTCTTAGTCGCACACAGGGCGCACCGCTGACACTCAGAAGAGCTATAACTTCAGCTTCGACCGTGTGTTCGGGCCGTGTGACTCTCAGCGTGAGGTTTTCGAAGAGATCTCTCTGCTGGTACAGTCTGCTCTGGATGGGTACAACGTTTGTTGCTTTGCTTATGGCCAAACCGGCAGCGGGAAGACCTTTACTATGGAGGGGGGCGATCTGGAGGACTTGTGGGGAGTCATTCCACGTGCTGTCCAGCAGATCTTCAAGTCTGCCAAAGCACTCCAAGAGCAAGGGTGGCAGGTAAGGGCAACATATTTTCCTATGAAATATTTGTTGTTCAAATTAGGTTAAATAAGTTTTGATAGTAGGTTTTGTTCACTGAGTGGTATTGTTTGTGGCCTCCTCATGGTTTGTTTATGAATAGATTGTTTCTGTGTTGGTATTTTTAGTACACCTTCACTGCCAGCTTTGTGGAGATCTACAATGAGACTCTTCGAGATCTTCTTTACACAGGAAAACCAAACAAGAGACCTGAGCATGAGATCAGGAAGGTCTCCAACAATGAGATCACAGTTACCAACCTGACTTACCAAAAGGTCAACAATGAAGATGAGGTACTGCTCATTTATAAATCACATCATTGCACAGAAATATTAGATAACACTACCTTGAAATTCACAGTAAACCGTGTTGTATTTGATCTGTTCACACATGAGTGTGCAGTTTATTAATGTTTATTTCTTTCCTCATGTCTCAGGTGCAAAACTTGATCATGCTGGCAAACCAGAACCGGTCCACAGCTCGCACAGGCATGAACGATCACTCTTCACGTTCTCACTCTGTGTTCCAGCTAGACATAGAGGGACAGAACTCTGATCGAGACACCAAGTGCAAGTGTAAGAATCACAGAGTACCTTGATTTAATAGATAAACTGCACTTTATAAAGGGGATGGAGGTCTAATTAAGAGTAGTCTTAATTAGGGCTGTCAATTTGGATTTCGAATATTCGTTTAATATAAAATAAAAATCCACATTCGAATGCAAAAACGTTGCATTATGTGAGCCAGGCAGCCTTATCAGTGGCGCACGAAATGCAATGACAATGTAAGTGCTGTTGCTTTTTAATGTTTTTGTTAGCCTATCCAGTTGAATTCAAAAAGAGAACATCATTGTGGAGGTGATATTGTTTACTTCTAAACTGAAACCAAGCCGTTCAGACTGAATGCATATTTTGTGCGTCTCTAGAGGGTCATCTATCACCGTTGCACTCGCGTCTAGCTCAAGATAGAAGACCCCCCTTTTTCCCCCCTAATTAAAATTATTCCTTTTAATTTCGAATATTGATATTTAAGTGCAAAATAATAAAAATAGTTTTTCAGCCATTTTGACAGCCCTAGTCTTCATATTGAGTTTGCCCATAGTTATATTTGATATTGATGCCTGACTTTAATTGTATGACTGATTGTTATTGATTGCGTTTCAGCTGTGCTGTGTCTGGTGGATTTGGCCGGTAGTGAGAGAGTTCAGAAGAGTCAGTCTCAAGGAGAGCGATTCAAGGAGATGACCGCCATTAACTCTTCCCTCACCAATCTGGGAATTGTGATCGCTGCTTTGGCCAACAAGGTATGTTTTTAGCTAACTATGTGAAACCAATTCTGAGTTATTGGAGAATATAACGCTGCAATATCATAGTTTATTTTCAAAACCAAAATTACAGTTTTCTAGATTTCTTGGTACATTATGCATTATAAGTAGTGAGCTATAAATGTTGTCTTCAGTAATATGACTATAATGTTTTCTCACATTAATTTTCTACAGGAGAACTTTATTCCCTACCGTAACTCAAAGCTCACATACCTCCTCCAGAACTGCCTCGGAGGCAACAGCAAAACGTGAGTATAATGCTCAAGTACATGTTTGTTTTATAGCATTAGATGATATTTTCTTTCAGGGCTTTGCAGAATATAGTTCTTGTGAATTTAATGAATATGTGACTCATTTCTTTTCCTCTGTACAGTTTGATGTTTGTGAATATATCACCTGAGGAAGAGAGCTTCAGTGAGTCGCTGAATTCTCTGCGCTTTGCCAGCAAGGTGAGGGATCTCATGGTGATCACATCAGTGTTTTTAGTTCATGAAAGTCTCCTAATCTTCATCACCGTCACATTTACTGTGTTGCAGGTGAACGACTGTGTCATCGGAACAGCCTCAGCTAATCGGAAGTAGTTCAGCTGTTATTTCCACTGTGGTCTCTTTAAGTTTTGAACTTTTTTTAAAATCTGAATTTTTTTCATTTTATATCCTCATCTCTCCTGTCTTTTGTATATTTTTATATTTCTGTGATGCATTTTTAATGTTCTCTCTTACTAGCAAACAATTTTTATTAATGTTTTAACAACCACCAAATGCATATTTCACTGCATCTCAGAAGGTGATCAATAAAATTTCTATTTTGGCATGTAATGCAGTGATGAGCCTCATTATGATGCCAAATGGACAAAGTTTGTAAAATCTCGTTCTTGTGGATATAGTTTGTAGTTTTATGGAAATGCAAATGAGAATAGCTTCTCTTACAAACAAGTTATAGTAATCGTAGTTTGTCAAATTACTTAAATGAAACTGAGGTAACTTGAACTTTGCTACTGTTCTCAAGAAATAAAATTTTACAAACTCTGAAAGCTTCTTTCAATGTTTAAAAGATATCCTATGGTAATATAATTAAAGCAATAATCCTTTGTTATTGGTCAAATGTTGTAAACATTAGCATTAAACATGTAAGTCCTATGAGGGATCAAATCAGTGCACAAATGTACTCTTCCAGTATAAAATACTAATCTTCTTTGGTCCATAACTTTAAGGATTTTTTTTTTGTGTGATATACAGGTGCTGGTCATAAAACTTGAATATCATGAAAAAGTTGATTTATTTCAGTAATACCATTCAAAAAGTGAAACTTGTATATTAGATTCATTCATTACACACAGACTGATATATTTCAAATGTTTATTTCCGTTAATTTTGATGATTATAACTGACAACTAATGAAAGTCCCAAATTCAGTATCTCAGAAAATTAGAATATCAATTAAGACCGATGCAAAAAAAATATTTTTAGAAATGTTGGCCAACTGAAAAGTATGAATATGAAAAGTATGAGCATGTACAGCACTCAATATTTAGTTGGGGCTCCTTTGGCCTGGATTACTGCAGCAATGCGGCGTGGCATGGAGTCGATCAGTCTGTGGCACTGCTCAGGTGTTATGAGAGCCCATGTTGCTCTGACAGTGGCCTTCAGCTCTTCTGAATTGTTGGGTCTGGCGTATTGCATCTTCCTCTTCACAATACCCCATAGGTTTTCTATGGGGTTAAGGTCAGGCGAGTTTGCTGGCCAATCAAGAACAGGGATACCATGGTCCTTAAACCAGGTACTGGTAGCTTTGGCAGTGTGTGCAGGTGCCAAGTCCTGTTGGAAAATGAAATCTGCATCTCCATAAAGTTGGTCAGCAGCAGGAAGCATGAAGTGCTCTAAAACTTCCTGGTAGACGGCTGCGTTGACCTTGGACCTCAGAAAACACAATGGACCAACACCAGCAGATGACATGGCACCCCAAACCATCAATGACTGTGGAAACTTTACACTGGACCTCAAGCAACGTGGATTATGATTAGATTAGATTAGATTCAACTTTATTGTCATTGCACATCTAAGGTACAGGGCAAAGAAATGCAGTTAGAATCTAACCAGAAGTGCAATAAGCAGAGGTACAGGATATACAGTGCCTACAATATGTTACATATGTACAGAATATACAGATAAGGCAGTAGTACTATGGACATAATTTACACATTTTTAAATACTATCAGTATGATATACAGATGGGTGATATGAACATACTATACAGATGGATTGTGCAGTAAATGTATGTACACTATGAGCAAAAACTATGAATATAATTACAAATGGATATGAAAAGCTATACATTAAGATATATAAACACTAGTGCAATGAACATTGAAAGTGCATAGAAATAAACATTTCCAGTACTCAGTGTGTAGATTGTTTTTTTGTTTTTTTTAAATCGATTTAATGATGGGGAGGGGTGAAGAGTTTGTAGTGACGTGTGAGGGGGGTATCATTGGGCATTGTTTAGTAGGGAAACAGCTGTAGGGAAAAAGCTGTTCCTGAGTCTGCTTGTCCTTGTTCGGAGGCTCCTGAAGCGCATCCCAGAGGGCAGTAAATTAAACAGTCTATGGTCAGGGTGAGAGGAGTCCTTAAGAATGCCGTGAGCTCGACGTAAACAGCGTTTTCTCTGGACGTCCTCAATGGCAGGAAGTGGTGTCCCTGTGATGCGTTGGGCGGTTTTCACCACCCTCTGCAGTGCCTTGCGGTCAGCAGCTGAGCAGTTCCCATACCAGACTGTGATACAGTTGGTCAGGATGCTTTCAATTGCACACCGGTAGAAGTTAACCAGGATGGCTGGAGACAGGTGGTTCTTCTTCAGTGTCCTAAGGAAGAAGAGGCGTTGGTGAGCCTTCTTGACTAGGCTGGATGTGTTGGTGGTCCAGGTCAGGTCCTCCGAGATGTGGGTTCCCAGGAACTTGAAGCTGGAGACACGTTCAACAACCATCCCGTTAATGTGGATGGGGTCATGCGTTCCACTTTTCTTCTTCCTGAAGTCCACAATAAGCTCCTTTGTCTTGCTGGTGTTGAGGAGCAGGCTATTGTCAGCACACCATGCAGCCAGGTGCTGTACCTCCTCCCTGTAGGCAGTCTCATCGTTGTCTCTGATGAGGCCAATCACTGTGGTGTCGTCAGCAAACTTGATGATGAAGTTCGATCCATGCACAGGCCTGCAGTCATGGGTGTAGAGGGAGTAGAGAAATGGGCTCAGCACACAGCCCTCTCAGCACACAACCCCACACAGATTATGTGCCTCTCCTCTCTTCCTCCAGACTCTGGGACCTTGATTTCCAAAGGAAATGCAAAATTTACTTTAATCAGAGAACATAACTTTGGACCACTCAGCAGCAGTCCAGTCAAGACGCTTCTGACGCTGTCTCTTGTTCAAGAGTGGCTTGACACAAGGAATGCGACAGCTGAAACCCATGTCTCGCATACGTCTGTGCGTGGTGGTTCTTGAAGCACTGACTCCAGCTGCAGTCCACTCTTTGTGAATCTCCCCCACATTTTTGAATGGGTTTTGTTTCACAATCCTCTCCAGGGTTATCCCTATTGCTTGTACACTTTTTTCTACCACATCTTGTCCTTCCCTTCGCCTCTCTATTAATGTGCTTGGACACAGAGCTCTGTGAACAGCCAGCCTCTTTAGCAATGACCTTTTGTGTCTTGCCCTCCTTGTGCAAGGTGTCAATGGTCGTCTTTTGGACAACTGTCAAGTCAGCAGTCTTCCCCATGATTGTGTAGCCTACAGAACTAGACTGAGAGACCATTTAAAGGCTTTTGCAGGTGTTTTGAGTTAATTAGCTGATTAGAGTGTGGCACCAGGGGTCTTCAATATTGAACATTTTCACAATATTCTAATTTCCCGAGATACTGAATTTGGGACTTTCATTAGTTGTCAGTTATAATCATCAAAATTAAAGGAAATAAACATTTGAAATATATCAGTCTGTGTGTAATGAATGAATCTAATATACAAGTTTCACTTTTTGAATGGTATTACTGAAATAAATCAACTTTTTCATGATATTCTAATTTTATGACCAGCACCTGTATATATATATATTTTTTATTATTTATTTAAACATTACAATTGCCAATTGAATTTATTTTAAACCCATCAGAATAAAATAACGAAGGAAATTTCTGGATCAAATTGTTTTAGATGAAGCATAGCTAACTGCTCTGTTGTTGTTGAAGGCTGGAACAGTGGTAACAATTTTAATAAGATGGTTATAATTTATATGGTTTCTAATACTCTAAAACAACACTTGTTGCCATGACAATAGAGAATCGGATCCAGTGTCTGCTTCCCTTTTTTAGTCGGCCGAGTCTAGAGCAGCTGTCTGGGATTTCTTAAAGGCAAAACCAGACTCCAAACCCGATGTCAGTCCACCATTACGGTGGGAAACGTCGATCTATCATAATGAAAACCCCTCTTTTGAGTGCCTGACGGACATATTTAAATCGGTAAGATATCTTGCTCGATAAAAAGAGTCTGATTTATGACACGTGCTTCTTAAGGCCACACGGATCGGTTTCGCAGCGGCTGGCTAATGTGAATAAGAGCCGTGCGCGAACTCTTAAACGGGGCTCTGAGAGTTTATACGTGGCGAATATGATTTTAATACACGCTGACAGAGAGCTCGCGCAAGCCACAGCCTGTTTGTTGACCAAACACCAATGCAACTTTAATGGATAGCGAAATATTCACACTGAGGCATTATAACGGTCTGAGGAAACTATATTCGTGATGCATGTTATTATTAGACAACGGAAAGACTACCTAACACGTGAATAAATAAAGTGTTCATGCAGTGCCTGGTCAATGCCCCTTGTTCTTTGGACCTGCAATAGCATTTGCTGGGTTCAAAGAGATCGAAATTAATATTGTATTATGTTATGAGGATAATCAAAACACCTCTTTTTAGCAGCTGTTTGTTTATCTACTTATGTTATCTAAAATATGTTTATGTAACATTTATTAAATATATAGCATATCTTTATTATATAAACAGTATTTTTTTTCATGTGAAAGTGGCTGAAAGTCATTCATTTTCAAAGTAAATTTCATTTTTATGCAAATGAGATTAATTCTGTTGTTACTCTGGTTTATAACCGAACTGTGTGTGAATATGTATTCAGCAATTTAATACAACAGGACTGACAACCGTATAATGTTGCTGTGTGGAAGTAGCCTTTGTAATGTGAAGTTGTGTCCCAAATGATGCACTATACACTATTGGTACACTATCTGTGTACTTGGTTGGAGTAGGTACTACATTTGAATTTGAACTTACTTTGTGGCCGTTAAAAAATTACGTTCTGTTTATTATGAATATGGGTGGTATGAATGAAATTTGGACGTGCTATATCCACCGTGTTGTTATTATAATGTGACCTACCAATGTTAGTTATGTCGCTTCGCTGAACGTAGTGTACATATTTATTCTGTGCACTATGTACTCAACTGTCTAGTGTATGACTTATATAAGGTTATTTTGTCATCCGGCATCAGAGTCTGATATTTCCTCCTCTTCCCGCAACAATTAATTGCATGAAGTGTCCCGACATTTTACACTTCATTTTTTCGGTTAATTAAGTGCATTATCCAGGCATTTGAAGTGCACCTTTTCTTTTTGGAATTTTCAGTGGGAACACCAATTACATTATTTATGATAAAAACGGTGCATAATAGTGCATAAGAATAGTGCATAAGCATGCAAATTGGGACAAACATTAAGTTTGCACTGAAATTTATAATTTATTTTATGATGCTCTTCCCTTGCAGGAATGCAGTCGGCCACGGCGGACCAAGGCTATGGTGACTCTGCAGGTTCAGTGGTGCAGGTGTGCTTCCCCAGTGTGCAGGCCTCAGTGCTGGACAGCCTGAATCGGCAGCGTGAAGAAGGCCATCTCTGCGACCTCTCCATCCACGTTCAGGGCCAGGTGTTCAAGGCCCATCGGTGTGTGCTGGCTGCATCATCACCTTACTTCCATGACCAGGTACATATTTACCTTGAAGCCTAGATGGTGTAAAAGATCTCTTGAAACATGTATTGTAGATCACTCTGATTCTACATGGCCTCATCCCCTTGCTTACTGTTGCTAGGTCTGATAAGTGATTTCCTATTTGGAAATTCTCACTTTAGTTGTTGACAAACACTGAAAGAGACTCAATCAGATTGACTGAATTCTGACTGATATTCTGATTGATTAATAAAATTAATTGCATATGTGAGTATTTACTGAGAAAAGCCTAAAAATCAAGATAATTCAAATTATCTTTGAACACAAGAAGGTGTGTTGCATGGACTATAAATTCAATAAATAAATAAAACAATAAGTATGTATAATGAAATGTATAATAAGCTAGAATTTAAATCAAATTAATTGCATAATATTCTGACCCATTAATAAAACTAATTGCATGTTTGTATGTTAGTATTTATTGAGAAAAGCCTATAAATCTGAATAATTCAAATTATCTTTGAACACGCTGCATAGACAACATATGGAAGAAATAAAACAATAAATATGTGTAATAAAATATAGCATGAAAATAAGTGTTTTAGTATAACTGCAATACTATTCCATATTTTTATTAATGTTTTGAATAATTGTTTAATATTTTGTTTTTAATTTAAAAGTTTTAGTAATCAGTAATCGCTATTTAATAATTTAGTAACCGTTTTTAGTCATTCTTTCTTCAGTTTTAGTTATTTTACTTAAACTATACAAAAATGAGAAATGTTGCCTTGGGAGCTAGCTGAAGAAATATGGTTTTAATATATTTTATTGCAGTAAATGTTTATTTTATTATCTATCAATCAATCTAATATAAATCTATATTTTGTCACTATGACTTTTATGAGTGTTGAATACTGTAAAATGTATTTAAATCTATATAAATACATTTAAAGCTATATAAAATAAATTATATAAAATAATTCAAAGCTATACAACACACATGAGGAGCTGCAATATAGTTATATTAGACAAGTGCAAAATCTTAGCAGGTGCCAAGTTCTGTAACATTTCACAGACCAATTTTCTTTCACAATTAATATTATTAGGGATACCAGTTTCTATCAGATTTGTTTCTGCTTTCCAGGTGCTGCTGAAGAACATGTCCACTGTCTCCATCCCGGCCGTCATGGACCCCCTGGCGTTTGAGAGCGTCCTCAGTTGCGCGTACACCGGCCAGCTGCGAATGCTTCGCGAAGACATCGTTAACTACCTCACTGTTGGCAGTGTGCTTCAAATGTGGCACATTGTGGACAAATGCACTGAGCTTCTCAAAGGCAGGGGCGGTTCCAGTGGAGCTCAGGGATCCGGAGACAAGGAGAGCGCAGGGCAGAGCGGTGGCGCCAACAAGGTCGCCCCAGCGGACGGAGGAGACGCACCTTCGACTCCTCAACCTCCCAGCCGACCGTCTTTCAGCGAGAGCCAGTCACCGAGCAGCACCAATTACTTCAGTCCTAGAGACGCACACTTCGGCGGAACAATGGTGACCACCGGAGCAGTGGGAGAGGGTGCTGCTCACTCCACCCCGACCTACTGCATGCCCTCCGGCGGAGAGGAAGGCTTCATGATCGAAGAAGACGACGACGAGCTCTTGTTTCCCAGGAAAAGAGATCGGGGAGGCAAGCAAAAGGTCGCAACCTCCGTCTCTGATCAAGAGGTTGGGGTGAGCGACAGTTTTGGAGTTTCTTCGTATCAAGATGGAGACTCTTCTCCACCTCAGAAGCGGCCGTCATACAGTCAGCCGAGCATCATGCCGAGAAAACAGTGGGTGGTGGTGAAGACGGAGCACTCGAGAGACGACGACCTGATCGTGGTTTCGGGAGGAGAGGAGGGAGGAGACGATGAAGAGGAACGAGAGATGGAGATAGTCAGAGAGAGGGACAGGACATTTAACATATCGAACGTTAGGACCCTCTCTGGACTCAGAGAACAAGCTGAAATGGAAGCACAGGTCAGTAGTTTTGCATTAACTTAATTTTTTTAGGACTGGATAATATATTATCAATATATTGGGTACCATTTTATCTGTATTAAAAAAAGAATTATTTTACATGCTAATTACTCTAATATGCTTTTTATTTGTTCAGTTAAGTTGGAAAAATGACTAGTTAAAATATAAATGCATTGGTAGATTTCTTCACTTGTTTTGACCTCGTTTATACTTAAAACAAGTGAAAAAGTCTGCCAGTGTAGTAAGGTCAATTACACTCGCATTAAATATAGATTACCGGTATATTCTCTAAAAAAGTCGGAATCTTATGCAGTGTTGCTTCTCGTGTATATTTATTTTGTGTCAAGGATTTTTATATATTTTAACTGGAAAATTACTTATTAAGAATAGGGTTTTGTGAGTGAATGTAATCCTTGTCTTAGGTTTCCTAACAGAAGAATCACCCTCATTTAAATATATATATAAAGTAATATTTTTGAAGTTTTTTTAAGCTTTATCACCAGCACTTTTGGACACTTGTCACACATTAAAGAAGTCTACTAATTTCATTGCATTATATAAAAATATCAGACCATGTAGTATCTGTAAACAAAAGATTGTAGAGCTTTGTAGAACCAACTTCATTTTTGTGAGCCAGTTTTATATTGATTTGATCTCAAGGTAATTGTTTAAAGAATGTATGAAATCAGTTCATCAGACGGTGTCCAAGCAGAATAACCACTGGTGAAGTTCATCACATTAACAAATAAACATGCTCCACAAGGTTTGACAACAAGAAAATACCCAGGACTTTTTGTCTTAATGTTAAATATATACTGCTTCATATTTTGAAACCAAATATTTTGAAAAAATTATCAAAACCTTGTTTTTTAAGTGTAAGTTCTTGTTTCCATATATATTTTAAAAAATGCCACATTGTTTTAATATATTGATAAATAATCCATGTGATTGGATTATAGGGAATTTTTAAATGTCTTTTTATTTGAATGCCTAAATATTTTTGTATATCAAATATTGTCAAATGTGTAAAGAAAAAAAAAAGGATCAGAACAGATAATTTCAGCAAATCAGTGATTGATACTATAGTATACCCATAGATAAAACTGGATTGGAATAAGAGATGCAAAGATAATATGATGAAGTGGACAAAAATAAACTACAGCATTAAAAAAATATTCATAATTGAGGTGCACCAACAACAACTTACCATCCTCAATTACTCAAATGTCTTTTTTTCTCTAGGCTGACTATTGCCAGTCCTCGGAAGACTACCTCAAGTTTGAGAGCGGTTTGATGGACCAGATGTCCTCTCAACACCCTCCTGAGAACCCTGACCAATGCTCCAGCAGGACAGTGTCCACCCTGCTCGGTTCGGTTCAGTCGACAGCCGCCAGAGCTCAGCTCTTCCCTCTGGATATGCAGGGAAACCAGATTCTCCTGTACAATCAAGCAGCCCTGGAATCTACATCTCCATTAGGGCTCGCAGGAGGCATGTCAGGGGTGTCTCTAAAAGGAAGCCTCGAACACGGAGCGGTCCACTTACCTGGCCAAGGCGCTTTGGGGAGTGGGATGGAAGGATTAGACGGTAGCGCACCTGGAAGTTCAGGCAAGGTCTTCATGTGTCACTGCGGGAAGACGTTCACACATAAGAGCATGCGGGATAGGCACATTAACATGCACCTAGACCTGCGGCCCTTCCACTGCCCCGTCTGCACCAAGAAGTTCAAGATGAAGCATCACCTCACGGAGCACATGAAGACCCACACTGGTCTGAAACCCTACGACTGCCACGGCTGCGGGAAGAAGTTCATGTGGCGCGACAGTTTCATGAGGCATCGCTCGCATTGCGAGAGGCGCAGCAGGGCCGAAGGAAGAGCAAGATCCGAAAGGTCGGTCATTTTTCCACCACATCACATAAAGCTCCAGTCAGCCAATGAGACAAGCGTTGGCGCCAGAAGCGGGATCCCCGTTTTGTCTCCGCAACATTCCATGAGCAACAATAGCGTCTCTTGTCTCAACATGGCTGCTTCTGGGCGTCTTCTTGGAATCAGTTCTCAAAGTGGGCCGCATGGCATTGGATCTAGCGTTTTGGGCATTGGTGGCCATCGTAGCGGGTGTGTGGAAGAAGTCTGTGAGGGTGACGTTGACGAAAGCAGCGTCACATAAGAGGTTTCCCTCAGAAACCACCGTCCCATAAAACCAGAACACTTGTCTTCGGTTTCAAGGGACTATGGGCCAGATTTACTAATCAGGGAAAATTAGCGTTAGAACGCAATTCCATAAAAGCATAGTTGGGAGGGGAAAAATCTCAACAATATCTCTTTTCCATAATGACCAGTGCAATCTACCAAGAGCACCCAGGTTAAAATAGTACACTTCCATAATGTACTTAAAGTGCTCTATTTTCGCACACTAATTTTGTACTTAATATACTAAAAATTATTTTTTTGTACTTCTTAAGTGTACTCAACTTTGTTATTTTGGGACAAAATGAATATGAACTAAAATGCGCTTTTAAAATATCTCTGTATTTAAAAAATGTATTTAGCTACCACTTGAACCCATCTTTCATACACTAGTACACTCAAGTGTAGTACAAGTGGTAACTAAATACATTTTTTTAAATACAGAGATATTTTAAAAGCACATTTTAGTTCATATTCATTTTGTCCTAAAATAACAAATTTGTTTACACTTAGTTGATCTTAAGTTTATCTTACTAAAGAATCATTTTTAGTATATTAAGTATAAAAGTATTGCGTGAAAATAGAGCACTTTTAGTACATTATGGAAGTGTACTATTTTTAAACCTGGGCAGTGCAAATTACTGCCTGCTTTAAAGCATGCTTTTTTGGGCATTAAATAATGCCACAAATACCAGAGAATTGACGAGCGTAAATGTGTGATTCATTTAAATATTCTCCTCCCATAAATTTACAGATCGAATGGGAAACTTCTACAAATACATATTCAATAAGGTGAGTCGCAAAAATAACTGTCCACGCTTTTCAGTGCCAATTTCCCACAGTCTTAGTAAATCCTGACAGTAGTTTTTTAACACCAAATGAGGGTTTGCGTTGGCGCAAGCTGATAGTAAATCTGGCCCTATGTGCACAATTGTCTGATTCTTTACCTCATGTCGGTGAGTGCGCCATACAAGATGTCCCATGTGTGTTAAAAAATAATACCAATGACCAAGTGCCCATTGCTAGCTCACGTATGTATCTACTTAAAGACCAGGCTGCTATGGAGACTGTTGAAACCGTATCCCGGCCAGGAATAAGGTACAGTCGCCATCACGTTCAAGCTGCCTCACTAGCACAGAACATTCGTTCACTGTTGCTCTAAAGTGCCGTTCTGTTATTATATTATGTTGTACAGAGCTGTACATTACTGTAACTCATTTGGTCCATTCTTGATGTGAAGTTTTATTGTTCTGTCACTCAACTATATACAGAATATTCACTCTCAAAAGGTTTTAAATTTCTTGTTTTCTTAAATAAGAGACAAGAATATAGTTTCCTCTGCACTTTGGTGTCTTATGGCCTGTTCACACCAAGGACGATAACTATAATGATAACTATGAAGGCTCATTCACACAAAGATCTAACTATAAAAGTACATTCACACAAAGGATAACTATAACTATTAAGGCTCATTTGCAAAAAAATATGATAACTATAACAATGGCTATAAAGGTTTGTTTGCAAAAAAGGGTGATAATTATAACAATAACTAAAAAGGTCTGGTCACACCAAAAACTATAACGATAACAATAAAGGCTCATTCGCAAAAAGGATGACATCTATAAAGGGTCATCGCAAAAAGGATGAAAACTTTAACAATAACTATAAAGGTACATTCATAAAAAGAACGATAACTATGAAGGCTTGTTCACAAAAAAGATCATAAATTTATTATGATAACTATAAAGGTCTGTTCACACAAATAACGTAACTAACGATAAAGGCCCGTTCACAAAAATGTTGTAACAATAATTCTTAAGTTTTAATAATCTAATTCTAATTAATCATTCTAAGTGAATGGCAAAGTCCACATCACAACTATAATCATTCGATGACCAGGGGAAGTCGTGGCCTAATGGTTAGAGAGTCGGACTCGTAATCCAAAGGGTTCGAGTCTCGGGCCAGCAGGGATTGTAGGTGGGGGGAGTGAATGTCCAGCACTCTCTCCACCCTCAATACCACGACTGAGGTGCCCTTGAGCAAGGCACCGAACCCCCAACTGCTCCCCGGCGCCGCAGCATAAATGGCTGCCCACTGCTCCGAGTGTGTGTTCACGGTGTGTGTGTGTGTTCACTGCTGTGTGTGTGCGCATTGGATGGGATAAATGCAGAGCACGAATTCTGAGTATGGGTCACCATACTTGGCAGTATGTCACTTCACTTCATAAATATAGTGACTTTTTTTCCAGCTGATAAACGATAAAAACACTGACAGCCAATCAGAATGATAAAAGCACTAGAATCCTACTTTAAAGAGCTCAAGCATTTAAAGTGGCAGACGCCAAAAAATGCAGCACACACTTAAACAGAAATTTATCGTACTTTGGTGTGGATGCTAATATAGATATTGTTATAGTTCTTGGTGTGAACGGGCCTTAAAACTCAAATAATCATTCAAATTCTGTGAGAATAGCGATATCAATGAAGGCATAGAGGCTGCCTTTTTTCAGCTGATGAATGATTAAAAAACATTGACAGCCAATAAGAATCTATTCCACTTTAAAGAGCCCAAGCACAAAACCATAAAGCATGCTTATAATAAACGGAACATTATTGTGCTTTGGTGTGGATGCTAATATAGTTATCATTTTTGGTGTGAACGGGCTTTTACTACTTGAAGGGCAGGGAAGCGCAGGGTTTGTAGGTAGTTGGATCATGAAATGAATCAACTCGCAGTGCATTTTGGCTCAACAGTATGCCCTTTTACCCGTAAAACCAACATAAACATTGAGGGGGGACACATCCTCCTCACTACTGGTCAAAAGTCACCTGGCATCCAACTACTGAACTCCTTCGGTATTTTAGATGTAGCCTATAGTGAAACTGTAGTGATAGTTTACATGTTTGCCTTCCATGAAGGCCGAGCCCTGATTTGAGAATGGATGAAAAGCTTGAATGAAGTATGCAAATGACATGCCAAATTAGCGCGAACGTCTGCAACTGCCAAGAACGTTTAAGACATATGAAGATGATTTAACGGATCCTGATTGGGATCGATCAAGAGTTGTGTGGATGTTTGGATATGTTAATGCAGTGATCAGTAGTTGCCTTGTACCACAGATGCACCACAGAAACCATATACCTCAAACATTTGTGCAACTGTTCAATATATTACAATAAATAAAACCGGATCTGAAGATTGTGAGCTGGAAGGAATCACATATCTGTTGCTTATCCACACATTCTTATTACTTTTATATCAAACCTGTGTGTATTTCAGATTAGTGAGCAAAGTTGAAGTGTGAACAATAAAGTAGAGAACATTTGAAATCTAATTTAAAAATAACCAGTAGGTAAAAGCACGATTCAGTGCTCGCTTGAGTAATCTGGTTAGAGATCTGTATTTTGTACAGATAAATAAAAAAAATATTTGTTCTGTCTACAACTGTTGTGGTGAATCTGAACTAAATATGCGACAGACGGTAGCAGACTAAGCATTTTCCTGATGTGGACAGAATATGTCAATGGTTTTACAAGATTCAAGATCTTCAAATGAAAGAGAAATAAAGTATGTTGTGCACAAATTATGATTCATTCTTGTCTTATTACTGCTTGAAAGTCAGTCAGTTTTTAACTTTCTTCCTTTTTTGATATTTTCATTTACACTGATTGTTTTCAAGTGACAATACAATCAAAAACGAAAATTCTGCCATATTTTTTGGGGGGGCGGGGGGGCAAAATATCCTTAATATGTGTGTGTGTGTGTATATATATATATATAGGGATATTTTGCCCCAAAATAAATTATTATTCTTATAGAAAAAGGTATTACTTATCCACCAGTCTGGAGGAATAAATAATTATAGTATTAGAAAAAACTAATTTTACATTCAAGGCAAGTTTTGCACATATAATACAACTTGATTATTAATATAAATGTAAGTATAACTTTTAACAACAGCTTTAATATGGTTACCATGCACCTTGTTCTTTTGTCATGCTAATTAAATCCTCTATTTAAGCAGAGTAATTAAAACAAAAATAATAATATGACAATACTTGATCAATTTAATAGATCAATCATCAGCAGTTTACAGAAATCATTTCAATACTAAACGTCAAGTGCGGGTGGACACTTAACTCTTGTGCTTTATCACCTGAGGCCAGTTAAAGGGACAGTTCACCCAAAAATAAAAATTCTGTCAATATTTACTCTCAAGTCCTTTTAAATCCAAATACTGATATTTTTCTGTATTGCACACACACAAAAAAGGTGAAATTAATGCTTGAATTTTTATTTTTGGGTGAACTATTTCATTTAGATGTAATCTGAAAACAAAGCTTCCAATGTTTGTAAATTGGAGCATGTAAAGTAGCTCATAACTTAATTCATAAATTAATTCTGCTGAAAAACTCCACAGTGCACTATACAAAGTTATCAACATGTAAGTCAAACACTACACAAAATGGAAGCATTTATTGGGTTGAGGAGAGAAAGTTCACTTCCCCTTATGACTCTTGGCACAAAAGAGGATTGCATCCAAACCCTCAAACTAAAACCATAAATACACAAGATAAACCCTTGGAGTAGGAATGTTTAGAGGCAAGTCCCATTTACAATATACCAAAATACCTCTAAAAAGCCTGAATGAATAATGGCATGCCATTTTCCCTTGTATAAAAAGTAGACCGTGGCATTGTGTACCAGTGGTTCAAAACCTGACTGAACCAGTCCAAAATAAAATAAAGATTTTTGTTCTCTGTTCATACTGGCAGGCACTAACGGAGCAGGACGCTGACTGAGATGCCAGCTCAGTACCCTGTGATGGCAGAACTCAATCTGAATCAGACAGAACGATCACTTCCTCTGGGTCACACTGAGTCGCCACGTTCACCTGTGAACACATGAATGACAGGAGTTAGCACTTTGTTTAGTGGGCCAATAATGCTGTATGGCAGGGGTGTCAAACTCAGTTCCTGCAGAGTTTAGTTCCAACCCTGCTCCAACACACAAACCATGTAGTTTTCAAATAAGCCTGAAGGACTTGATTAGCTGGATCAGGTGTGTTCACAGTAACTAAAACTATTTAAAAACACATTAATTGACACCAAATTAAAAAACAACTATAATACTTTGAGTAAATATTTCAGCAACATTTCTCATTTTTGTTTTAAAGTTGAAGTGCTAAAATGACAAACTGAAAATAACTATTAAAATGAAACTGACATAAAACAACAACTAATAAAACCAACAAATCACAAAAATTAACTAAAATTAAAATGAAAAAAAAAAAATCTTACTAAATTCTATTATTAATAAATACTATGATAGCAAAAAAAAAAAAAAAAAACACAGCGGCAAATTTATTAAGATGGCTGAGAGGGCTGTAATGGAATAGTTATGCTAACATTTGTATTATTAATAAATATAATTCTAATATTTTCAATATTGAAAATCATTTAATTTATTATCATATATTTATGCATTTTATTATATTTTCAGTACAAATTTTCAAGTCTTGCTGTGTTTCTGATATATGAAGCTGAAATGAAATTCATAAAGCTGATACAAACCAGTGAAACTTGATCCCTAAACTGAATCACAGCAATATTCCTCTAGTTGTTGTTTAAAAAAAAAAAAGAAGATTTTAGGACAAAAGCAATAAGAGTGTACTTTTCTCTATGTCTGTTTCTTGTTTTTGCTTGTTTCATCTACCTCCATAATTTCAGCAAGTTTCCATGACAACATTTCACATTTGTGAAAAGCTGAAGTATTAAAACTTAAACTGAAAATAACTATAAAAATAAAATATACATATTTAAAAATAAATAAAAACAATTCAAATGCAAGCTAAAATTAAAATAAAAACAAACTCAAAAATATTAATAAATAATATAGTACTGTATTAATGAAAATGAAGTGATTTTACTGCAGTGACTGAGAAAGTTGCAATGGAATAAAGTCATGCTAAAATATTTGAGCTGTTAAAATCAGCCTTTTTGCTACAGGAGTGCTGTAATAATAACAACAAGCAAAACAATTCAGCAGAGATTCCAATGCATTTACTGCAGTTTTAATGCAAGCTAAAAGCAAACTGACACACAGTCACCTTATTTTTCTTAGGCGGTGGAGTGGCTCGTGAGCTTCTGACCCTGACCCGAGTCGAACTCCTCGTCCTGGTTAAATCTTTGTCCTCAGGACAGCAGATCACACCCATATCCAGAGGAATATCACTGAGAAAAACAGAAAGAGAAACACAACTGCATGATGCAAGCTCTGACACTTACGTCGTTCCAAACCTGTATGGATGTCTTCCTCCAGAAGAACACCAAAGAAAATCTTGACATCTGTCCTAGCACAAATCAGCACAGCAGCCAAAGATATTCTTGACATGTTTACGAAATCTTGACAATGGGTAATTCATGAAAAAATTCATTTGTTGAAGTTAATTTTCAAAAACAGATCAATATTCATCGATTAATATTCAAGATATCTAGATACAAAATTATTAAAGGTGAAAAATGTATTTTTTGTTAAACTACCTACACTGGCTGAATGAGAATGCAAATTTGCTCTCTGACAGCAGGTGGCGCTTAGGGAACAGCAGCAATAGTGTTTCCTTGGTTGCTTATAAACACTTCTTTAACGTGAATTATAAGGAAGCAAGATGAAAAGTCATTTTTATACATTCATATAAACCCCACCCCAAATGTATTGTGATTTGTTTAACATCTCAACTGACTTGAATTCATTGCATATTTTTTATTGATTTTCAACCGGCTTGGGGAGCATCGTTACATAAGTTATTAATTACACAGCTTCCCATGGAAAGTCTGTATGATTTATTCAGGTTTACCTGTCCTGTGTGCAATTCCCATTGTAGGCAGCAGATTGGTTCTCAGTGGATGATCGTTTCCTCTTCTTGTAGTTGCCCATCTCGTCGATCAGCAAAGGGCTTGTTTGAGGTAGTGGACTGCAGTTGGCTGATCTCATAGGGGTTGACGGTGTGTCCTGATTGGTGGAGACAGTTTCAGTGCAGGTAGTGGTGCTTTTAATGTGATTTGAGGAAATAAGTTCTGTCTCGTCATCGTCGGTAGGCATAGGTTCCAAAGTCTCTATGAACGGAGGGCTTTGTTTCGCCAGTCTGCCGTTTGTGTTTGTTTCCACAGATCCGGTCTCATGTGTGCTGCTGTCTGGAGACCGCTGGTCTTCGTCACCTTGATCCTCCTCTGTGTCCTGAATGGATGATTTGATTGACAGAGGAGAGTTCTCATCCATCGGCTGATCATTGTCACTGTTGTTTAACTGCTCTTCTTCGGCATCCTCTTCATCATTATCTGAAACGCATCAGCAAAGGAGAAATGGGTTTTTCCTGACAGGAAAGGGAAAAGCTACATAAAGGACAGAGATGAAGATGATTTATGCACTTCTTACCTGGACCAACTTGTTCTTGACTGGCTTGGATCTCATCTTCAATGTCAGGATCAGAGGAATCTTCCTCTTCTTCATCTTCCTCCTCCTCTTCTTCCTCCTCCTCTTTTTCTTCTGGTTCCTCCCTCTCTTTTTCTTTGCTGTCATTCTGTTGCCCATTAAGTGCCTGTAAATGTGAAGGAAGAACAAACAGATTCAAGACTGCTCATGATTTCAAGGAGATTCTGGCTTCATTTTGGACAATGCAGAAATAGGAATAAATTGTAAATATTTGATTTATATTTTAAGTCATTATGTAATATTACAACAGCGTTATTTACATCAATTAATTATAATTATTTTAAAACATTATTTAATGTATTCATTAAAATAGAATATAATATTTGTAATTTTTGTTTATATCTTACTAGTGCTGGGCAACGATTAATTGCGATTAATCGCATACAAAATAAACATTTTTGTTTATATAATACATGTGTGTGTATTGTTTGTATTTATATTTATGTACGTATATATAAAGACACAGCATTTATTTTGAAAATATTTACATGCATTTACATATATATATTTACATTATAAATATTTAATATATAAACAACATATTTTACTTAAATACACACACATGCATGTATATATATATATATATATATATATATATATATATATATATATATATATATATATATATATATATATATATATATATATATATATAATAAATATACACAGTACACACATATATATTATGTGCACAAAAACTTTTATTTTGGATGCGATTAATTGTAATTAATTGTTGCCCAGCTTACATATAAATTATACATATAAATTATATCTTTCATCAGTATCTTTGCATCAAAAAACAAGGTTTTTATTTTATTATCTTTAATTTTGATTACTGTAAAATATAATCATAATTATTTTCAATTTTATTTTTTGTATGCATGTATTTGAAAACATTTGAAGTATTTTACATTTTAGATTGATTCTATAACTGAATACATTTCAGATTCTACTGGAGAAAAACCAAATTCTGAAATGAATTATTGAACAACAACAAAATATAAGAATATATTTTGTTCTTTTACCTCTTTTTTCTGTCGGTCTCTCTCTTGTCTCTTTCTTGTTTCCTCGACATCTATGTCTTCCTGTTTATTAGCGTATTTGGTGATCACCTCCTCCAGGCTGCTGAGAGCCATGTCTCTGTTTGAGCGGAGTTTGCGATTTAGTGCTGGATCAGTGAGTGCAGGATCTAACGCTGAAGGAAACACAGGAAATTCACCTCGCATGCTGAACTTACAATCACTAAACATAACTGGAGTCCATTCATGCTTACATCTATCCAGAACTGTACAGAAATCGTTGGCGAGTGTAAAACATAAGACTAATACAATAAGACGATTATGTTCTCTAGCTGAATTAGAGAGTAACTGAATTGAATTACTAGGTTTGAAGGAGTCGGTGAGGTGGGAGCCGAAGTTGTAGACCATGTCAAGATGCCGTCTCTCCTGCAGTTTGTTGCCCGTCTCTCTGAAGGCTTCTTGAGCAATTTGTGTCATCTGTTTGCGGGTGAGTATGAGTTTGTAGCGTTCGTTGGCACGCTGAACCACCTTCAGGATATCGGTGTAGTCTGGTGGATTGTGAAGAGCTTCTGGACTGTTAATGTAGCATTCAATCTACAAATCAGAGAAAACGGTAAAGATGAAAAGGAAAGCAAAGAAAAATGATATTCATATTCATTATTTTCTTAATATTTGCCCCCTAGATTTCATTCAATGAGCAATTTTTATTCTTTATGAGGGTGTATTTTTCATTTAACCAATTTTTAAAAATCAGATTAATTTTAAGAAAACATCAGATGTCAAAAATAAGCTCTGGTGATTTCTGATGCTATTTAATTTTAAAGTTATAGTTCACCCAAAAATGAAAGTTCTGTTATTAATTACTCACCCTGATGTCGTTCCAAACCCATAAGACCTTTGTTCATCTTTGGAACACAAATTAAGATATTTTTGAAGAAATCCGAGAGTTTTCTGACCATCCATGTTGAACCGTTGAAGTCGTTACTTTTGTTTTGTTTGTGCACAATAAGTATTCTCGTAGCTTCATAAAATTAAGGTTGAACCACTGATGTCACATGGACAATTTTAACGATTTCCTTACTCCACTGATGTCACATGGACAATTTTAACGATTTCCTTACTACCTTTCTGGGTCTTGAACGTTGTATTTGCATTGCTGTCTATGGAGGGTCAGAGAGCTCTCGGATTTCATAAAAAAAAATCTTAATTTGAGTTCTGAAGATAAACAAAGTCTTACGGGGTTAGGGTGAGTAATTAATGACAGAATTTTTGGGTGAACTATCCCTTTACAATTAATTGCTGATCAAAGCTTCACAGAATGGTTCTTCAACCAAACATCATCTAATGTATCTACCAAACGTTTCAATCATGTGATCACTGACCACTGAACAAATCAAACAAACTGATAAATCAAATCACTCAATCTCTGGTCCAATGCAAGAATGAAGAATCAAAGAAAAACTTTGGAATGTTGGAATATTCTTTATCACTTCAAAGCATCATCAGCTGAGCTCAAGGGATGTGCTCTTATGCTGTTGGAGCTCGGTTATTTAAAAAATTCATAAGAAACGTTAATAATGCGAGATGCCTAGCCTGATGACAGACTGTGAGAGATATAAAGGGGGAGGAGAACTTATACTTGTGTCAAGTTTTTCGATAAATAACACCCCACTTATAGCACCTCTGAAAGCATCCTCACTCCTCACGGAGCAATTACAGAATCGATATGTCCTTCAAGACGGCTAACTGTTATTATCATAGGCTTGAGGACAGAGGAGTGGGGAAAATTAGGAAGCATTATTTTGAGTAATGAGAATCTACAGAACTAATCTTGAGGAAAGTGAGTTCAGTAGCAAAAGAAGCACCTTTTTGTTGATCTCAGGGTAGCGTGTTCCACTGTAGGGAATCTTCTGCTCGATCACTCGACCCGTCAGAGTGTTGCAGCCCTTCAGCTCACAGAGTTTGTCATAGATCTTCATCATCTGAGACCACAAAAACAACATCCGAACAAGATCTTATAACAGCCAATAAAATCTCATGACTTCAAAGTCAGTTGATTGTATCAAATGGTTTGATTTAATATAATAACATATCGTAACATCCAGAAATTTGTCCATATAGGACTATTTATAGAAAAAAAAAAAAGGTACAAAGACTTTTCCGGAACTTTCCATTTAATTGAACCAAATAAGGAATAGAGAGACTTACCTTGCGTTTGAGCTTGTGCTCCTGAATATAACTGGAATCCTCCTTCTCCAGATCATCTACACTCAACTCCCGCTCCTGCAGTCGCCGGATCTCCTCATTATACACCTTCAACAGGTTTTCCAGGTATGCTATCTGAAACAGAACACGAGACACATACACAAATTACAATGCACATGAATGGGCTGCACAATATATTGCATGCGATTTTCATGCGCATCTCGTCAGTAAAGCCGGTTCTGTGATTAGTAATAAATCTCCATCACCTGTTTTCAAATGGAGCGGCATTTAATACACAGAGCCGTAGTTCACTGACAAGCTACGCAAGATCACGTTCAATATCGCAGGCGATTCATCTGCAATTCTGAGTGCGATTTGTGTAGCTTGTCGGTGAACTACTTCAAGCCAAAATCTCTCAGCGCATTTCAATGTCCACAAGTATAAAGCGCAACAGTAGCATTTCAATAAATAATTTCCATTCATTTTATATATAATAAAATCTTTAACATCAACAAATAAACCTTTTGGTGTATAACTAGAAAAAATAGATATTTTTAAGTATTGTTAAATTCTGTAGAAACCTACTTATACACTGTAAACATTTATTTTTTTACAGGTGTTTTAAATTTTGCACTTTCCGTTATTTTATGATTCATGGAAATGTCTGTAAAATTAGAGGATAATATCCTGGCAGAACACTGCCAGTTAATTGTCCGTGGTTTATTTATTTTTTAATATATACAATGTATACTGGCAGTTCATACAATAAAACACTTATGGCCAAAAGTCATTGCTTTCAAATAGGAATATCCCACACCGCACTTTAAATGAAACACAGCATCCAAACTCTTTACTGAATTTTTTTTAAAAATCCCAATGGATGCCCTACTAATAATTTCCATCCCTATCTTTTGAAATTCAACAGTGTTAATATAGAAATCCAAGAACACTATCAAATCAACCTACTCAACATTAGTTATGATGGATTGCTCTAATACCTGTCTCCTTGAAGCCCTTTTTGTTTTCTTAGTTTCCTCATCGCCCTCTTGCTTTTCCGCCTCTTCTTTAACCTGTACCTCCTCTTTTAAACTTGTCCCATTGCTCTTTTGCTCAGGTTTTGTCTGGGAGGGGACAGATTGTATGGAGGTCCTCTTCCGAGCTGTGTGCTGTTTAAGAACGGTGCAGAGTTCATTAATGTAGACAAAGGTTTTGCCAGTGTTGGCCTGGGCTCGTGTGAGGCAGCGGCCCAGAGTATTACGAAATTCCACCGACGACAGGAAGGTCGGCAGGGCCTTAGAGTATCTGCTCTGGAGGTAGGTCACAACCTCGGGATGGTCTTGAGAGTACTTGGAGCAATGTTCCACAAACTGGACGAGCAGAATAAAGGGACAGCATTGGGTTAGATTCAAGTGGGAAAAGAGGAGGAAAAATACAACATACTTTTAATATGATAACAGAAAAAAACATGGTTTCTGCCGGTTTTATGGTAAATTTAAGACCAAGACCAAGTAAAGAAATTCAGGGAATAAATTGATTGGAACAAAATGCATTAATATGGTCTCTTAATGTAAATATCTTGTACTACAATGCTTTGAAAATACAAATTTCCTTTAGATTTCTCTTACTTTTTAATTCATTTCACAAAACAAAAGTATGTATACAACTTAAAGCTTGAATAGCTCTGCTCCCAACCACTATACTATGGAAATCACTTTTACTGTATCTTATGACCGCACTCAAAAAAAGTAATGTTCTTCATCAGTATTTCCAGTGCAAATGTCTAAAGATTCTTAAATCAAGATACATTTACTTGAGAAGCAAAACCCATCACCATCGACATGAAAGAACACACACCCATCACCATCGACATGACACCTGTGGAGCGAGTAAACAGCTTCAAATTCCTCGGTGTTCACATCACTGAGGATCTCACATGGTCCGCTCACACAGATGCAGTGCTGAAGAAGACACACCAACGCCTCTTCTTCCTGAGACGGCTGAGGAAGTTTGGAATGAGCCCCAGCATCCTCAGAACATTCTACACCTGCACTGTGGAGAGCATCCTGACCGGCTGCATCACCGCCTGGTTTGGAAACAGCACTGCTGGCAACTGCAAAGCTCTGCAAAGGGTCGTGCGAACTGCCCGTCACATTGTTGGAGGTGAGCTTCCCTCCCTCCAGGACATCTACACCAGGCGGTGTATAAAGAAAGCCCGGAGGATCATCAATGACTCCAGCCACCCTTCCCACAGACTGCTCTCTCTGCTGCCCTCAGGAAGACGTCTCCGCAGCATCCGATCCCGCACTAGCCGACTGAGGGATAGCTTTTTTCCTCAGGCTATCAGGCTAATGAACAATCAAAACTAATACACCCTACAGCACACTCCCACTTTACAATATACCACGCACTGCACTTTAATTCCAATACAGTTCAAACTGGACTACCAGTACACTACTGCACTAATACAACAATCTTTTTGCCAGCACTGGATACCATCCAATGCACATCCATGACATTTGCACATCCGGTTTATATATAATCTGCTGCATCTTCGCATATTACTGTGTGTATATAACGTAGAATGTGTACTACATACTGTGTATAATGTGTATCGGTAACTGTATGTCTGTCTAATAGTACACTGTGTGTACTGCGTATACGTATGTGTATATTACACATTGTCATCTGTATAAGTCTGTACGTATGTATGGTAATGTCTATATGTAAATTGTTTCTGCACTGTCTGGAGCACGCTCTCAAGAATTTCACTCACGAAGGCACATGTGCTGTGGTGATGTGACAATAAAAGTGATTTGATTTGATTTGAAAACTACATAAGAAAAAAAGCCTTGTTTTCTGAAAAAGTCATTAAAATTAAGTGTTTATGATTAAAATAAGAACAAATATCTTCCAATGGGCTTAGAAAAATCAACTTCATTCAAAGGGAAAACAAGTTTTTTCCCCATTGACATATTTGTTCTTGTTTCAAGCATAAACATTAATTTTTTTTTTTAATTTCTCATATCTTCCCGTTGCATCTCACATATACACATCTTAATCTAAGGATGTTTAGATTGGAAAACAGACTCAGTTTTTGCACTGCATGCAACATTTATTCCAATGATGACTTTATGAACTTAAGACTTTCTGCTCCAATTTAAGACTTTGTCAGGCCTTTATTTGTAAAAGTGTGAGTTAATACATTTTAGGACATGCAGAAATCCTAAGAAACCTTATCAGACAACATGACATTTTTAAACTGTTGTCCTGTTTGCTATTTTTGTAGTATGTAGTCAGTATATTCTGCAACGTAAATATTGTTAACAAACATACCTCTGCAAACAGTTTTTCATTCTCCGCCTGCAGGACATGAACATCCTTCTTCGCAGAGGCGAACGGAGACTGTGAGATGTGTGTTGGAGGCGGCAGCTGATTCTTCACGGGTGTTTTTGACTGGCAGTTTGTAGCGTGAGAATAGGACGTCGATGCAGATGTGGAAGCTTCTTCATCGTCATCGTCAAGTATCACAATGCTGTCCATCACTGCTCCGGCCATCCGGAAGGGAGGAGAGAGGATTTGCTGAGGAGTAATGAATGTGGAGGAGTCAGGCTCAATTACACCAAAACCTGAAAACATACCAGTTACTCCTTATGATTTCACTCCATACTGATGTCATAACCCAGCCATATTTCAGTTTTATTTAAAATCGCAATGCATATTGCATTTTGATCTGTCAACATCTACACAGTATGCATTAATGCATCTAATATTTATTTGTTCAGCTTTTCTGTACATACTTGAGCACTGAGCATCGAATCGGTCAAGAGACAGTCAAAGTCCAAACTGAGATGCCAAAATCCGTATGTACCTAGAGAAAAATATATTAATTAGTGAAATACTTCTGCATGCAAGAGATATTGTGTTGATAAATGTATTAATAAGGCCAAATAATTTAAATATTCGTAAATACGTTGGTGTGTCATAGAAACTTAAAGCAAAATGCTCTTTAAAAAAAGTTTTGGATGGTCACCAGTGTAATAAAAAAGAAACAAAAGACAGACTATATATAATGAGTAATGATTTTTACAATAATAACAGTAATTACTGGTATTTTGGCGGTAACTATATTTACCATGGTACCTTTTTTACTTAATTCCATAGCAACCAGATGTAATGGATGACTAAGGCCAACGATATCTCAACGTTATAATAATAATTTAATATTATATGACATTAATATAATATTTTATGTTAGACTGGAGAGACTGTGGCTCTTTAATTCGGTCAAACAGTACAGCTTCCGTTTTCTGTTAAAAGCCTTAGACCCTCGAACATGAATTGTAACTACATATGTCATAATCCTCACAATCTTTACAAACGAATCATAAAATCATTTTCATAAAACCTCGTTACCGATCAATCGATAAAAAAGACAATCAGAAACAACTTACGCGCTCGGATCCTGAAACTCAGCGCTGGATCTTTGTACAGCTCAACATGAGACGCGCTGATTCGCTGGCGACCAGTAATCTGATCGCTCATTGGCTGAGCGCGAGTACGTGTTTCTTCTGCGATCTGATTAGGACGCAGTGCATTTGGATGCTTATCAGCGCCGCGCAGGGAACAGGAGACGCGACCCTTTAACAGAGACTCAGCTCACATTTCTTAAGTTTACAGTCAAATGATGTGGCAGCAAACTAAATTGTACTTAATGTTGTCAGATGTGCATCTTGTGTTTTGTGTCTCCAGAAACAAAACCGATATTCATCAGGTTCCCAATTTGTGTTTCAGGCTAAACTTGTTTCACAAATTCAACTAAATGTTTATCTGAAGCCTGATATCATTCTGGGGACCCCATGAGTCAAAGGCAAGACAACAGGCTGGGAAGATCCTTATTAGATTTCAAAAACAGGCCTTTTTGGAGCATCTGGAGTTTATATCTCACATCAGTATGGTATATTTTTAAAATGTGTTGTGATATTTTATTCAAAAATATGAGGTATGGCTATAACCATAATCAATATACTGATCAATATGGTGATTGTTTCAATGATTGCTTCAACATTGGATGTCTTAATATAGGCTGTGAGTCTTAGGTGTCCCCTAATGGACAAGTATGGCACTTTCTATTGGGCAGCACCACTGAACTAGACTGAACCAGTGTTAATTTTGGCAGGCATTTTTGATTTAGTCTTAGTCTTTATCTTGAGACGAAAAAGCTTAATAGTCTTAGTCACATTTTAGTCATTTGAGTCTTTCATAGTTTTAGTCGACGAAAAGTCATTGCATTTTTGTCAACTTTTAGTCATTACTTTTAGTCAAACTGCAGTTACCAACATTTATTTTGGTAGCTATTTTATATGTAGTATTCAAACAAAAATAGTCATCAATTCTTCTCTCTTTAGACCAAATCAATTAAGCTTAGTTATGAGAAATTTGAATCAAGGATTGAATTTGGAAAAACTGGTATTTTTCAGATACAGTAGTAATTTTATTAGTAGTAATTTTAATTGTCACATACATAATCATACAGAGTATAACCAGCAGTGAAATGTAGGTATTATAGAAAAGATACAGCTTGACATGAGGAGAGGGGGGAGAAAAAAAATAATTCACAGACTATATTCTTATGAGAGTACAGTGTGAGAACAGAAAAAACACCCCAGCAACAAAAAGCACATAGTAACAGGGGAGACACACGACTTGCAACGGGGGATGGGGCGTCGGGGGGGGGGGGGGTAATCCAGTTCCGACAAGCAGCCATCCGGTCCTGCAGCCATTCTCGGCGCCGGTCAGACCCGGTCAGACCCATATCAGAATGGCGGTACAAAGCGGCTAAGGCGTTGGATGGGGGTTTGGGAGGTGAGTGCGTATCTGTATGTGTGTGTGTATGTATGTGTGGCCTGGGAAGTTGGCAGACTGGCATTCGAATCAAGTTGCCTCAGTCCGCAGATTGTGAAAGCGACACAGCAGGTTGCCATGGAGACAGCCTTGATCGGGACCCCAACCGAGTCAACAACAGCAGGTGTCTGGAAGGGGGGAGGAACGCAAGAGAGTCTAACTGCAGTGCTCTTCCCGGGAAAATTTTCCAGCTTCGACCTTGTCCGAGGTTGCGCTGGTTAGGAGAGCCAAAGAAGATAAGATTGTTTGGTCTTGGGGCGAGTAGCCGCATTCCAATTTCACAGCTACTCTCTTAGTCCATTTCTGGTCTCCAAATCATCAATTTTCCTTTAACCGTGAGCTTCTCCGTGATGGTATCCATATTGCGGTTAATAGTCTCAGACAGTGCTGACCGTTCTGCCCACTACTTCATGACGGGCAGCCTTGAGGCTTTGGACAGCTGTTCACCGTCTCCTGAATTCTAAAAATAACAGAGCAAAGCCTAATCCAATCAGCAGAAAACCCGTTATCGTGGTTCCGAATAGGTAGATGTCTTCAATGTCCTCCACGGAAAGAGCTGCCAGACACACGACCTGCGTCCATCGTGTAGCCAGCTGCGAACGTTCCGCCAGGGCAGTCAGGTTCCCCGATCCCAGGCTTCTCATCGAGAAGATGGTGTCAATTTCGTTGAGAGACCAGTTGATCAAATCCATATTTTTCAGTTTGGAGTGCAGTGCAGAAAGAGTCTCTCAAGTGAGACGACACGAGACGAAGAGGCAAGCAGGGAAGGATAGGGAAGGGAGGGAGAGAAAAAATGCGACCGCCTTCGCTGAGAGCCAAAAGAGAAACCAGTAGGTTTACTTAACAAGTATACATTTATTTAACATCTTTTGTAGGTTAACATTTATGACAGATAATTAGGAATGCTGTCCATTTAAGACGGAAGGTATGTATGTAATAGCCTACTGACATACATTCAGTTTTCACCCACCTGTTTAAGCTCACTTAAACCATAACGGACTGTATTTCCGTGAGATGCTCTACATGAGAGACATTTGGACTGCTGTGTGTGTATGTGAGCACTGAGAACTGATCGCGCGCTGTATGAGAACTGAAGAAGTGGAGTGTGCGCGAGAGAGAGCACTTCTATCAGCGCGATTCCGCCTATCGCACCTTCACTGACTTTAAGTTAATCGACAATGAATTGTGACTCCCGGGAAAAACGGGACGTCTGGTCACCCACTCCCTAACCCTTCAGGTGCTGATGCCATTGTTTCAGATCGCTAGTTCGCGTTTTGGTAGCCTATCCGTCCACTTCGGCTGCCATGCAAACGCACCTTATCCAATGACAGAGACGCACATTTTGAAAGACAAGACAGTTAACTTAGCCTATAGGATGTATTTTGAATGTCCGGTAGTCCTCAAATAACATTTTAGTCCCGTCTCGTCTTGTTAACGAAGATGTGGCATAAATTTCGTCATAGTTTTTATCATCAGATATTAGTTTTAGCTCGTGAACGTCTCGTCTTAGTCACAGAAAAAAGGTTCGTTGACGAATATTTTTCGTCGTCGTCGTCGACGAAATTAACACTGGACTGAACTAGAGTAAACTTTGGGTGATTTCCAGAGTATGACAATGTGTGTGACCTCCTTACTGGCAGCTGAATAAAAGTGGCTGATCTGGCCAAATTCCACCATTAAATAATTGGCCAGGTGGGCTGATAATAAATTGTGGCAAACCAGATTATTAAAATTAAAAACCAGATCTACCAATTATGGTAGGAAAGAAAGATATTAAATGGATTCGTGGACAGACAGAGAATCAGAAGCGGTGGCCGTCATCTTATAAAGTCGCATCTGAAACTCAGCTTCTTGAGCTTTATTGACAAATTTGGGAAGACCATTGTTTGTTCCACAACACATACAGTTTATTTTTGTTATGTAGAATAGCCTGGAGACAGTAATGAAATCAGGAATCTATAGGTCTCGTTTCGGCTTCAGACCTCTATGATAAATGCTGTATGTTTCGCTTCAGGAACTTTATGATACGCACCAGTCAAGTGGTCCAATGTTATTAAGCTTGTTATTAAGCTGCTTTCTTGATATATGTTTTTAATAGATTTTCTTACTAAAGATTTTATTTATTTTATTTTATTTTTTATTGACCAGTTGTTAGCATTCCACCATTAAGAGAAGCCGGAAAGTTTGGTAAATAATTGTGGCAGGCAAATAGGGATTTTCTTTTTTATTATTTATTTATTAATAAAAATTGGCAAACGCTCAACTCCTCTGCGCTCATTGGTCATATAAGTTAATGAATTCTTCAACATGACCTAATGGTTTCAGAAATTCTGCCTACTGATGATTGATGAAATCCTCTCATTAGCAAGTTGTGTGAAGGAAAAAAATAAACATGGAACTTCATACACAAATAAAATTACTGATTAAAGAATTTTCCATTTTGCATTTTAATCCCATTTTTGGAATTTCCTGTTTGATTGATTGATTTTATTCCATCCTTCGCTAATTTCATTCTTCATATTTATTCACTGCAACATGTGAATCTGTATTTACTGTATTTTTTATAATCATTTTCCATTTATACTTATATGTCAAAGGTGCAATGACTTCATTTTGTGTTCACTTTCATCTGTTCAGTCTAAGAAAACCTCAGTGATTGGTGATGTTCCCCTTGTCCTAAAAATCTATTGGCTAGACTGTTCAACCTTGAGACGAGGTACATTTTCATTTGCAACTACTTTTCAGTCAAAGTCCAATCATGTGGTCTGTAGTTCTTCTGCTGCTTGAAGTTACTCTCGCCTGTGCTGGTGAGTAAATGGTTTGAAGTTGACTGTGTTTAAGCGAACTTGGATGTTTTAAAATTATGCAGTAGTAGATGCAGAGTCCAATAATTATATTTAATAGGCCAAGATACATTTAAAATGTAATGTTTTGGAATTGACTTTAAAAGTCTCAAATGTAGGAGTTTTTATAACAGGGTCAGTTTCATTTGTAATATTTATTTGGTTTTGAATATTTGGCTGATATCATTGTGGACTTGTTTATTCAATATTTAATACTCTAATGTGGCCAGAGATTGCTGCAGATATTTTGTTGTTGGAAAAAAGGGAAAATTAACTCACCCTCATGTCAATCCAAACCTGTAGGACTTTCTTTCTTCCATGGAATACAGTTTTGTTGTTGTTTTCGCCATATAATAGAAGTCAGTGGGGTCCAGTTTTGTTTTGGAGCCTATTTTTATTTTATGAACAGTTTAAAAATATTTATATTAACTAAAATGTTTTTTTTTTTTTTTAGAAAATATAAAAATGGTTAAAGAAAAAGTTTTCTGTCAACAGGTACACATTATCTGAAATATTTCTTTACTGCTGTGTCTGGAGATATTGACTTCCCAGAGTTCACTATTGTTGGTCAGGTCGATGAGGAGCAGATGAGGAGTTACTTTGACAGCAACACAAAGAAAACTGTGCCAAAGACAGAGTGGATAAAACAGAAGGAAGGAGCAGATTACTGGGACACACAAACTCAGCTCACAGCTGGAACTCATCACGCGTTCAGAAACAACATCCAAGTCGCAAAAGATCGGTTCAACCATTCAACAGGTATCATAAATATACACAAAATACAATCACAGAATACTCTTACACTTGGCCCCAAAAAGTAGGAAAAGTCAGGAAAAGGAAAAAGAAAAGTCATTAAATTCTATGAGATAATAAAATATCAAGAGACATCTGCAATGAAACTGGATACTAGACCTGTTTTTTTTTTTTTTCAAAACAAACTTAACCTTTAAGCAAATGGGTGGTGTTTGTAACCCATCCTTAAGGTGTAAAAGTGTCCAAAACCCCTCTAAGATCACTTGTCTTTTTCATGCAATATACAAACATAATCTCTGTTCTCAGGTGTGCACACATTCCAGCTGATGTACGGCTGTGAGTGGCATGATTAGACTGGAGCAACAAATGGGTTTCGTCAGGAAGGTTATGAAGGTACTTTCTGTCTCTGGATTTGAAAGAGATGAGATGAATTTCACCAGTGCAGCAAGGATTCAGCACCCAGAACAAGTGGAATAATAACAGAGCTTATCTTGAGGGTAGAAAACATTACTTCAGCATTGAACAAATACGTGGAGTACAGCAACAGCAGCCTGGAGAAAATGGGTACATCTATTTTTATCCAGGAGTCATCATGTGCATGTTTTCCTAAAGCAATATTGTACTCCAGAGGTTGTGTTAAAAATCATATATTATTTACACATTCTGTTACATTAGACCTTTGTTATTTGAAGCTTTGTCAGTCATAAGGTCTTTGTGGAAAATAATAATGGATGTTTCTTAATAGAGCACCAGTCATCCACCCATAATATTTATTTTTAATATTATTTATTAAATATTACATAAAAGAAAACAGAACTCATGAATTCTTGTTTGGTGACTAAGTACTAATTTAAATATGGCATCATTGTATTAACTCTCAGTCTCTCCTGCAGAAGTCTTCCTCCTCTTCAGTCTCGTGTCATGCTACAGGTTTTTACCCCAGTGGAGTAACAATCTCCTGGATGAGAAATGGACTAGACAATTGTATAAATGTGGATCTTGGTGAACTTCTTCCCAATGAGGACGGGACTTTTCAGAAGATAAGCACCATCAGAGTTACACCTGATGAGTGGAAGAAGAACCAGTTCAGCTGTGTGGTGGAGCACCGGGGCAAAACCATCAGAGAGATCCTGACAGAGAAAGAGATCAGAACAAACAGGGGTGAGAGAAATCAAATAAGTGAACTATGAATACAATAAAATATGTGGAGTTTTTATTATTATTGAAAACAGTCCATTAATTCTGTAACATAAATAAAAAGGGTAAAATTGGATTATTTTTTTCAAACAAAGAATCTGTGTGGTCCCAAAATTTGCAGTCTCAGCACACATAAGTTTGTAAGAAAAAAATATTTGTATTTTGGGGCAGGATACTGTAATTCCTTGATTGACCTGCAGAGGGAACAATCCAAAAACAAATAATAAACAAACACTAAATAATTATCACCTGGCCGTTACATTATTTGTTTTGCTCATGTAAACTCTGTAATGTATGTTTAGACCTATGTTGTTCTTATTAAAATTAATTTATTGTTGAAGTTATTAAATGTTGTTATTATTATTATATACAAATGTATTGGTGATAGCCCAGGCACAGTCTGTGAGTAATCTGATGTCTTCCTCTGATCAAACAGGAGATTCTGTTCATGTTGGGATCATTGTTTTTGCTGTGGTTCTGTTGATTGTCACTGGTGCTGCTGGATATATGGTGTATCTGAAGAAAAGAGGTGAGGACGGACAGCTATGACAGCTTACTCTTGCTTACACTACTGCACATAAAACACAGGACTTGAGATTTCTGGGATGGGAACAGATGAATAAACAAGGTTTTTAAAAAAATTACAATTTCTATTCATTCGTTCATGGACATATGTGCATTTTGAGATGCACAAAGCTGGAAATTGTATATATTTCAAATGTATATATTTCTCTTCAGCGACAAAGGAGGAAACAAGAATGCCAATGATTAATTTGAAGGATTTAAGTTTTATTTGTTTTGCACTGCTTTGCATTACTGACCCTGGACCCAAAATCCTTAGAAATCTGATTTGTGTATGTTGATTCAGAGATACTAAATCACACTTTTGACTTAAAACCAGTTAGTGTAGATGTTACCACATGACAAAAAAACATTTTCACAAAACATTGGTTATTTCATTGCATTGGCATATGTTGCTTGGTTTGTCAAATCCATTATACTAAATTACAAGATGTTATTTTGAATGTAAATAAATATTATGTTTTGACCTTCCACATGCTATTAGATATTAGCTATTGTAGATTTTAAAAAAAATGCACTTTGTCGCACACACCAGAGCGAAATATCAAAAAGCAACCTTTTAATAAAATACCTATATTTTGCTGTTTGTGAAATATCACCCTTTGTTTGCTTTTTTTCTTCTTTACTCTTATCTTTCTGTCTTATCAAACCTGGGATATATCCTCCGTTTCCTTTCTGACATACATGTTTATATACAGTATTCAAGTTTGGACCATAGTTGCACAATAATACAGGAGTCGTACTTGACGTTTGTGCTTACAGAAAATGCAATTCAAATACTACAAAGAATGCAGCAACATAGTCTTTAGTTTGAGAAAATGACGTAATAAAATGGTGAGTTTGAATGGGAGATTAGATGTGTGACACATCCTCTGTATTTTGTCTGTTTAAAACACAAAGTTAAAAATGAATAAACCTGCTGCCTGATTCCTCCTCCAGGGACTTAAAGAGTTAAGAGACAGAAAGGCAGGTAACATCCTAATGATTTAACAAACAGGTCATTACTTCTTTGAATCTCCACACTAACTAGTATAACTGTAAATAACTGAGTTTACATCAATCAAGTTCTGTTTATCAAAGCTCAGTCAGCAGTATTTAAAATACAATCAAATTTACATTACAATTTTTTCCAGCATTTTCTACAACTGACATTGAAAATGTTTAAATTAAAAAAATTAAAACTTGCACTGCAAAACTAACCCAAACTCATGTACCGCAGACTAAAAATCTTCAGCAAAGACAGAAACACCACACATTCACTGCACTCTATTCAGCCTTTAAAAATCCCCTCCAGGTCCAGATTTACTTGTCCTTCTACAGAAGAGACAAAGATATACAATAAGCAAACAGACAGTTGTACATGAAAGCTAAAGATTAATAAAATTTAAAAGTTTTGAGAGTGTTTTTTGCAGTTTAGCAAAAACGATGTTATTTACCTTATCCTTTACATCTGTGTCACTGGAGTCTATATGGAAAAGAAAAAAAAAAAAAATCATAAATAAAACTTCATTAACATTACTGGATGTTTTATATATTCAAGGGCATACTATATCACAAACACAACTTTAGTCTATATATATTGCAATACAGTAGTTTTTTTTACTATAGAACAAATCATTCTAAAGCAGTGATACTAGAAAAAAAAAAATCAAAGATTGTAGTGATCAAACTGAACTGACTTACCAGAAGAGCTGAATGTCCAGAAAAGAAACTTTATCATGCCATAAAGAACAAGTGCAACAGCGACCATCGCCATCGAGTCCTCAATAGAAGGAGCACTGACACCTGATATCAACAAAACATCACATCAAGACTAGCAGAACAATCTGACTGTCATAAATACTCTTTTGGAAATGCTAACAGAACATGAAATGAAATTTGTACAAAAACGTTTTGGTTGACTCACAAAGACATTAGTTGCCACCTTTCATGTTACAGTCTATGACCGTGTAAACTCACCGATCACATTGAGTGCAGCAGCAGCTCGTCGTGTTCCTCCCTCATGTTTGGCCACACAGGTGACGTCTCCACCTCGACCGAGTCCCAGCTTCCCCGAGTCCAGCTCCAGACGGCTGCTCTGACTGAAGGTGCCATCAGACGCCTGTCTGTGACCCGTTACACTGCCCTGACCCAGAGAGCGGGACGTCCCGTCTGCCCCGCTGAACTCCCAGCTCAGATCCAGAGTGTGAGGAGCAAAACCAGATGCCTCACACTGAACCAGCAGCACCTGCCCAGGAACCAGCAGAGGAAGAGGAGACGGGTAGATGGACAGAGATGGAGGCTCTGAAAGAAAACAGGCAGTGAAGGTTACTAATAGTTAAACTAGGTGGCTACTGCATCATATGCATAATAATTAAATTATACAATCATCTCACCAATTATCTCCAGGTCCACAGCTACCTGAGCAAGCAGGTGAGGAAGATAGACGGTGCAGATGTAAGTTCCTGAGTGTCTCACTTGAGATTCTTCCAGAATCAGTGATGCATTTCCTGTCTCATAGAGGCCTGTGATGTCGATATCGGCTCCGGTCTCTGATGTCTCTGCAAACCGATCGTTCTTGCCGTCGTAAGCGAGGATCAGCCGTCCTTCACCCCTGAACTGATAACGCCACTCGATAGAGAATCCAGAGCCGTGAACCGGAGAAGATGGATCGACCCAGAACCCACAGTCCAACAGAACCGGTTCTCCCAGTCTAGAGCGGACCACAGGAGTCTTACTGGACACACTCAGAATCACTTCAAGAAAGAGAGAAAAGAGTGCGATTAATTGAGCAAAGAAAAGTGTTTAACCCTCATTAAATCAGAAGTGTTCAACAGAGTTTAGTCCTTACTTTAATGACTCAAATTATAAAATACATGGATTGCAAAATCATATTGGTATGCAAATAAATCTTAAAATTACAAATAAAATATATAATCACATATTATAACTATATAACTACGTAGAATACTACTACCACTAATAATAATTATAACATTATATGCAATTATTAAAATTTTTACATAACCCATTGAGCCGTTATAAAGTATATAACATTACATGCGGTTATGCAATATAATAAGACAATTCTTATGCAATACATAAGAAACCTGTGCTCTAACTTTTGGCTCTTTACAAACAATTATTATAATTTATTATACTATATATTATGCAAATATATAATATATATCATTATATGCAGTTATATGTAGGCTATTTATTATTTCTGCAATATATGAGAAATTTGGGCTCTTTACCTTGTGGCTCTTTAGAAGCTGAAGGTGCTCTCATGATATTGGACAGCGTCAGCTGCTCGTCAAGCCCTTGTGCTGCCACTGAGAACCAATCAGCTTGCAGGTAGACTGGACTTTGGGCGGAGTCAGTGAGAGCAGACACCCATCTGACCATAGAGGCATGAGGCATGAAAGGGTTAATCTCACACTTAGGTTTGTTCACAGAGCCTTTGAGTGGATTCAGAGCAGCACTGCAGAACGTACCAGCAGGATCTGGAGGAGAACAAGCCATTAAAGTCTAAATATCGCCTAATACTTTGAAAGACATTGTACTATCTTCTGTGGATGTAGTTTCGCATCTGGGTGGTGTAGTAAATGTATTTAAATACAGTATTTTTATATTGGTATATTTTATATTGGTCTATACGGTATAAACTAGGCCTATATTATAAGACTATACCATAAGCGTTACAGAAAACATTATTACAGTATTTATTTAAAAAAAAAAAAAAAAAAAGTCACCACAAGTTAAACCACAACATTATGCAAATCCTCTTTGACTTAAGGATGGTGTTTGTGACATATAGGCCTGGTTTCACAGACAGGGCTAAACCAGGATTAGGACATAGTTCAATTAGGACATTTAAGTAATTTTTATAAACATGCTTAGAAAAAAACTGGTGTGGAGTTGTTTTGAGACAAAATAAATAACGGAGTGTATGTTTACACTAAGTGCAAATAGCCAGCCTTGTTGGCAAAGACTATTTACACAAACTCCGCCCACTTACGTGTGATTGGGTTAGTCAACATTAAAAAAAAAAGACCCTAATTCAGCATCAGTTTCAGTGACGTAAATTGTTAGGCGCATATTTTTTGACCCGGTCGACCCGAGTTCAAAACTGCCTTTTGCCAAACTTTTTTTTCCCTTTTCAAATCTCATGTCGCATCAGAAAGCATAATTAATTTTCAATAAAAATGAAGGAAATAATCAAAAAGTTGACAATAAAAGTATTGGGTAGTGTTAGGGTGGGTGTAGGGAGGGCCTTATTGTCCCAATAATGTGGCATCCATTTAATAATTTGAATTAAAACTATCCTTTACACTCAATAAGTTATTATTGCGTACTGTTTTATAATGTACTACAATACTGAGGTGCAGATAATTGCCACTATTTGCAATAAGTAGTATAAATAACAGAAAATCCTGCTGTTTTAACAGTGTAAATAAAATCTATAGCTATTTGCACTTATATGCTATTTAGTGATATGCTATTTACATTTTAGTGTAAATAGCATATCACTAAAAAATACAGCTATTTTCACTTAGTGTAAATAGAATCCATTGCTAAAAAATATTCTATTTGCACTTAGTGTAAATATTTTAGATCAGTCAGTGCAAGTTTATTTCAGTTGAATCAGCTCAGACTTACATTTTAGTCTAGGACTAGATTTAAGCCTTGTCTGTGAAACTGGGGGTTTATTACATACAGATTACAGTTCGCAAATCAACACAAATATCTTTGTTTAAATCCCATGCTGCACTGTCACTGACCAGTCACATAGTAAATCCTGGATGAACTGATGTCTGCAGGAGGATGAAGTTCAGATATGCTCTCTCCACTGAAGGCTTCAGTTCTGATGAACATGAGAGATTTCTCTTGACTCATCGGTGCTGAGAAACCCCCTCCATGACCCGGTTTCTCCTGGACAAACCAGCACTCCAGAACCGGACATCCAGAACCGGAAGCTGCAAATTAAGAGACATGAGAATAGCGTTCAGTGCTCGCACACATATTTTAAAGATTACCAAATCTTACCGCTGCAAAACAATGTAAATGCGATGAAAGATATCTTGTATATGGTCGAAATCTCAGACATCGTTGCTCTGTTTATTAAAACGATGACTGTGTGTGGATGTTCTGTTCGGGGTGTTTAAGATCCGTCGGGTTTTCCCCGAAACATTGGCGCAGCTTCATTTTACTTTCGGTTTCACCGAGTATCTACCGCGCATGCGCATTGGCTGCTGTTTATATTGCGCCAATATGTAAGACGATTAAAGTAAACCTAATCTATGTAACAAATTATTAATGCGACATCATCGAATGGTCTTGTGACTTAAACACTAAACGAACTAAAATAAATATATTTCTCTAAAACACGCACATTTTAGTCGTTCTCTAGCTATTAGTCTCCACTAGGTGGCGCTCTAAGCCAACAGTTTTCCAAAAGTGTCATATTATACTGTTTATAAGTGTTTGCCATGATATCACGTGATTTCTCGTAACAGAGTGCATTTGAGGACACAGGGAAATACCTATCTTCTTTTGTTGTGTGGTAACAACAGATAGCCAAACCTGTAGCCTGTGTAGTTTTATTCATGTTTATCTGTATCTATATCATTTCCAGTGTTTTTCTTTTTCTCCAGGTGGTGAAATTTGTGTAGCTTGAATAACTTGATCACAAGTTGATGGACTTGTACAAAACTTTATAAAAAAGTGCCATTTAGTTAATGACACACTGGAGTTAGTTTGTTGCTCTTAGCAAAATGTCGTGCCTTGTTTAAAATGAGTTTGAGTTCTTTATGTTCAGTATTTATAATTCTGCATAAATGCAGCAATTTTTCAGTTGTATGCTCATCAAGCAGAATTAACTTTCTGTCTTCCATGATGATGGTACAGAATTGCATTTATACAGAAATGCAGGTAGATCTTGGTCAGCTGTAAATCAGGTGTATTTGTAATTCTAATGAACTAGCCAAGTTCTTGTACTTAGTTTTAGGTTATATAAATAAGCATATCTTCACATTTTCTTCGAAACACATGCGCAATACTCTTTCATATATTTATGGGAACCTTATTCCAAGCATCAGAGCCTCGATAAAGCTGTTGATAACAGGAGTGAGCATGTATTTAACACGTGCAAAAACAGAGTCCATGCATAAAGACGTTGATCCAAGCAGAATGTCTTTATTTTGTGCTTAGAGAATAAACAAAGCCTAAATCTTTGCCTTTCCTTCTTTCGTGGTCATAAACATGTACACATAAAGTTCTTGTATACACAGCACATATTCACATACTGCATAATCCGCATTAGTTCAAGTTACCCTTTAACACGGTCAAAAACCATGTTCTTTCCCCATTACCAACATCACCTGGCTCAATACACAGGTGCTCTAATTATACTAAAATCTCTACAATAAAAAATATGGCTCCATAAATTTTACATCAAATTAATATGTTGTGGACATTGTAAAAAAGTTGAGCCCTACTCACTTCATGTGTTTTATAATCATGTCTGAAACCCATATACAAGCTTTTTAAATTAAAAATAGGGTGAGTGATACTTGATTACCTTATGAAAATCAACCTCGAGATGGATCTTGGTCTTGAGATCAGTCTTAAGACCACTTTTTTGATGGTCTTGGTCTTGTCTCGGTCTCGACCGCATTTGTACTCAGACTTGTCTTGGTCTCAGACTAAGAGGACTTGGGATATTGTTTCAAGACCAGTCAAGACCACAACTGCGGGGATATCACTAAATTGTCTGATTGTACGAGTTACATTAAGAACATGTCTCTGAAATGGTTTTCAAAACTGTCCTGGAGCATCCCAGCACTGTCTCCCTCATCGAACAGACCCGATTGAGAGACTGAAATGGGTCAGAAAAGGTGATGAGAGTTGAGAGAAAATATGATGGGTGTCAGATCCGTGTCACGTTCAGCAGCAGCTCTTAAAGAAACAGCAGCCAAAACAACCTAATAACCAGCTGCTGTGATGTCTGTTCATCAAGAATAAAAGAAAAAAAAAAAAAAGAGGAAATCAATAACTTTTATATAGCTGTAAGTATTTATCTGTATTTAGTTTAGAATTTAGTGTTTGATAACTTTATTCAATTTCTGTGTATTTCTGCTGAGGGGCACAGGTAACCTAGCTAAATATAACATTTATTATAATGGGTTCATGTGAAGATTGTTTTATGTTCACTTAAATCAGAAGTTATTTTTAAAGTCTAATAAATGTTCAAATTACTAGCTCTTAATTATAATTTAATGTTTAAAGGCTATAGTCAATGGTTAAATATTAGGGGAATTTTTCTTATAGGGAAATCAGTATTACTTGGTATCAGTGATACTGGCCTTCAGTCAAAAAAAAAGATGCCATTAAACAAATATTAAAAATATGTTGTTTGTACATTAATTTGAAGATTGAATGTGAAATTATTGCAATATAAGTGCATTTAAATACTTTAATGATAGGTGGGATTAATTGCGATTAATTTCAGAGAAAATGTGCGATTAATTAGTTAATTTTTTTTAATTGATTGACAGGCCTAAATATAAAATATTTATATACATATACAGTCATGGCCAAACATATCGGCACCCTTGGTAAATATGATCAAAGGCGGCTGTGAAAATTAATCTGCATTGTTAATCCTTTTGATCATTTAAAAAAAAAACCAAATCTAACCTTTAATAAGATAATAAGAATTTAAAATGGGGGGGGGGGGGGGGGGGGGGGGGATATGTTTTTCTCTAATACACATTGGCCACAATTAACGGCACCCTTTTATTCAATACTTTTTGAAACCTCCATTTGCCAGTTTAACAGCTCTATATTTTCTCCTATAATGCCTGATGAGGTTAGAGGACACCTGACAAGAGATCAGAGAACATTCCTTCATCCAGAATCACTCCAGATCCTTTAGATTCACAGCTCCATGACGGTGCTTCTTCTCTTCAGTTCACCTCACTCATTTTCTACAGGGTTCAGGTCAGAAAACTGGAATGGCCAGCAGAAGCTTGGTTTTGTGCTCAGTGACCCATTTTTGTTTTGTTTTTGAGGTTTGTGTTTGGATTATTGTACGGTTGGAAGATCCAAACATGGCCCATTATAAGATTTCTAACAGAGTCAGTCACTTGTTGATTTTTTTTATCTGTTGGTATTTGATAGAATCCATGATGCCATGTGTCTGAACAAGATGTTCAGGAGCTCCAGCAGAAATATAGGCCCACAACATCAAAAATACAGCAGTATATTTCATTGTACACATGGGGTACTTTTTATCCCCGTGTTCACCAAACCCATCTTGAGTGTTTGCTGCTAAAAAGCTAATATTTAAAGCTTTATCTGACCATAGAAGCCAGTCCCATTTGAAGTTCCAGTCGTGTCTGATAACTGAATATGCTGGAGTTTGTGTTTGGATGAGCTTGGAGAATTTTTCTTGAAATCCTCCCAAACAACATGTAGTGATGTAGGTGCTGTTTGACTTTTTTTTAAGGTTTTCTGACCCCGAGACTCAACTATTTTCTGCAATTCTCCAGCTGTGGTCCTTGGAGAGTCTTTAACCACTCAAACTCTCCTTCTCTCCGTGCATTAGGACGATATAGACACACGTCTTCTTCCAGGCAGATTCATAACATGTTATGTTGATTGGAAATTCTTAATTATTGCCCTGATGATGGAAATGGGAATTTTCACTGCTCTAGCTCTTTTCTTAAAGCCACTTCACTAATTTGTGAAGCTCAATTATCTTTTACTGAACATCAGAAATATATTATTTGTTTTTTTTCTCATTGTGATGGATGATTAAGGGAATTTGGGCTTTGTTTTCCCTTCTATTTATATTTCTGTGAAACAGGAAGCCAATGCTGGATAATTTCATGTTCATAATGACCCTGGATTGCTCAAAATTGTGAATATGAATGGGAATATACTTCAGAGATATTTTACTCATAAGAATTTCTAGGGGTGCCAATAATTGTGTCCAACTGGTATTTGAGAAAAACAATGATTCATAATGATATTTCTCCCCATTTTAAATTCTTATTATCCAATGAAAGGTTAGATTTTTGTGAATTTTTTAATAAAAGATCAAAAGGATTAACAATGCAGATTAATTTTCACAGCCTTCTTTGATCATATTTACCAAGGGTGCCAATATTTTTGGCCATGACTGTATATACACATGGCCACATGTATGTGTGTGTGTGTATATATATATATATATATATATATATATATATATATATATATATAAATTTTTTTTGGTTGCTGGACAAGCACTTTTCTATCCAGACATAAACAATCAGATCAACTACAATAAGGCCAAGAAGAAAAGTATACAGTTTTACAATGTGGTGCATTCAGTTGCAAAAATAAATGTTTAATATGCACTATTCGTAAACTGCACAACTTCTTGATCAGGCCCTTGTCGTTTCTAGACTGGACTACTGCAATGCTCTTCTGGCTGGTCTGCCATCAAACACAATCAAACCTCTACAAATGATTCAGAATGCAGCGGCACGACTGATCTTCAACGAGTCCAAAAGAGCGCATATTACACCTCTCTTCATCTCCTTGCACTGGCTACCAGTGGCAGCTCGCATCCAGTTCAAGACACTGATGCTTGCGTACAGAACTACCACAGGCTCAGCACCCTCCTACTTCCACTCACTATTACGAACCTACATCCCCTCCGGAAGTTTGAGATCTGCTAGTGAGCGACGCCTTGTGGTACCATCACAGAGAGGCTCAAAATCACTCTCCAGAACATTCTCGTTCACCATTCCTGGCTGGTGGAATAATCTTCCCACCCCTATCCGGAACGCCGGATCCCTGGCAATCTTCAAGCAACAACTGAAAACTCATCTCTTTCGGCAGTACTTGACTTCATCCTAAAAAAAAAAAAAAACTTTCCCTCTATCTTTCTCTCCCTCCCTTACTAGCTTGTACTTATTTGAACAATGACTGAGACTTGGTGTTACAAGCACTTCCTCGGTCTGATTGCCTCTTCAAGATGAATCGCTTTTTGTATTCCCCAATTGTAAGTCGCTTTGGATAAAAGCGTCTGCCAAATGACTAAATGTAAACATAAAATTTTTATTTCACTATATAACACCGTTCTATAAAATCAAGGCCACTTTACAAGCCACAAAACAAAAAAAACTGCCAGTGCATTCAGTAATGTTAGAAAGCATTTCTACCTTCAAATGACCATTAAAATCGACCAAACAATGACTGTGAATGACCATTTTTGTTAAAGTCCCATCTAAATTTAGGCTTAACAGCTTTAAAAACAATCATTATAATAGTACAACTTAACCAGCCCTAGAAGAAACATCTCGTGTTACCTTTGCTGAAGTCTTTGGGGTCTAGAGAGAGGCTGTATCCCGGCAGGGTCTCCAGCAGGAGTTTGCAACAGGCCTTCCAGCCCGGTTCAGGGATGGTGGGCGCCACACACTGCATGGCTGCGACGCGTTTGAAGAACGCTGATTTGCGGTGGAAGCCGATGAGCTCGTAGAGCTCTGACAGCACACTGTATCGCTGGATCTTCTCCTCTTCTGACAGCTGAGCACATAAACATACGCTCAAAGACCATTTCTAATTGAGCAGCTTTGAAAACTGACTTGTTGCAAGCCCTCACCTGGCCTAGATTGATGTAAACGGCGTTCTGCAGGAATTCTGAAGCCTCCATGGCTCGTTTCTGAATGGCCAACACTCTGACAGCCTTTAATACAGGCCTCCAGCTCAATCACTCCTGCAGTCTTATACTTAAAGACAGACAACAAGATTTAAATTTTTATGAGTTATGAGCTGTCAATTTAAACTGTTAATTTAGTGCATTATTTATATTAAAAAATAATTACAAAAAAATAAATTAACGCAATTAATCATGGCCAGGCCCATACATATCCATTCAAGACATTCAAGCTTAATTAAAAAAAATAAATAAATAAAAATAAATTTTTAAATGGTTTTTAAATGCACAAAGGTTTTGCGCATACGTTTTGGCTTTTTTCACAAGTTACAACATAATAACAGATTGTGAGAATTGCACTCTAAGAGCATGAATTATAATTTTATCAAATTTAAAAATGACAAATAAAAAAACAATTTTAATTTAAATTTGTATTTTTTTTAATTTTTTTTTACTTTTAATAATACTTTAAATAATAATAAAAAAAGTTGTGTTCATGATTAAATCATACTATTAAATTACATTTATTATTAAATTCTTTAATACAATAATAAGTAAGGTTTTAAAGACATATTTCCATAAAGGCACATCATGCCCATATTTCAATCATTCTGCTATACATGTTTTGTCTTATTTACAAGTTAACATATAATTTCAGATTGTGAAAATTGCCCTCTAAGACCATAAAGATTATAATAACTAGCAATACTGAAGTGCAAAGACTAAAATATTAGTTTTAAAAAAACTGGTTAGAAAATTATTTAATAAAATGTAATCATTAATAAGTGCAATTATTAAACCTTTTTTTAATACAATAATATTTTAATTGCACAACAGATAAATAAGGCACAAAAAATATGGATTCAGGAATTAATTTTAGTTAAAAATCATGCTGACCCCAGTCATTTCAATCATGCTGCTATATATGTTTTGGCTTACTCACAAGTTAAAATATAATTTCAGATTGTGAAAATTGGTCTCTGAGACCATAAAGATAAAAACTTGCAATATTGAAGCTCACTGAACTATATTTAACGAAAAGATCTGCGGGTCAGAGAAAGGCCATGCTGTACGTCCATCTCTTAAGTGTCTCTGTTCAGGATGTGTCATCATCTTTGAAAATCAACACTCAGCAGGATAGTTAGTGGCACAAAGTGCTCTGTTCAAATCCATGAATTTACAAGGCTGCAGTGTCCTCTGCTGGAAGAACAACTGATGTGGCAGAAATGAGCAGTTGGACATCGCTGAAAGGAACAGAGACTGAATAAGCAGCTTTTTTCACAAGACGGGGGTCAAATACTTTACTTTTCATGAGTCTCACTCAAGACGAGAAACAGTGAGTTTAAAATGCACCATGCAAAACGTTAAGGGCATCTCTAAGGGCTACTTGCAGAGGCATTGTGGGTAACACCTACTTAAAAACGAGCCGGCCCTGTTTGCCATCTCAGAGTGAGAGTTGATGAATAATTAAACAGAACTTTGAGTGTTTAATAAAACAATAAGCCACGAGAAGCTGCATGTTAAAGTGGTTTTACCACAGTTAAAAAGAGATGTGCACTTAAAACTCCCTTAACTGGAGTAAAATTGCTATAATACAAGACTTTGGTAGACTTATCATTTTTAAAAAGGCCACATATCTATGTTCAATAAATAATTATATTTTTATGATTAAAAGAGTTCGCAAAGGCTGTTTTACAGGTGCTTTAAATGTGCCTCATTAAAATCAGATTTTAAAGCTAAAACTCTGTTTTGCAGTTTGTTAATAACTGACAGTAAAGACATTTATATTTTAATAAAATACCTCCACTTCAAAAAAATGCTGTTGTTTTGAACTTTCTATTAATCAAGCATACTGACAAAAATATTTACATTATAAATTAATTAAGAAGCACAACTGTTTTCAAAATTGCTAATAACAATAAATGTTTCTTGGGCAGCAGATCAGCATATTAGAATGATTTCTGAAGGATCATGTAACACTGAAGACTGGAGTAATGATGCTGAAAATTCAGTTTTGCATCACAGGAATAAATTATATTTTGGAATAATTTAAAATAGAAAACAATTATTTTTAATATTTCACAATATTACTGTCTTTACTGTATTTTTAAATCAAATAATTGCAACACTGAACAAAAACCTTAAATTAATTTAGTTTAACCTGATTTACTAAAATAACAAACAAAAATTTATATAACTTTACAGACACTTAAAAAAAATAATAATTTTTTGAAAACAACAAAAATTACTAAACTTTAACTGAAATTAAAATGAAAGCAGAAAATATAAAGTTAAAAATGTATTCTAAATACGGTAATAATAAAACTGTAACAGTATTTCAATGGTACTAAAATAACACAAGGATAGAAGTTCCAGAAAACAAAATTGATCCTCCACAGCAGAGAACAGCATCTCAGATAGAGCAGATCCTTCATGTGCAAGAAATTACCTTGCCGTAGTAAGAGATGGCTTCCTTGTACTTCTCGATGATGTCCTCCTGACTGAGGCAGTTCTTGGCTCGGCCGATCTCCGTGCTCGTGTCCGCACTGATGCCATTGGTCATCAGAGCACCTGGACAGGAAGACAAGAGAAACGACCATGATAAATGCACCATGAAAGATTAAGAAAACAAAGAAAAAGAAGCCAATTCTGTACTCTGCATGCCACTGTAACACATCACCTTATTTTTAAAAGCTATAAAGCCTAAAGTCCACAATAATATTAAAGATTTTTGCATTATGCCGCTCTGAGATAAAAGATTCTGCAAATGAGTTAATCTGTCTGATGCAAGACCTGGAACTCCACAAGCAATCTCTTGAATTAAATATGAAAGTCATCAAGAAACATATTTAGAGGAATGAGAAAAATAATTACACACTAGGGATGTTTGTTAAAGAAAGAAGAGTTACCCTGTTTACTTTATTAATCCATGTCCCTGGTCGTATTGGGAACGATTCAGCAGTGCATCATTTTTTATTAAACTTTAATAACCTTCTGGAAAGGCTTTTCATAAATACTATTCAGAAACTGCTGGTTTTACCTGGCCAACCGCATTAAAGAAATGAGAATTCAATTAAAAACCATTAAATCTTTTTTTATTATGTAAATTGAATCCCTTTAACAAATTTTCACAAGAAATACAAATGACACCAAAACACTGGCCTCTAGTGGCAGCAAATAGCAGAAGTTGTAAAGTCTAAACTAAAGCTTCAAACCCATTAGTTATTAATAAATCATCTTCACAAATACAAACCGATCTGATCAGTATCTACTGATTTTTATAATGGAGGTTTAAATCAGTCATTAACATAATAACTACTACAAAAATCGATAAGAAAACGCATAAATATCCCATCTAATGATTGCAAAAGTGTTAGAAATCCAGCTGAAATCAAAAGAAAGGATTCAAATCCATGCACTGAAATCACTGTAGATATTTTCATTGCTTTCGGATTAGAAACACAAAAAGCCACCCAAACACCTGCACACATGCACAAGCACAACAAAGTAACTACAACTATGTCACAACTGCATAAACGGGCAAGAACAAGAGCCATATCTTGAGCTACACAATTGCTTTACTGTACCTGGATCAATGAGAACTTCCTGAGCGCCTGAAGACGGACAGATAAACAAACAGAGAGGGAGAGACAGAGAGAGAACCTGGTTCACGCTTGGGCACAAGCAGTGAGCAGTGTTAGTACAGCACATATCAGGGCACAAAATGGTCTGTTATGATCCTGACATTGCTGAATGATGATAAAGCTGTGGAGATGAGCAAACAAGCAGCAGAACTGAGAAATTATGGGCTTTTTCTAAATAATGACCATTAACAGATGCTGAGGAAGCATGCACGCTATAAAAAAAAAAACATTATTCATTCTCTTGGTTCAGTATATATTAACAAAACATCTTGTACGGTAAAAAGCTGTGTGTTTGTAAGAAACAAATCCATCGAGGAATTTTAACTTTAAACTGCCTTTTTTTTCTGGCTTTTGCTTCACAAGACATTAATAGAGTCATGTGGATTACTTGTGAATTAATGCTATGTTTTTATCAGCTGTTTGGACTCCCATTCTGACGGCACCCATTCACTGCAGAGTGAATTTACTGGTGCACAAAGTGCTAAATTTCTCCAAATCTGTTCCCATAAACAAATAAACTCATCTACATCTTGGATGGCCTGAGGATGAGTAAATTTTCAGCAAATTTGTATTTTCTTTTGTGTGTGTACTATTCCTTTAAGTCATACTTAAAATGTGAATGTCACTGGATTAGATATTAAAATATCAAACCAAACAGCATCTGCACAAATGCTGTGAGAGCTCTTTTTGCTCTTCGTTTTGAACAGCATCTATTTTTGTCATTATACAACTGTTGTGTGTAAAAGTGTCTATTTGTTGAAAAATTAAATGCCTTTGATATGATAATTTGTTATGCATCAAATATGAAATTCATTTTAAGTGTGAAAATACTTTTTGGAACTACTGTAGATGCAAATCTGTTGCAAAAACCCTACCGCAACGCATTAATTAGCAAATGAAACATGTAAATGAATGATATGCTTATTTAGTTCAAATACAATGTTACAGAGTCGTGAGGTTTACACATAGGTTAATATGAGCAAATTTATATGAATTTTTTATTATTTATTTAAAAACAAAAGAAAAATGGAAAGAAAAAGGAAAAAATACAGAAGAAAAAAATTATAAATTGTACAAAATAAATAAATAGATCAATTGAAAACTGACTATGTTGCTCTGTTCTAGAACGCTCTCACATTCCTCTATGCTTTGGATCAGCATAACAGACTGAGCAATAATCATGTGTCTGCTTTAGACTAAACGCTTCTGCTGCTGTCAGTGGAGAAAAGATTCAATCCTAATGCAGTTTCATTTAAGAAATAAACATCAAAGAGCAATAAATTACATCTGAGCATGAGCAGACACATCATTTAAGAGACATTCCACTCTTTCACTGGTTTATTTACACATTCATTCATGATGGAAATAAAAACATTATTTCAGTTTCCATAGGAGATCCTCACATTTCTTTCTTGAATATATGTGTGTGGGGAAAAAGCAAAGATACACAGATCTACAACAGAATTAAATATTAAATCTAGAATCTCTCAAGCTATTAAACCAAAAATACGATGAAGAAAATCATCTTTATACTGTTTGTTTGGATAAAAAGTGTCGTTATAGATGTGTCTGACTGCACTGACCAGGTCTGTGTCTCTTTCCAGCGTCGGCAGCAGAGGAGACGCCAGGTTTGCGGGCTCCGCTCTTCCCCGCAGTGCCTCCTGGGTAATGAAAGATGACAGACGCAGAACACAACCCCTCCAAAGCAGCTGAGGAACAACACACAAACCATTTCACTGTTACTATTCCTCACATCTGCCATGCAGGTTTTAAAGCCAGATGCATTTAGGCAAAGACTGAAAATGTCAGTTGCTTGGAGTTGAACAGTTGGAGATTTTGATGAAAGCTGACTGGGTTTGTTAGCTTAGATAGCTGGTCAGCACATGAGTTTAAAAAAATGGATATCATTTTGCACTGGCATATAATTGATTTTATCACACCAGGATCATTATAGTAACTAAAAGTACTAAAACTTGATGACTGAGATTTTAAATAAAACAAAATTTAAAAAGGTTTTTAACATCTCATTTTATTTTAACTTGATGTTCTAAAAAAAAAAATATATATATATATATAACTAAAAATATACTAAAATATACTAAAGCTTCAGACTTAAAATGAAAACAGAAAATATAAAAATAGAAATGAATAAAATTAAAAATATTTTAAATATATTTCCTATTTCAGCTATTAACATTTCTGATTTTAGTTTAGAACTAAATAAATTAATAATAATTTAAAATAAATAAAATATTCATAAATTACTACAATATTACAAAGACTACTACATTTTATAAAAACAACAAAATTAATAAAACTTGAATTTAAATGAAAATATAATAAACTAAAAACTATTTAGCAATATTAATAAAAACTATAAAAGTATCACAATGATACTAAAAGAACACTGACTTGGTGTGAAAATATATCTGTAAATTATTTAGCAATCACCGTCTTACCTCCCAGCCACAGGAAATCATTGACAGACCGCAGCAGCTCTACAGCCATGTGATAATGTACGAGGGCGTCCTGTAGCATGCCTGCCTGCAGACACAGATCCCCGACGTGCTTCCTCATGCGGCCCTGACAGCGTTTCTTGTAGTGCCTGAGGAAGATGAGCAGCAACAGGCGTCATTTACAGCAAACATTCAGCATTTACGCACAGAGCTTAATCGATGCAAGACGCGCTCGCAGCCAAGTGCAGGTGACGTCAGCCATATTTAATTAAAGTTATTCTTAGCGGTGGATCTTTGTCATCTCATTTGGCTCTCCTTATATGGAACACAAATATGCTGATGTGGTTTTGCGTCAAGCTTGGTCTTCTGTCATAGCCCAGGATTTACAGACAGAGAGAGGGAGGCTGGAGGTGAAGATACTGATGCAGAAGGAAGGGGATGCACAGGCAAAACTGGGAGGGGGAGATTTTAACTAAAGGGGACATAAAGCAACTTGATGTCAATCCCATGGGGATGAAAAAAACTAAATCAATTTTTTTAAACGAGGGATTTCTATTTTATAAACATGAGGTAAAACGCTTGTGGAAGGACCCCTATAGATAGTGTGCAAGAGGGTCAAGTGTTATTCAAGTGAGAGCCAGAAAAAGGAGAATATTCTTCATCATTACTTTTATAAGTTTACACTTTTACATAGAGAGGATGTCTCAGTAAACAGATAACTACTTCATTTTTTATATATATATATATATATATATATATATATATATATATATATATATATATATATATATATATATATGTGTATGTTATGTATATTCATACTATTACTTTTATACATAAGTAAATACATGAATTTAGATTTCTATATATATATATATATATATATATATATATATATATATATATATATATATATATATATATATATATATATATATATATAAAATTAGCAAGATTATTATTAATAAATAATCAATTAGCTGAAACCTACATTATAGACCTTAAATACTAAATACCTTAAAAATTAAAACTTAATAAAAAATAAATCAACACCATACTTTTTATATATTACTACATGCATTAAAAACTAAAATATATTTAAATATATAATTAATAGCATTGCTTTATATAAATAAATATAATCTTTATAAACAATCTATATTTATAATCTTTATCTAACTTCCGATCGAGAACTTTTCTTAGAGTGTTTTCTATAGATGCATAGATGTCATATTCAAATTCATGCTGCGACCGTAGATGAGATGAGCAGAAAGCTTTGCGAGCAATCACTCATGAATTACTGAATGACATCCATGCATTTCTACAGTTAAAAGAGACAGAGATAGTGAATAAGAAATACAGTTTGCTTGACTAAACGCTTTCAGGCACCAGGACCCAGAGAATCGTTCCCATATTTCCAACACGGATTCAAAATATTCTCACCATAAAGGTGAAGTATGTAATTTATGCATAACCAAACAGAACTGCAAACCAGTACAAATCTACCATTAGTCAAGCAAACAGAAAGTTTGCCACTGGTTTATTCAGCCAGGCAGCTCAAAAGAAAAAAAAATGACATACTTCACCTTTAAAAAATTGACTCAAAGACGACATGAGGACACAAAGTTTCAAAAATCTTTTTCCGGTCCTGCACATTGACTTTCATCTGAAAAAGTTTGACCTTTCTACTCTAAACTGAGACACAAGAGAATCAAGGTCCAACCACTGTGTCACTGACAGGGAGAGGAAGAGGCTGATCAGGTAAGAATGAACTAAACCGGCTCACCTTTTCACACCCAATAATAAACTCACAGGACAGTATGAAAGAAAAGAAGAAAGACAAATAAAACAAGGCAAAACAAGAGAAGGGAAGAAAAACAACCACCATGAAAAACAAAAGGCAAAACTCATGAAACAGGATAGAAGATCATGCACGGTTGACCTCCAAGCAAAACCATCATATTGTGGGACTCCTGGGCATTCAGTATTTACCGCAGTCAATTCAGACTTCATATCTGAAGATGAACTGCAGCGGGTTCATGAGTTGAAAAAAGCAAATAACTTCTCAAATGATAACAATTTTAAATAAATCAATTCAAAATAAAACACTTATAACAATATATAAAATGCATAATTTTTTTTATTCTTTTATTTATTAATTTATTGGACTATTATAATTTTATCTATTAATTTATTGGACTATTATAATTTTATCTATTAATTTATTGGACTATATTATAAATATATAAACGTTTTATTTTAATATATAAACGATGTACTTGTATGCTAAAATGCAAAAACATACATATAAATAAATGTGTATATATACTATATATAAAATATCTAAGAATATATTATTGTATTAATTTAGTTGAATGTGATGTTGGTTACTGGCCACATGAATGACATATGAACATGCTAATTTATTGCCAAATTATTACTATAAAAATAAATTAATTCATTCAAACTAGCACGCTTAAATACATAAATCTAAATATTTTATTATTAAGATGTTATATATAATATATACATATAAATATATAAATAACACTTATATATAAAATCTCAGGTAAAGTAAATATTTTAGGTCAAAGGCTTTCGGCTGACAAAAAGTTTGGAAATCCATTGTCTAAATAAAAATAACAAAAAATAAAACAATAAAAACTCAAATCAATCAGTATAAATGCTACAAATAAATGTAAGCATCACAACATTATAATGTACAGTATGAAAAATACACATTAAGAAATTTTCAAAAGATTACATTTAGTAGTGATTAATAAAATATTAGCGTTTTTCAAGAATAACTTCCAGTTAGTATTCGATGATAGTAAAGGTAATCTAAAATGTAAAAATACAGAAAAATAGCACGTACAAGTAAATCAAAAAAAAAAATTTAATATCAGCTGATAACTGATATAGTACTTCTTTATCATGCATGCCATAGCAAGATAATAATTAAGTGTTAATTGAAGTTTCATAAGCCATTCTTTTCTAGATTCAGACATATGGGTTTTCCAATAAGCGATTAATTTGGCTGCCAATATAGATGAACATATTCTCAGAGCACAATCTCACCTGCTGTCTGTGTCCAAGCCCACAAAGTCCTTCTTCTCAAACGGCACACACAGCAGTTGTATCTCATCACCGGATTTATCAGTTGCTCTGTCCAGCCTTTTCGACTCCAGGACAATAAATATAGACTCCACGAAATCCTCCACCCGCTTCTCCACATCAGGACAGTCGTCGTAGCTGGGGTAGAACGCCACATCTGTCCGCTGCTGTTCTGCCACCTCCCCCTGCAGCCGCGAGTCGTACAGCGTGGAGCCGAACACCTCCTTCTGCCCGTGGAACCGGTCGGACGTCTGCGGCCACTCTTTGGCCATGGTGCAGCTGGTCACTGAGATGAGACCCACCACTTTGCGGTGGGTCTGAAAGTCGCCCCACTCATTGTTCTCAGGGGGGTAATGGTTGCGGTACCGGATGAAGAGGACGCGCTGGGAGTCCCATATGTTAACCTGACTCACGCTGGTGATGCGTTTGTAGATGCGGAAGAACTGGTCCTCTGGGACGATGCCCATGGGCTGGACCACCACCAGGACCGTCTGATGGTCCTCAGCACACTGCATGTAGTCTGGGACGCTCATGTCTGCATACAGCAACTCTATAGAAGGAAAACCATCCACAAAACAACATTGTTTTATTATAGCAGGTTTCAAAGGCGTTTAATAGAGTTTTCCATTTATTCTATTGTACATTTTAATCTTTTGATGTCTGATGTAAATGTTTTTTTAAAACAACAGGCAAAATAGAAATTCATATTAAATCAGAAATATATATAATATAATACACACAGACAGCCAAAAGGCTGCATTTATTTGTTCAAAAATGCAATAAAAACAGCAATATTTTACTTAAAAAATACTTTATTTTACTTAAATAACTGTTTTGTAATTGCATATATTTTAAAATCTGTAATTTATTCCAGTGATGCAAAACTGAATTTTCAGGCGCCATTACTTCAGTCTTCGGTCTCATATGAACCTTCAGAAATCATTTTCTGATAAATTATTAATTATGGTTATTAATATCAGTGTTGAAAACAGTAATGTAATGTAGTAGTGTTCTGTTTGACAGAAATTAATGTTTAATCTTCATTTAAATACACTGTCTTACTAACATAAAAGGACTACAGAATTCAGTAAATAAGTAAAATAAAATCCCAAAATGTGTAATATTCTACATATTCGTAACCATAAACTTAATAAAACAAGAGTGCATTACAAAATCTAACCATAAAAATAAACAATGTTTCAGCCTTAAACAAAATCTTAATGCGTTCCTTATTAAATTAATTAACAATCATCATTGTTTGTTCATTCAAAATGACACATTTGTGTTTATTTAGATCTGATTTCAAAGGCGTGTTTGAATGAAATATCTTCAAATGTATCAGCTGATATCAACGTGTCAACAGCGTATTAACGTACGTTATGAAACTCACAATTTCTTCCAATATAACGCTGGCAGAATAACCACATGCTTTTAAAGTGTGAGAGCAAAAGCTTGTTTTTACTCACAAACGCTCTTCCTGTGTACACTGCTGATGCTTCTTCTCTGCTGCAGTCTGCCAATGAGAAAGAAGCGCGTGACTCATTCTTGTTTATAAGCGCCCCCTGTTGGATGGGCTGCAACATTCGCTGTGTAATAATATAACATAGCATAACATATATGCTGTCAAATTATTTTCAAATTATATATGTATGTGTACTGTGTATTATATATATGTAAATACACACACATACAGTATATATGTTGAAAATATTTACATGTCTATACATTTACACACATATTCTTATATTTTATATTATATATAAATGTATTTAATATAAAAACATAACATATTTTTCTTAAATATGTGCATGCACGTGTTTGTATTTATATATACATAATAAATATACACAGTAAACACACATATATTATGAAAACAAAAACTTTTATTTTGAATGCACTAAATATAATATAATAATGTTAATCGTATGTTTAACGTTTGCCGCAAAAAGAAAACTTTTCTACGACATAATTCATTTTCTAATTCTAGTAGATTAATATAATAAAAATATAAAATCTTTATTTTTTATTAATATAATATTTTTATTTTAAATATTAGCCCAGGGGTTTTCAAACCCGTCCTGGAAGACCCCACTGCCTGCACATTTTGAATGTCTCCCTAATCAGACACACACCCAATTTAGTTCTTGCAGTCTCTACTAATCAGCTAATGAGTGGAATCAGGTGTGTTAGATGAGGGAGACATACAAAATATGCAGACAGGGGGTCCTCCAGGAAAAGGTTTGAAAACCCCTGATATAATATATCCAGAAAACGTTTCCAAAATGTAAGCGAGAACTTGCTCATCTGAGAGACCGCTCCACTCAGAGGCCTCCCTCATACCGTAGACCTCTCCGCTCGCCTGCAGGCGTTCCCTTCTGCGCCTGTCATATGATCAGCTTCCCGTTTGTTTGTGTTAATGCAGCAAGCTAACCGCTTCCCACTATGAAACCTCCTCATCTGTATCCAAACTAAACCTGTAATCCACACCGATCCCACCTCAATCCCTCAACCAGAGCCTGCAGAGTCCACACAGACAGATCAGAGGGATTCGAAGCTTTAAAAACGGGGTTATAATGTCGATCGAGTACGAGCAGCAGCTAGCCGGAAGCCTGGTGGACTCTTTCCCAAAAGATTTCGGCTACGGCGTGGAAAACATGGATATGATGCAGGAAAACCTGGGAAACTCGCCGTCTGCTGACAATAAACCCAGAATCCTGCTGATGGGACTGAGGCGCAGCGGGAAATCCTCCATCCAGAAGGTCAGACAGCACTGCACTAACAATAAAAGTAACGTTACCATGGTAAAGCTTTGGATTTGGACACTACCGATATGATAATTCAACGCAGTTCTATGAAGTACATAGGTGTACCGTTTCTTACAAAAATGTACTGTGGCAGTACCAATATGGTACAATAATGGTATCAGATGGTAGTGTTGGTTTTTTGTATACCGTGTGGTACTTCCAAAAATACCATGGTATGTTCAAACGCATTATATTACCACGGTACCATAATGCCATAGTATCAATAAACTGGACGTGTAATACCATGGTATTATTGGAAGTATCATGGAGTACCACAAATACAATTGTTTATTAATTTCAGTACCGTGAAATGTTTAGACGTACCACATCATTACTGTCACTGTACTGTGGTACCGCCACAGTAAGATAAAGGTGTTTTTGTGTGTAACCATTATAGCAGTGTATTAAAAACATTTACCATTTTATTTATTTTTTGTTAAATTAATATTTTTTTAAATATTATAATAGTTATTATAATAGTTATAATATATTTTTAAATATTATAATTTATCTATATTAGTATCTATGTATGTACAGAGATGGGTAGTAACTGATTACATGTAATCTGGATTACGTAATCAGATTCCAAAAATGAAGTACTTGTAATCAGAGTAAATTACAGTTACTTTTTCATGGATTACATGATTACATATTATTCACACAATAGCAATAAATTATTCATAAATCATTGATTCCCCCTAATTTCTCTTTTTCATCTTTTAAATTTTCCTTTCTAAAATAGCCTACTGATTATATACTTATTATATATGTATAAATAGTCCAGTCTTGCGGACATTCACACAAAGATCAGTCATTAGTCAGGTGGCAACAGCATTCGACCACTGGATTTACAAAAATCATTTCAGGTTTAAGAAGGGTTTCAACATTGCATCAACTACTGATGAACACATTCATTTTTCTTTGAATTATTACTCTGTAGGTTTTTTAACCATGTATTATTAATTATAACTAATTAAAATGAACACATTCACGTTATTTCTTAGATGCATGTAATGCAGGCATTCCAAAACATTGTCATCTAAACCTTATTCACCAAATATATTTGCTTTAAGTACCTTTGAGATTTTAAAATAAATATTTCAATAATTAAGTATCACATTTGTATGTTCACGGTTTCTTTGATTAATGATCACGTGGCATGCAGGTAAATAAAAATATTTAATATTTTTTTAGTAAGTGTTTTATTTAAAAAAAAGACTATAGAAACACAAAGACTGTTCACTCCTATACTTATGAATGGGAGAAACTGCAACGCAATATGGAGGAATAGTCCCACCTTCGAAATGAAAGAGTCAAATTTCCCATAGAAACCTGACTAGACTAGCCAATGCATATGCACAGTATAAGCAGGTTATGATTCTGCATGCGCATTGCCTGGTCTAGCCTGACAAATAAGCTTTTTAAACGCTATTTGAGTATAAGAAACAACATTCATGGGGCAATTAATTTCAGATTTTTGTTGCTAATTTGACAATGTGAGTTCAGCGAGCAGTTTGAGATTTCAGGATTCCCCTGTTCATTAAGATAGGTCTTGTATGAGCTGACTGGAGGCGTTGCAAATATGGCCACCAAGTGAAGAGACTTTCCTCAAAAGGGAGTTCAAAAAAAAAAAAAGTAAATAAAAAAAAAGGGAGTTTGTTTTAAAATGATTTATTTTAATTTTATTTTTTATGATTTAATTAATTGTCAGCTTTTCATTAAACTCACAACCCACCTGCAGTTCCTTTACGAACCCTAGTTTGGGAAACTGTAATATAATGTTTAATGCGCTTCATGTTGAAAATTACAATGAATGGAACAAGTTTTCTTACTCTTTGCATTTTTTACATCATTATGGTACAAGATAATGCTATTTAAATCAATGTGATAAACAAGTTAAATCAAAAGTAATCTGATTATATTACCTAAAATGTGTAATGTAACAGATTACGTTACTAACTACAATTTTTGTCATGTAATCTGGAATCAGTAACGGATTACAATTTGTAAGTAATCTACCCAGCTCTGTGTATGTATAAATTTGTATAATTGTATATACGTTCATTTATCTTTGAACAAGCAAGCGTGTCTGATTAGTGATCATATTGTGCATAATTCATCAGTGTATGCATGTTACTGCATAAAAGAAAAATGCTTTTCTTCATATTTGATCAAAATGGATCATCTACTGATTCTGCTGACATAACCAAGTGAAATGCATTTCAAATATTGCTTCACGTTACATTTCGAACTAATTGCAAAAGAACATTTCCTGTTAAGTAACATTTAATGCTGCTTAAAATCCTTCACCCTCTAGAACTATTTCTGTTGGATGTGTGTGGATGAAATAATATTGTTTTCTGTAAGATGTAAGCCTGATTGTAAGGAATGAATCAGTTATGTTTTATAATATCTGTATTTGCACATTGCATATTCACCTATGATTTAATGTTGTGATTCTCAGGTGGTGTTTCATAAGATGTCCCCAAACGAGACGCTGTTCCTGGAGAGCACCAACAAGATCTACAAGGATGATATCTCTGGCAGTTCTTTTGTAAACTTTCACATATGGGACTTTCCTGGGCAGGTGGACTTTTTTGACCCTACATTCGATTACGAGATGATTTTCAGGGGCACAGGCGCGTTGATTTTCGTCATCGATGCTCAGGTGAGCTGACACAAGTGAAATATAAGGATTGTGAGAGTGATTGTTGTTTAATACGCATACTTTCATTTGTACTTTTTTGGTATGGGAATTGGCTCCATGCCTGGCAAAGACTTTGCAGCTATCTTACCATTGTGTTTAGATGTCTCTCTCTCTCTCTCTCTCTCTCTCTCTCTCTCTCTCTCTCTGTAGGATGACTATGTCGAAGCATTAGGCCGGCTACATCTGACGGTGTCGCGGGCATTCAGGGTGAACCCGGAGATAAATTTTGAGGTGTTTATACACAAGGTGGACGGTTTATCAGACGATCATAAGATAGAGACACAGAGAGACATTCATCAGAGGGCTAACGATGATCTAGCCGACGCCAGTCTGGAAAAGCTTCACCTCAGGTTGGTCATAACTGATCCTAAAGCCGGATCAATTTGCCATGATACAGTCTAATAACATAGACAGCGTTTGGTAGGATTATGTTGTGCTTTCAGCAGGGCTACAGTGAAATTCCAGCAGGTAATGTGTTTGAGAATGTGTACTAAATAGTGTTATTGTTAAATAAAACAAACTATTAAATATTTTTCATTACTGAAATAAAATAAAATATAAATATTTGATTAAAAAATTGATAACTAGCTGAAATAAAATAAATTCACGTTGAAGTACTAGAATGACTAATAGTGAAATAAAAATAAATGAAAGCTAAATAGAAATGTGACCCTGGACCACAAAACCAGTCTTAAGTCGCTGGGGTATATTTGTAGCAGTTGCCAAAAATACATTGTATGGGTCAAAATTATTGATTTTTTTTCTTTTATGCCAAAAATCATTAGGACATTAAGTAAAGATCATGTTCCATGAATATGATCTTTCATGTGCCCGATTCTGACAACTTTTAAAGGTGATTTTCTCTATTTTATTTTTTTTGCACCCTCAGATTCCAGATTTTCAAATAGTTGTATTTCAGCCAAATATTGTCATAAGCTTTCAGATTATGTATAAATCTCAATTTTGGAAAATTGACACCTGGGGTCCAGGGTCACATATATTCTAAAAAATACCAGGAGCACATAATAAAATATCGAAAACAAACTAAAATTTAAATAAAATGTAAAAGCTAATTCAAAATATTAATTCTATAATAGTAAGTAATAACACTAAAATAACACTGGTAATGCAGGCAATACATCCTCTTGATATTATATTTCCCCTTTCATTTTTATTCGGATATCTCTTATGTTTATTGTGCTATATTCACCAGTGTGGGTTTTAGGAAAACATTTTTATTTTCTTTCAAATATTTCATGCAAATCCAAAACTTTTATCCACCTCCAAAACATCTTTTTCAAGGTCTCTTAGGCCAGGAAAAATAATATTTACCAATATTAAAACAGTCTACTTTTCTCTGCCTAATCAAATCCTGTTGGATAAAATTAAGTCTCAGTCTACACTATTCTAATAGACTAAAAATGTCACATTATGAAAGTTCAAAATGTTTGTTTTTAAAATTATATTATTTCCATATAATGTTTCCTTTTTAATATTAAGCAAATTTCTGGAATTCCTCCGTCGTTGGAGCTAATTTTCTAGCATTTCTGGATTAAATGTGTTAAATGACATGTGTATGAATTATGTGAGCAATATTTCTCTTGATTTGTTTTCAGTTTCTATCTCACCAGCATCTATGATCACTCCATATTTGAGGCCTTCAGTAAGGTGGTCCAGAAACTCCTCCCTCAACTGCCCACTCTGGAAAACCTCCTCAACATATTCATTTCTGTATGTACACAGCTGCATATCCTCATCTTTATTTTATCTATATCCTCTTTAAATTAAGGAATGGCTCTTTCCAATTCTAAATTGCAAACGGAGTGAGATTCCATTTGTACTATACTTGGTCAAAATCCATAGTGCATATGTCAATATATTGTTCCCTTTTTAGAATTCTGGGATTGAGAAAGCGTTCCTGTTCGACGTGGTCAGTAAGATCTACATCGCCACGGACAGCTCTCCAGTGGACATGCAGTCGTACGAGCTCTGCTGTGATATGATCGATGTCGTCATTGACGTCTCATGTATTTATGGGTGAGAAACTGTAATGCAGTGCTTTATAAATTCCCTACTGTTCAAAAGTTTGGGGTTGAAGATTTTCTTTTAATGTTTCTGAAAGACATCTCTCAAACCCTTCATGGCTGCATTTAAGCAAACAGTTAAAACAGGAAAAAATGTGAAATGTTATTACAACTTATTTTTTTTGTATTATAATATACTTTAAAATGTAACTTGTTTCTGCAATGTGAAGTTAAATTTTCAGTTTTGTCATTATGATCCTTCATAGATGATTCTAATATGCTGATTTGCTGCTTAAGAAACGTTTCTTATCATTTTTGATCAGTTTAATGTGTCCTTGCTCAGTGTTACTTGCTTAAAAAAATCTTACTGACCCAAAACTTTTGAAGAGTAATGTATACTAGTTAAAAAAAAAAAAAAAGATTCTATCGAATTTGTATCCTTTTATCATGCTGACAGTGCGTGATATAAGATGATTCTTATATATTATGTCTTCTATTATCTGTTTTTAACCCATTTATTGAATGTTTTTAGCCTAAAAGATGACCGCAACGTTAACGCTTATGATAAAGAGTCTCTGGCCATCATAAAGCTGAACAACACCACAGTGCTTTACCTGAAGGAGGTCACCAGGTTCCTGGCCCTGGTCTGCATCCTGAGAGAAGAGAGCTTTGAGAGAAAAGGTACAGACGTTTGACATGATCATAGCTATAGAATATCAGCATGTTTTGTTGACTTGTGTGAAGGTAAAGGGCCACATAGAACCATTTTTGGCTCTCCAAAGAATCTTTTGGCGAACAGTTCTTAAAAGAACCATGTGTAAAGAACGTTTCAAAAATCTAAAGTATCTTTTTTTTTTTTTTTTTTCTTCCTATAAAGAAACTTTTGTGGAATGGAAAATTCCATGGATGTTAAAGTTCTTCACTGAACCACAGATGCCATAATTAAAGGGTTAGTACACCCAAAAATGAAAATTGTCATTGATTACTCACCCTCATGTTGTTCCAAACCCGTAAGACCTTTGTTCATCTTCGGAACACAAATTAAGATATGTTTGATGAAATCCGAGAGCTTCCTGACCCTGTATAGACCGCAACGCAACTGCAATGTTCCCAGGTCCAGACAAATAGCAAGGACTAGTGATCGACCTATATAGATTTTTATTTTTTTATTACCAATACCAATTATTTGCATGTTTGTGCCCGATAATCGATATGCAGAACCGATATTTATTTACTGTTATGAAGTAAGAACAGACTGCACTGTATTTTTTTCTCTTTTCAGTCATCTTTTTTTATGTTGAAAATTAGCAGTCTTTCATGTTAAATTCTAAAGTCTTCATATTACAACAATAAAAAAAAAAAAAAGCATCAGCAGCAACAACACGAAGTGAAGTGACATACTGCCAAGTATGGTGACCCATACTCTGAATTCGTGCTCTGCATTTAACCCATCCAACGTGTACACACACAGCAGTGAACACACACACACAGCAGTGAACACGCACCCGGAGCAGTGGGCAGTCATTTATGCTGCGGCGCCCGGGGAGCAGTTAGGGGGTCGGTGCCTTGCTCAAGGGCACCTCGGTCGTGGTATTGAGGGTGGAGAGAGCGCTGGACATTCACTCCCCCCACCTACAATCCCTGCCGGCCTGAGACTCGAACCCGTAACCTTTGGATTACGAGTCTGACTCTCTAACCATTAGGCCACGACTTCCCCTAATATTAACCATAAGCAAAATAAATGTAGAATGTCTAATGTTTTCAAATGGAGAAAATAAATAATGGACAGGAGTCATATCAACTTCATTTTAAACTACAGTTTTAGTAGGTTTATAAGCTGTTTAATAGGCCAAGAATAATTCACTGGATAACGTTAGTTCACTGAATAATATTCTCTGGTATAGTGTAATATAAGAAACAAAACATCGTATTTTATTGCATTTCTCAACTGGAATGTTATCAGAATTATTAAATTTTATTTGTCCTTCTAGATTATGAAATACCTGCTGACAGTGCGGTTTATCTATGCATTTACACAGAACTATACTCAAACTGCGATCGCTCGCGGAGATAATTAATCTCCAGTTGTAATGCATCTAATTTGTGCATTAATGGCTATTATGTTAAATAAAGTTTACTAACTACAGCAAATCAAGTACCTGCACGCCACTGCAATGGCAATCTTGCACGCAATTCTGAAAACAACCCACAAGATGGCGGCATTTATCGGTGAATCCGATATTACAAAACCGATATCCAATTATGGTAAAATGGTTAAATATCGGGGGGAAATATCGGCAAATTGATATCGGTCGATCTCTAGAAAGGATGTAAGAATGTAATCAACGTAATCAGCGTTGTTTACGCTCAGAATGTGCGCCCTTTCGCTGAACCTAATCAGCGCTGTTTATGTTAGTGATTACATTCTGGGGTACTCTCAAAAATGGCGAAAGACTCAGGAAGAATTATTGAATAAATTATTGTTTGCTTTGCGCACAAAGTATTCTTGTAGCTTCGTAAAAATACGGTTGAACCACTGATGTCCTTTCCACGTTTCTGGGCCTGGGAACATTTCAAGTGCATTGCTGTCTACGGAGGATCAGAGAGCTCTCAGATTTGATAAATATCTTAATTTGTGTTCCGAAGATGAACGAAGGTCTTACGGGTTTGGAACGACACAACAGTAATTAATGACAGAATTTTCATTTTTGGGTGAACTAACCCTTTAAGGGTGTCAATTTGTTGTTTATCCGTTGGTTGGTCTCGCACTATGTGAGTGACTGAATAGTTGATATTTTAGACTGTTCTAACCAACAAAATGATAAAAGCACCACAGTGTTTCTTACTTAAAGATGTCTCATTTGCAATTTCGCACATACCTCATGTCTCTATCTTCCACAGGTTTGATAGATTACAACTTCCACTGCTTTCGAAAGGCCATCCACGAGGTATTTGAGGTGAGCAGCTCCACCCAGAGGACAGGAGTGGCGGTGCAGTTTAGCCCCCCCAGCAGCAGCGGCAATGGCCTGGCCCGACTCAAATCCGCAGCGCTGAACGGTACACCCAGGAGCCTGGTTTAACCCAGGACACACGGACCTCTTAAGAACACAGGGCCTTCACACTAGTGTGCTGAACGTGCGCTAACGTACACGTAAGATTACTGGAGCGTTTCTCTACTTGTACCTGCTGTTGCAGGACATGAGACACAACAGGACACTCGTACAGGACAGACTACATTGCTGCTTTTTTATGATATTTTGGTGTGTGTGTGTGTGTGAGAGAGAGAGTGAAATTGTGTGCAGATGCAGCAACCGCTGTTATAATGGAGGAAATGGGAAAACTTTAGCCAACATAATGAGGCACAATGAAATGATTACAGTAAATAGTCTCAAAACTATATCATTATGCGTTTATGGTGGCCAAAAGTGCCGTCTAGGTAGGGTGCTCACTAAGTTGAGACCCATTCCACATGTTCAAGTAACATTTCACAAACAAATCAAAATGGGGGAAAAAAATGCTTGAATTATGTCTATTTTTAGGTGCATTAAAAATGTTTGCATTGTGATGAAACGCATTTCACCCAAATTCTCATTGCCATAATAGGTCAGAATTTTTTTTTTTTTTTTTTGTAATTCCCATTATTCACAATTTTTCTAGATTGTCATTACTTTAATGTAGTATTTTAACTGTATTACAGTAAAAAAAAAAAAAAAAAAAAATATATATATATATATATATATATATATATATATATATATATATATATATATATATATACACATACATACACACACACACTTAATTCCATAGCATTCAATGTAAATTTTTCACTTTTTTGTTTTTTTTTTAAATGAGAACACAGGTTTTTTTTTTTTTTTTTTTTTTTTTTTTTTTGGGGGGGGTGGGGTTGTTTGATTTTTTTTTTTTGCATTACAGTAATACGAATTGGGGTGAAATGTACTTATATTTATAAAAAATATTGTCACAATGTGAAAGTTTTAATTAAAAATGGCTTTAATTTTCTTTAAGCAATATATTTCCTATTTCTTTCTTTTGATTAGACGTGTTAGATTCACCAATGAAACAGATCTTCACTCCCTTTTGTAGCAAAATACCCAGGCCAAACCGTCTTTAAGATTCCAGTTGTTAATGTTGGCCTGTGCTGTGATTGTGTTGGCTGCCGCTGTTATTTACTCCTGATCTATAAAGGGAGAAAAGTCTAAAGACATTTGTGAATGTAGTCATGTCTATGTGAACTGCCTTACAGTGAAAAGAATCGCATACAGAGTTTTTTTTTTTTTTTTTTTTTTTTTTCACCTAATTATCTATTGTTTCAATTTGAAATGAATCTGGGAACAAGCGTCAACCCAGACTAACAGTAAGCGTGTATTTTCCATAAAATGCTTGGTGCAAAATTCTGATATGCTGAGAACACAGAATAATGACACTGAAGACTGTTGAACAAGCGCTTAAAGGTATTACATTTTCATGTGAAGTCGTTTTTTTTTTTTTTTTTTTTTTTTTTTTTTGTACATGATTCAATGTTTTATTCATTCTCAAATTCCCCTTTCTTGAATGGATATAATGAGGGCTTGTGTGTGTGTCTGTGAAAGTGTGTGTACCAGAGACTCCCTGGTAAGTACGATTGTGTTGAATGATGATTGCTAGTGATGATTGTGTGCGTTTTCCTTTTTTTCTAATAAAGTGTAAAAGAATAAAATCATTTTTGTGATCGAACTATAAAGATTATTACTTGTAAGATATCAAGAAAATGAGAATTGTTTACTTATGGTATATTTTGTCTCAGAGCACGTTGATAAATTAAAGCTATATTCATTTGAGCTCTGGTCTCATTAGTCTGTACACGTGTGTGTGTGTGTGTGTGTCTTAGCTGTTGTTTCATCTCTAGATGTCGCTGTTTGTCAGGATAAAGATTCAGCAAATTGAAGTGTGCAAGCAGGTACAACCATACTGAATATAATTTTGAAGAAAAAAAAGAACAGTACATGGATAATCTAATCAGAATTTACAGCTAGAACTTTGTTTTTGTTTTTTATAAATTTATAATAATCAACATTTGTTACATCGTATGAGGGTTTCTGCAGGTGTCTATCACAAATTGTAGGCCTTAAAACGTCTTTAAGAACCGAAAAAATCTTAATTTCATAATGTTATGTATTGGAGAAGAAGAAAAAAACTTCCTATTATAATTTTTTTTCCCCAATACAAATATCTAAATATTTTAAAGGGATACTCCAACCCAAAATGAAAATTGTTAATATTCACTTACCCCCATGTCGTTCCAAACCCATAAAAGCTTAGTTCATCCCCGGAACACAATTTAAGATATTTTGGATGAAAACCGGGAGGCTTGTGACTGTCTCATTGACTGCATAGTAAATTGCACTGCCAAGGTCCACTGGCAGATATTTGTTGTCGTTTTAATCAAACTTACAACATTTTGATAAATTTTTCAGAATTCTTTTGTCATTTGCACTGGATAAAAAGACAAACATACTAATAAAATGTATCACTTTTTGCAGTGTGAACTTTTAAGTTAAATAATGGGGAACTGTTCAAACTTTGAATTGTTGCTAATACAAGACATTTACAATTAGAGACCATAACGTATTGTTCCATTCGATTTATTCCTAAGTGTTCTTTACTTGGTCTTAAATTTACCTTCATGAAACCTGCAGAAATCCTGTCAAATGTTGTCTCTGAGCAAAATGTCTAAGTGTTTTAAGAGTGTGTGAGTTTTTCCATAAAATTTCCATGTTGGACATTGATTGAAGAATCAGCTCAAAGCTGCTGAAGGTTTGGATGTTTGGTGTGTCAGATGTGGGCGGGCTGGGCTGAGACTGCAAATGTCTCGCCCACTCGCCCAGTGGGAGGATCAGCTCCGTGTGATGTGCTTCATGGGAAAAACTGCAGTAACACCACTGTGTCTCACAGACGGACTTTACACACTGTGCACAGGGCCAGATCAGCTGGACGCTTCAACACCACGGTAAGATCTCAACTTACTGTAGAATAAGAAAGAGCAGAATTATTCAGTTTTACAAGCTGAATAATAATATGTCACTAGGGAACTCTTGCTATTGTTTCCTGATCTGTTAGTTTCAGTGGAAACCTTGAGATGTGTTTGATGTATTTACAGATGATCAAGTTCTATTTATTTAATCATTTAGTTACTTTTTTCATTTTGTATATTTTAATTTTTTATTCATATTTTTTACTAAAACTTAAACGGATTTTTGTCACTATAGTCGTTAATTTCTTATATGCATAATGGACTATATATATTCTATGGACCTTTGAAAAGCTTGTTAAAGCAGCACTGATTTCATGCTGTTCATTTCCTCTACAGTACAGTAACTTTGGAATAGGCTCAAAGTTGTACAGTTTACATTTTCTATAAAACAATGACAGTTTCATCGGATGTGTGTGTGTGTGTGTGTGTGCGTGTATGGCACCCCAGGGGCTCAGCGACAAAGGCAGCTTGAAAAGTGAGTTATTTTTGTCCGGAATACAGTCAGTTCTCACACGCACACACACACTATATCTCATTTCTCACCAGAATTAAGATGGCATTTGCCCACACTTCTTTGTCCCCAGTGCCTTTTCTCATTCCCAGATTTACTGTACAAACAGCACTGTGGTGATGCCAATCATACTAATACACCATATTAAAGGATTGTCAAATTAATGTACAATTTCTCTCCTAAAACTATCCTATACCCAGCTCTACACTGCTAAACGTGGACAATTAAAAATTATAAAGTTGCTTTAAAACAATGAGCAAAAAATACCACACCACCACTCTGGTATTACCATCAATGTTTCTGCCACAGTAGAGTAATGTCTTAAGTTAACACTTATACGTAAATATAACTTGTTTTGCACCACTGTTGACCTTGATATTCCCTTGAATGAACCAAGTGTGAGGATCATATCAGTTAATCGGCTTTAGTGTTTGAAAACATTGGTCTTTGGGACTCAGTCCACCAAAATAGTGACTGCTCTGAAACTAGTTGACCTGAAGGGAATTGTGGCGCTCATTGCTGGTGCACATACATTTGTGTTTCTGGATGCTGTTCCTGAGTAAGATTCATGGAGCCACAGTTGTCGAAATGATGAATAGAAGACCACTTTCCACTAAGGGCAGGATTTATAGACTTTACCGTAACTTCAACCACTGGATCTGAAGTGATTGAGGTTTAAAACCTTGTGGAAATTATTTTGCTGTCCCTCTCCTGAGTGTTAATAAATTAGTTGAACTGTCTTGCAGATGAATGCTACAAGAACTACCCAGGAGCTCAGTGAAGAACTCTAGAAGTGAAAGACATTTAGGAAGACATTACAGGTCCTTATGAAGTTTTTTTTTTTGTTTTTTTTTGTTCTGATTTATAAGGCTCAAATCATGAATTATAACACGCTTAATTTGACTGGTTTTAGCTTTGGTAATTTAAAAGCAAAGTCCATCCAAAATGAAAATTCTGACATCATTTACTCACCCTCATGTCATCCCAAACCTGTAGGACTAACTTTCTTCTGCGAGACATAATAGAAGATATTTTGAAGAATACTGGTTTTGATTCCCATTGACTTCCATTATATGGACCAAAATACAATGTAAGTCAACAGGAACCAAAACTGTTTGGTTACCAACTTTCTTCAAAATATCATCTTTTATGTTCTGCATTAGAAAGTAAGTCTTTAGAAGAAGATATTTTGAAGAATGTTGGAAACCAAACCGTTTTGGTTCCCACTGACTTATATTAACAAAAATAGAATGGATGTCAATGAGAACCAAAATTGTTTTGTTGCCAACATTCTTCAAAATATTTTAAGGTTTGGAACAATATAAGTAAATGACGAGAGGATTTAAATTTTTTTGAAGGTCTATCTAATGTGATACATAATTTAACAGACATTAACATGTTTTAAGAATTAAGACTTAAAAGCACACTTTTTAAAATTCTTATAATTTTCTATCATTTCTAATTGGGTGCACGATCAAATATGCATTAAAGTCTTCTAATGGGAATACTTTGGTATCCAAGGGGAAATTATCTTTTAATGGCATAGTCATTTGAAGGTTCAGAGTCCAGAAGTAAGTCATCAACCGCCACAGTAACTCATTAAGCATGGACTATGGGACCACATGCTTGCAAACAACATTTGCGTAAAATATGTATTTGACCTTATTTTTTGTTCTGCTATACTGCAATGCTAATTTTGCCGGCTTTTTAAAGAGCCGTCCTATTTGGTTTCATTGTAATGGCAGACATGGATGGAACATGGCATTATGGGAAGGCGCCAGTGAGGTAAACATGATGCTTGTTTATAGAGCAGGGTAAATATGGCTTGTAAAAGAGTAATTAAGACTAACATCGGTATTTATTCCCTATCCGCAAACCAACTGCGGGGTCCGCACTCGCACACCTCGGTTTTTCCACCATCTAAGTGCATGATGTCACCAGTGAGTTTGGCACCAAATGGAAAAGTTTCCACTCTTATCCAGCAAACACGACGTTATGGAGTCTGAACGGATGGGTGTAAATGGAGGTGGGGGGCTGTGACCACATAATGTTTTTGGTCTTTCTCCATGAGTAACTGGCAGAAATGTTGGTCTTCTAAGAACTCCATCTGGTTTTTCTCTGCCCGGAGAGTGGAATGTGCCATTTTTAGGCAGAAAAATGTCTTTGTTTGCCCTTTTTGAAACCATCAAATTCTTCCTGACCACAGAGGCATTCCCACAGGGTGGTACAGGGCACAGAGACAATAGCTGGAGACATGCCAGTGAAGAGCACTACGGTCAGACACAATGCATTATAAAAAATTAGCTCTTCAGACAACTTTTATAAAAATGAAGGCAACTATTTACATGCCTTTCTTTGTTATATTTGTCTATTTAAATATTTTGATTAAATATATTCACATAAATTGACTTACAGCTCATGTTGTGTTCCGGTTATTTTGACCAAAATAGGATTTTCTTTCCCCTGAATTACTAGTTAATGGTATGGCTTTGGACTAAAACTTACTGACTTTGCTCACACAGGGTATAAGAACCATTTTTGTCACCTTGTTGTGGGGTTCCCAGCCTAAAATTGCTACAGGTACAGGTTTTGCATTGGTTTTTAAAATTGACTGATCATATGCCTCATTGATCTGAGCTTATGCACAAAAGACAGAATCCAAAATTTGACCAACAACTGAAAAAACCAACCTTTCAATTAAAAATAGGGAAATGTTTTTTCCATTTTGGCCTTTCATTTACGCGACAAAGGCATTTTAGGTGCCTGAAAACATTTCAAAGTGAAAGTTTTTGAAAAATATATGAAACGATATGAGAAATGCAAAACTTTTCGAAACGCAAATGAGAAACTCTTCCGTTTTTAGTACATCATTGTGGTGTAAATGTACCCTAAGTGGCTGTGCTATGCATTTTGCAAATGACTGTATCGAATCTTTTGTGAAATTATTTAGTTTGTAGTGTAAAAATCTTTTGAATCCTTATGCAAGTATAAAAACGTGAGTCCATTATATTTAGCACATGGTTGTGTTAGTCAAATGATCCTAAAGAGTTTGTTTAAGATCAGTGTAGATGTAAAAGAGAACTTTTTGAGGAATACTTTCAGAATGCATGCAAGACTGGATAAGGAAAGCAATGGTATTCCTTTCTCCTCTCATAATAAAACCTGTCTGGTGTTTAAATATGTTTAATAAGCATCATATGATGGTTGTGTTGTTTGCTAAACAGCAGAAGCTGGCTCCAACACATCCCATGGCAGGAAGACATGTTGTTCTTAAGAGTAAACAACTAAGATTGTGGGAAGTCGTGGCCTAATGGTTAGAGAGTTGGACTCGTGATCCAAAGGTTGCGGGTTCGAGTCTCGGGCCGGCAGGGATTGTAGGTGGGGGAGTGAATGTACAGCGCTCTCTCCACCCTCGATACCACGACTGAGGTGCCCTTGAGCAAGGCACTGAACCCCCAACTGCTCCCCGGGCGCTGCAGCATAAAATGGCTGCCCACTGCTCCGGGTGTGTGTTCACGGTGTGTGTGTTCACTGCTGTGTGTGTGCACGGTGTGTGTGTGTGTGTTCACTGCTGTGTGTGTGCACATTGGATGGGTTAAATGCAGAGCACGAATTCCGAGTATGGGTCACCATACTTGGCTGAATGTCACTTCACTTCACTTCACTATCCCAAGATCTCAACCAAGATATTAGACTCAGAATTAAATGTCTTTACGTACCCCAAATTGGTGTTTATTCTCCAGACTGGAATTTGCACTTTAATCTGCACAAGTTTTGCTTTAATTACAGTTTGCTTCATTTCCCAGAATTCTTCGTTTTGCTTGTCTCATTTTTATGATATTCATTCCAAATCTTTCTCAAATTCCCAGTCTGACTTTTTCAGCTATAAAATTTGTCAGAAATATGGGAATTAATTGTTGTACTAACTCTTTAACTATGGTATTTTTAAATATTTTATTAAGAAATGAACAAAATATATATACATTTATAGTTTGCTTAATTACATAGAATTCTTAATTTTGCCATTTTCACTTTTCCTGCTGTTTATTCTAATAAAATGAGTTCTTCTCATTTTATTCCCAAACCTACAAACTCACAGACTGAACATCTGTCAGAAATATGGGAAATGTTGACTACGAGTTTACACGCAAGTGGACTTTAAGCAATTTTGTGGTACTCTAAATCTGGGCTACATTTAAAATCCACAAACAACACATTTTAATGTGTGGATGGATTCGTTTAGTATGACTTCAAAATGAAACAAAGCTTTGCTAACATTGACTTTTGGCCCGCAGGTGTTCAATAGCAATAATTTCATTAGCACATAGACCTCAGGAAACAAATAACTATCAGAGCGCACACACACGCTTAACCAGCTGGTTAATTTTCCACACACTGAACAATGGGGTTGGAAACTTTTGCAGTTGCTGAACAACATGTACTATGTGCTTCAATAAGTGTGAGTGATTTTGTGTCAAATTTAAGGATTTATTATATTTTCTTCTCATAACACATGGTGCACTGAATAAGCTAGACTCTGGTACATTGAATACCTGTGGAAACCACATTCAAAGAAAGTTTTTGTTCTAATTTTGGGTTTTACACACCATTTAGCAGTGTGTTTCTTTGGAGATATGCGGCGGAACCAGAACAGAGACGCCTTTCCTGGATTTGCCATTGCATGGGGTCTTTGAAAGTCTATACTGTTTTTGGATGGGCGGCATCACAAATCTAAGATCATCTTGATGATAAAGTGTGTGCATGTGGATCGGAAAATATTACTTGTTATGCAAAGTCGTTAATCTGCACCTTGTGGAGGCAGGTTTAATCATGTGGGAATGCTGTGGAATTTATTTGATTAGTTTTTCACCAATGTTCTGCTTTAGGTGGCAGGTTTAGGTAATGGAGAAAGTTATGTAGCACTATTTGGAATTAAATCAGGTTTGAGCTTTAGAAAATAAGGTAGTTTAAGAGAAAAGAGGATAAATTTAGTTTGAAAATGTGATCAAAAACAAGTTTTTGTTGATTGAACATTAGTATAGGTGGTTTGGTTTGGTTTGAAATGCAGTTAAAATCAGATTTTTGTTAATGCATGTCAGTCTGAATGATGAGATCTGATTTCATGTGGATTTTTTTTATCATTCACTGTTTGACTGGTCTGTTGAGGTCTGTTTTAATTTTTCCAGGTCTTTTCCGTTCAGTCATATCGTGAAAGGTAATACTAGGGCTTGGCTCGGACGTGCAGACACTCTTTTATGAGATGCTGTCTGTTAAAATTTGACATGTCTAACATAGTGAGACACACAGACTCTGGTATGTTAGTGTAGTGGGAAAGTGTCACCTATGATCTGAGAACTGGGCTACTTGGAATGATTCCCACATTCCCTTCATCTTTCTGCGTAGACTATACATTCCATAACACTTGCACATTAGTCTCTCTCCCTTCTGTATGAGCGAGAATTATTTATTTTTTTATGGATGAGTTGGACCAATTAGTGAACTGCTTTAAGTTTGCATTTTATTTTATTTTATTGAATTGAATTGAAGTTTAATTGAATTGAAGTTATTAGAAAACATTATTATAAGCTAAACGTTGTGAATCAGGCTAAAGAAAGGCAATAATTTTGAACACTGGCTGGCTGTGTACTTGCTCAAATATTGATTTAGGATATTGATTTATACTCATTTTTAACCAAAAAAGTTACAGACTGTAACTTTAAATGTGCGTCATACATGTAAACTCCCCTATTAGTGGGGGTTATTTTATTTAATTTTATTCAATTGATGAGTTCAGTAGTGTTTGAAAAGCATCTAATGATGTTGGTTGATGTCCTGAGTGAGCAGAGCTGGAATCTAGACAAAGTAGTAGTTCTAATATACAATATTTACTATTGTGTCTCATGGTTTTCCGTTTGTTATTTTTCTATTATTGCAAAATGTGGAAAAGAATATGACAGTGTGTCCAAACATTTGACTGACAAACCTTTCGATCCTCATGAAGGAATGTTCTGTTGTTTATATCAAGAGTCACTCATTGTCTTGCACTGCACTGCTATCATCATTTCTCAACAAAAACAATATGGTTTTGGGGGAATGTAAGCATGATTCATAACCTACTTCCAGGTTACAGGGCCGTATGCTCATTTGTGGGTGAGTACAGGATGTGAAAGAGGGGGAGACCGCGCTATCACTGTCATAAAAGGGAGTTCTGATGTTTTCTTACCCCTTGGGGAGTTTTACATCTCATTAGATCCGCATGTTCTACAATCAGAAAGACTCCCACAAAGAATTCCAGAGTAAAGCATGAATTACAGTGGGACAAGAGATGCAGGCAGAGAAAAACTACATACTTTGAGTTTGCCATTTACTTGTTACATTGAATTCATACTGTATGTTTTTAAACACATGGTAAGGGCCATTTAGGTGTTCAACTCTCTTCATTTGAACGTGATTCCCCCAAAATAATCAAAATAAATCAAATTTAAAAAAAGGAATTAAAGAAAGAGAAGCAGCTTATCTTGTGATATTGACCAATTAAATGTACGTTATTCTGCTTTTTTCACAACTAGTGACAACGTGACATGCAGCCAAGTATGTGACCCATACTCTGAATTTGTCCTCTGCATTTAACCCATCCAAAGTGCACACACACACACACCGTGAACACACACCCGGAGCAGTGTGCAGCCATTTATGCGCAAGAACGTAGCCCTTTATTCGAGAGAGTGCTGTACATTCACTAAATGCGGGTTAAAATCTGACTAGTGCGTTTGTTAAATGGTTTTATCCAAAAATGCATTTTTAAAAAAATACCAGGTGATCTTAAACAGAATAGTTCATCATTACATGTTTTAGCATGTTGCTAAAAATTATGCTTGTTTTCATAATCTTTAACTGCATGCCACTGCACTGACTTCATCCCACCTTATGTTTTCTCATTGAATATCCAGTTTTGCTCTGAAATGCATCACATTACAGAAGTTAAATTGGATTGTGAATGGCATTTCAGTTTGTAGAGAGTAGTTAGAGGGATTTGTTGAGTTTTCAGTGTGGGAATCTATTTATTCTCATGCTCTGTCCGGGACACACACAGTTATGATCACATATTTAACACACACATATAGAATGACCACTTGTTTCCCCACTGGATCCTGAGGACCATCTTATCCGTTTAATCAGAGATAACGGACTAGACTTAGATCCCTAGTGTGTCTTTTGGCAGACTCTCTTGCTCTCTGTCTTACTTTCATTCTCCCTACACACACAGAGTAGGCCTATTTAATTTAAATTTACACCAGTCATTTAATTAGAAACCTTCAGGTCTACTGTGATGAAAGTTTTACCACTGATTACAAATCAAAACAGATTCATCTTTGGTTACAGGTTATATAAATTGCTCTGCACTTATTTCTGTGTGACTCTCTTTAGAACAGCTCACAAGTAATTACTCAATGACAACTTTCTTTAAATCTTGTTTTGCTTTAGGACTAGAGTGCATCTCAATCTGTTGACTGTGCTGCATAAGTCAGAGAGGAGCAGAGGGGAGCGTCATGTCAGAGCCGTTCGACTGTGACAGCTGTAAGGAGTCTCTGTACGGCAAGAAATACATCCAGGTGGATGACGTTCCCCACTGCGTCCCCTGTTACGACCGTCTGTACGCAAACACCTGCCAGGAGTGCAAAGAGCTCATCGAACACAACTCACGGGTGAGTGCTTTAGTAATCAGCATCTATGGGATTCATAAAAGTTGTGTTTTTTTCAATTACATTATGATAGAAATCGAATATTTAGATAGATGGATTACCTTGGCGTAAAATATAAATACTATGAATTTTAGCATGGTATATTAAAAAAAAAAGAAAGTTATTATTCAATTATTTTACCTAAATAATTATATAAAATATTACAGAATATATTGTTATTGTAATTTTTATAATAAATTTATAAATAATATATACAGTATCTCACACCTCACATTTTTGTAAATATTTTATATCTTTTTATGTAACAACACTGAAGAAACGACACTTTGCTACAATGTAAAGTAGTGAGTATACAGCTTATATAACAGTGTAAATTTGCTGTCCCCTCAAAATTACTCAACATACAGCCATTAATGTCTAAACCAGTGGCCATTAATGTCAAAAGTGAGTACACCCCTAAGTGATAATGTCCAAATTGGGCCCAAAGTGTCAATATTTTGTGTGCCCACCATTATTTTCCAGCACTGCCTTAACCCTCTTGGGCATGGAGTTCACCAGAGATTCACAGGTTGCCACTGGAGTCTTCTTCCACTTCTCCATGACGACATCACGGAGCTGGTAGATGTTAGAGACCTTGCGCTCCTCCACCTTCCGTTTGAGGATGCCCCACAGATGCTCTATTAGGGTTTAGATCTGGAGACATGCTTGGCCAGCCCATCACCTTTGCCCTCAGCTTCTTTAGCAAGGCAGAGGTCGTCTTGGAGGTGTTTGGGGTCGTTATGTTGAAATACTGCCCTGCGGCCCAGTCTCTGCTTCAGTATGTCACAGTACATGTTGGCATTCATGGTTCCCTCAATGAACTGTAGCTCCCCAGTGCCGGCAGCACTCATGCAGCCCCAGACCATGACACTCCCACCACCATGCGTGACTGTAGGCAAGACACACTTGTCTTTGTACTCCTCACCTGGTTGCCACCACACGCTTGACACCATCTGAACCAAATAAGTTTATCTTGGTCTCTTCAGACCACAGGACATAGCTCCAGTAATTCATGTCCTTAGTCTGCTTGTCTTCAGCAAACTGTTTGCAGGCTTTTTTGTGCATCATCTTTAGAAGAGGCTTCCTTCTGGGACGACAGCCATGCAGATCAATTTGATACAGTGTGCGGCGTATGGTCTGAGCAAAGACAGGCTGACCCCCCCCCCCCCCTCCTCCTCCTCCTCCTCAACCTCTGCAGCAATGCTGGCAGCACTCATACGTCTATTTCCCAAACACAACCTCTGGATAAGACGCTGAGCACGTGCACTCAACTTCTTTGATCGACCATGGCGAGGCCTGTTCTGTGTGGAACCTGTCCTGTTAAACCGCTGTATGGTCTTGGCCACCGTGCTGCAGCTCAGTTTCAGGGTCTTGGCAATCTTCTTATAGCCTACGCCATCTTTATTTAGAGCAACAATTCTTTTTTTCAGATCCTCAGAGAGTTCTTTGCCATGAGGTGCCATGTTGAACTTCCAGTGACCAGTATGAGAGAGTGAGATCATAACACCAAATTTAACACATCTGCTCCCCATTCACACCTGAGACCTTGTAACACTAACGAGTCTCATGACACCGGGGAGAAAAAATTGGCTAATTGGGCTCAATTTAGACATTTTCACTTTTGTGGCCAGCGGTTTAGACATTAATGGCTGTGTGTTGAGTAATTTTGAGGGGACAGCAAATTTACACTGTTATACAAGCTGTACACTCACTACTTTACATTGTAGCAAAGTGTCATTTCTTCAGTGTTGTCACATGAAGAATATAATATAATTTTATTATAATAAAATATTTACAAAAATGTGAGGGGTGTACTCACTTCTGTGAGATACTGTATGTATGCATGTATATGTATTATATTACATTAATGTGTGTTTGTGTGTGCATTAATTAATATATAAATATGTATTTTAATTCATTAATATTTATTTATAGTCAAACAATATTGAAAATTTTTAATACATTTGAGTAGAGGATTGAGGATTTGCATCCTCACAGCTGGTCATGGTCACACGCGACAGAGCAGTGAAGCAGACAGCCATGAAAACAGAGCAGGCCGCAGACGCCACAGCCCGCCGCTCACTGAGTTATTGATCCACTGGGAGAAATACACACTACATAAACTAATACTCACTCGCTCTCTTTCTGTGTTTTCCTTCCTCCTCCTTCATCAGTCATCTGCAGACGTGATGATTTGTGGGTCATTTGGCTAAAAGGACATCATTTATTATATGACAGGTTTAACACAGTTTGAACAGCTCTGAATCAATCACATGTGAAGAACTGTTGGGTCTCACAGAGATCCTTATCATGGATTATGTATTTTGAGGTTGAATACAACCAAGTTCAATTTAGTTCAGTTCAGTTGTATTTGTTTTGCTTTTGAATTAGATTCCATCTAATACAATTTGATTCAGTTTCAGTTCGATTTCTTTTTGAATCTGATTCATTTTGATCTAGTGTGGGAAGTCGTGGCCTAATGGTTAGAGAGTCGGACTCGTAATCCAAAGGTTGCGGGTTCGAGTCTCGGGCCGGCAGGGATTGTAGGTGGGGGGAGTGAATGTCCAGCGCTCTCTCCACCCTCAATACCACGACTGAGGTGCCCTTGAGCAAAGCATCGAACCCTCAACTGCTCCCTGGGCGCCGCAGCTTAAATGGCTGCCCACTGTTAAATGCAGAGCACGAATTCCGAGTATGGGTCACCATACTTGGAAGTATGTCACTTCACTAGTCCAGTTGTTTATTGTTCAGTTGGAGTACCATGTATATGTAATGAAATTGAATTTGATTCACATCTAATTCATTTTGGTTTGATTTGATTCAGTTCAGCATTGTTAAACCCTATTATGCAACCTTATTAATCCAAAGGCAGTGCCAATTTGATTCAGTTTCATTTTGGTTTGAATATGATATAATTCAATCAGAATCAGTTTGATTCAATTATATTTGTTGTGATTTGAATTCCATCTAATCTCATTTGATTCAGCTTCAGTTTGATTCACTTTTGAAATTGATTCTTTTTTTATTTTATTTGATCCAATGCAGTACATTATTGTTAATTTGGAGTACCATGTAAATGTAATTATTTTCAGTACCGTAGTATGTGATTTTATTTTGATTCGATTTCAATTTGATTCACATCTGAGTCTGATTCATTTTGATTTGAATTGATCCAGTTCAGTATTGTTAAAACCGATTTTATAATATCAATATATACATATTTATTTATATATACAATATATAAATCAAATATGTTGTACAATGCTATTAATACCTTGGAGTACCGTGTAAATACATTGGATGAATTTCAGTATCAAAGTATCTTATTTAAATTGATTCACATTGCAATCTGATGTATTTTGATTTTATCTGATCCAGTTTGATCCAATACAGTTTTGCTTCAACATTTGTGAGAAACAGCAAACCGTCACTAACATCAACAGGTCTAGTAGTGTACATAGAGACAGTGAGCTCTGTCAGATCTGATTTCTCACATCTTTACTGAAAGGCCTTGAGTGTGTAAAACACGAGAAGCTTCTGTTCTGTGTTCTGTATTAACAGCCGCCTGATCTTTTAGAGCTTGGATCAGTGGACGGTAGTAAAGCATGTCTTTTTATTGCGTAAAGGTCTCAAACCATTCCTTTCATGGTAGTGGAAATGACAGAGAACAGCAAGATCTGTTTTGCTTCAACTTCCTGCACAAGCAGCTGTGTCAACTCATTTTACCTTTCTTTCAGCTGTGCAGGGACCTTTGACCCACAGTTTGATTATGTAACTGATTCAATGGAGTAAAATGCACATTTCTATGGACTAACAGGTTCTAGTAGCCTGAAAGCAACATGCCATGTCTACTTTCTCCAACTGTCCATGGTATTCAGTCTCATGCACTGTTACAAGCGCTAAACTAAATTCAATAAACCAAGTATTGCATGCTTTAAAGAATTAATGTAATTTATATTTGAACTGACAATGTTGCTGTGCTGTCTGTGTTCAGGAGCTATATTATGAGGACAGGCATTATCACGAACACTGTTTCCGCTGCTCGCGCTGTAGACGTTCGCTGGCGGACGAGCCGTTCACCTGTCAGGAAGACGCCCTGGTGTGTAACGACTGTTACTGCAATGAGTCTTCATCTAAATGTGTGGCCTGCAGGAAGACTGTGATGCCAGGTACAGTTCCTAAACACACATGCATATGCTGTTTTATATACACTACCATTCAAAAGTTTGGGGTCAGTAAGATTTTTTTTTTTTCTAAATAAATTGTTTTATTCAGTGCTACACGTTAAATTAACCAAAAGCGACAGAAAAGACATTTATAATGTTACAAAAGATTTCTATTTGAAATAAATGGTGTGAAAATCACAGTTTCCACCAAAATATTAAGCAGCTCAATGGTTTTCTATGTAAGGTTGTTTCTTCCATGGAATAAAAAAATGTAAAAAGTAATTGCGACTTTTTATTTCACAATTCTGACTTTCTTTCTCACAACGGCATGTTTACATCTCGCAATTATGACTTTTTCCTCAGAATTGCAACTTATGATCTCGCAAATGTGAGTTTATATCTAACAATTCTGAGGGAAAAAATATAAACTCAGAATTGCGAGAACGTCTATAAACACGCAACTGCATGGTATAAACTCACAATTCTGTGAAAAAAGTCCGAATTGTGAAACATAAACTTGGAATTGTAAGTAAAAAAGTGAGAATTGTGTGATATAAAAAAAAGTTGCAATTACATTTTTTTATTATTATTATTATTCTGTAGCGGAAATGAGCTTCATTAGTTTTCAACATTGATAATACGTCCCAAGCATCACAACTGTCTTGCATGTAAAGACCACAAACATATACACAACAAATATGAAACCTTTCAGATGTAGTCCTTCAGGAAATGAAGTTGAAGTGTTTCTCACCCTGCCTGTTAAAGCAGAAACTGAGTTAATGAGTTTTGATTAGGCGTCAGGGTGCAGCAGTAGAGATGTGACAGTGTGATTACAGACACGCTCAGCTGAGAGAGAAAGCCTCCGGCCACACTCGCGCACACGCCTGCAGGCCTGACGCCAACACTCGGGCGTTACGTTACCCATAATTACACTCCGCCGCCTGCCTCTGTCTCTCTGGAGCTTTTCGGAGAGAAATAAGAGACGGGGAAAGTTCCAAAAGGATAAAATTACAAACTAAAAGTGGCAGATCTCTCCTCCCTCGTTCATTCAAAACAGACCGGCCGTATCAGTCCCTCATTTTCACACCCATTCTCAGTCATACACAGATCAGGTGAGCCGTTTTCCCACCAAACCTGTATGTTGCATCTGCAGCTTATATATTTCCAGATTCCACATGCATTTTTATTGAAATACCAGACATTGCGTCATTTCCAGCCTATGATTTTGGCACGCCTCAAACAAAACTCCCACACAGGAGGCTTTTGTAGATCTAGTGCAGTTCAGGCCCAAATGTACGCATAGTTGTGTAGCATGACGTCATGTGTAGCTTTTGCTTTGCAGTTGCTAGTTACTTATCGGACATGATCAGCCACACGCAACACAGTAAAAGCACTTGAGGAAAACCTGTAGTGAATAAACAGGGGAGGCTGTTTTTCAGAGGAAATCTGTTGCAGACAGGTAAAAGCACATTCACTGATTGTGCAATGATACAACAAGCTAAAACATATGAAAGCTATGAAATAATGTTTAACTTTTATGGCTTTCAGTTTGTGTCTGTTATGTTTGAGGCTAATCTAGATGCTAGTATTTTTACTACGGTATAGTATTTTAAAATTAATTTTAGTATTATTATAGTATTACTATTATATTGATTCTTTTTTTTATTTGAATTTTAATGTTCTTTTTTTTGTAATATTACCATTTAGTTTTCATTTTTATTTCAGTTTACTTTTAGTAATTTTAGTACTTCCACCGAAACTTATTTTCATTTTAAGTTTAAGTAAAATAGAAATATGTGACCCTGGACCACAAAACCAGTCTTAAGCCGCTGGGGTATATTTGTAGCAATAGGCAAAAATACATTGTATGGGTCAAAATTATTGATTTTTCTTTTATGCCAAAAATCATTAGTACATTAAGTAAAGATCATGTTCCATGAAGATATTTAGTAAATTTCCTGCTGTAAATATATCAAAACTTAATTTTTGATTAGTAATATGCATTTCTAAGGACTTAATTTGGACAACTTTTAAAGGTGATTTTCTCAGTATTTAGATTTTTTTGCACCCTCAGATTCGAGATTTTCAAATAGTTGTATCTCAGCCAAATATTGTCCTATCCTAACAAACCATACATCAATGGCAAGCTTATTTATTCAGCTTTCCGAAGATGTATAAATCTCAATTTTGAAAAATTGACCCTTATGACTTTTTTTCTCAGAATTGAAACATATCTCACAATTTCCACTAATGAGCTCACACTTGTGACTTTATATCATACAATTCTGAGGAAAAAATGTAATTAGAGATATCAACACGTAATTGCAGAAAATTTACAATTGTGTGAAAAAAGTCAGAATTGTGAGATTTAAAAAAAGGTTGCAATTAATTTTTTTTTATTCTGTAGCAGAAATAGGCTTCCATAGTTTTTAACACTAATAATAATAAATGTTTTTGAGCAGCAAATCATTATATTACAATATTTTTTGGAGGATATTGTGACACTGAAGATTGGAGTAATGGAGTAAAATTCAATTACATTTTTACAACATATTCAAACAGAAACATTTAAACACTGTAATGTACTTCAGATAATGGAAAAATATTTCAAATATTAATGACTCATCTTTTAGTAATTTTAGTCATTTTTAGCTACTTATTTCTCAGTACAAATATCTAATGTTTGCAACAATATCTTTTAAATTGAGATGGATGGGGTTTTTTTGGTGGTTTTCTTTTACTTGGTTTTAACTTGTTTTTTCTCGTTCATCTCGTTTTATCAAATTTATCTTGTTTCAAAAAATTTTAAGATATTTTAACTGTAGTATAAGACAAAAATACATGTTAAGAATTTTTTGATGAGCTCCCATTAGTTAAATGCTTTGCTTAATGTAGACACTGTCTTCTCAATGTAGGCAATGTGTATAACAGTTTGTTTTATAGTTTAATATGAATTGATTTCGATCTCTCAGGCTCCAAGCGGCTGGAGTATGGAGGTTGCGCGTGGCACGAGGAATGCTTTGTTTGTTGTGGTTGTGAGCAGCCCATCGGCTCCCAGTCGTTCATCCCAGATAAGGGCGAGTACTACTGCGTGCCCTGTTACGAGGGACGATTCGCCCCGCGCTGCGCCCACTGCAAACAGGTGCGATGAAAACTCAAAAAAGGTTCTTTATTGGCATTGATGTTTCCATGTTTCTTCTATGGTATCACTGTGAAAACTCCCTTTTGGAGCCATTATATTTAAGAGTGCAAACTACACACATTATAATATTAATCTAAATATTGAGTATTGCGTTTATTCCATTGCCAACCTTTAAATCACATGCTAAGTTTTTTTTATTGGTCTTCTCTCTTCCAGATCTTGGTTCAGGGTGGTGTTACATATAGAGACGAGCCCTGGCATAAAGAATGTTTCTTGTGTACGGGTTGTAAAGTGCAGCTCGCCGGACAGCCTTTCACGACACAGGGTGAAGATCCATACTGCGTGAAGTGCTTCAGCAACCTGTACGCCCAAAAATGCTCTGCCTGCGACAAGCCCATCACAGGTCAGTGTGTGTTGGTGTGTCTCTTATAACAAGAGCGCTCTTCTTTACTAGTCCCTACAGCTGCTAACAGAAACGCTTTGTTAGAAACAAGAGACAGTTGTCACATAACAGGCTCATGTGTTTAGAGGCAGATGGATCCTTCACAATGTTGATTCAGTCTGAAATAGTTTTGCTTGTTCGTTGGGAACCCAAGAGTCTGACATCCACCAGGCCGTGAACTATCAAGATGGGGTCAAATATCTAGACTGTTTATATGTTTTAATATCTTAAAGTGATACTAACCTCAGAGCAAGTTCTGAAAAAGTTGTGTTTGCGGAGATTTTTTTAATTTACTCATAACGGTCATATCCATGTCTTTTTTTTCACTCCGTTGAGAGAGTTTTGATGTTGTTAGTGAAATTCACAGCAATAAGGTGATCATCTGTAACCATAAGAATAGTGGTGCGTCAAGACACCAAATTCGTCCGTGCTGAATAGCGGCGAATCGGCTGTTCACTGAACGCTCTCTCCTTCATATCATGAGTAGACACACCCCTTACTGCTGATTGGCTGCAAATCTGTTTTGATACTCAAACTTGTCGTTTTTGAAAAATTACATACCCCACCTTTAACCCTCACTCACAACACTATGCAATACATATTTCAAAATATGGATAAAAACATATATGAATAATCAATATGGAAAATTCATATTCATAGAAAATTGTGCCCTATTTTTACTGACTTATTAGCGTGTAACCCTTTCAGTCTTTAGAAACTATTTAAACCATGTTTAATCCTGACTATGGTGTTTTAGAGATTGAAGAGGCCACTCATCACAAAAAAATACCTCTGAATCTTTTCCTCAGGTTTTGGAGAAGGGAAGTACATATCGTTTGAGGAGCGTCAGTGGCATCAGCCGTGTTTTAAGTGCTCCGAGTGTTCAGTGTCTCTGGTTGGAGCAGGATTCTTCCCAGACGGAGCAAAGATTCTCTGCAAAAGCTGCAATGCCAAATAACCAACAACTGCTTCTTTTAAATGTGCTAAAGCTGATTGTGAACTAACCTTAGTGTAATATAAGCACATTTCTGAAACAATCATTTAAACATGAAATGTATGATGTACATTAATGTTTTGGTGTTACATTCTCCCAAATCTGGGTGTTAAACATTTCTAAACTAGAAGGACGTGTTTTATCAGGTTGATGCATTTTATGGTTTATAAACTCAAATCATTTGAACCAAGCATGCGTAAATGCCAAAGGCTCAGTTTCCTGAGATGTTGTTTTTGTCATTAGTCTTTTGAATTTACATTTGAGTAATTTTCCATGTGTTTGCATAAACTTCAGGCCTCTAAATTCCCTCCAACATCAACATTCCTCAACAAAATTTACATTTGAACAAAACACAATGACCCAAATGATTGTTAATGTGTATGCATGCATTCAACAAGACATTAAGCTTTAAGGACTGAATCATGTAATGATGCATATTGACAGAATATGTTGTTGGTTAAACAGTGAATTATTTAATGCACCAATGCATGCTTTTAATAATTCTCACAAGAAATATTCACGTATTCCTATTTGTTGCTTTCAAAATAATATTTTTGATGATTTTCACAGATGTTTGATGTATTTTTGCACATGAATGCCTTCTGTAAAACTGCTCCTGCTGTTGTATTTCCTTTCATAAAAATTTTGTAAAATACATATGAGAACTTTCAAATATCATTTAAGGTTCAGTCAGATTATGTTTTCCAAAATGCATGGATTTAACTAACTAATTAATACATTGTGGGAACGAATTTTCAATATTCTACCCCCCCCCCCCCCATATGTCATATACGGCATTTATGTGAATACATTACTGTGATAGAAGATGTAAAGGTTAAACTAATCTGGCATATACAGTATCATGCCACCCTTACATTGCACTTTCTGTCTCCTAACGACAATGGACAAGTCCTCCATGTGAAGTTAATTCTAATAATTGCTTTTAGTTATGCTTGATTTTAAATCTCGTGTGAAACATTTATTTTTACTTCACTCTTTGCCCCTTTACCAGATGCCAAATTTCTGACAAATGTTTTTCCCAAATAAGGGCACACAGCCCTAAAAAAATTAGGATAGAACATGTAATTTCCTAAAATGATTGATTCCAGAAGGTTTCTCACCACAGGAAGTTGAAGCACACAGAGCAGGAAGTACAGGTGGTACTTTAGTGTGGGTGTAGTGGTCCCAGCAGCTCAATACTTGAGTAATGTCACACACACATCCAATGGAAAATATGGGCTGATGGATACCGTGATCCTTAAAAGGTGAGGTCTGTGATATTAAGGTTTTCCAAGAAATGCCTTCATGACTTTGCATTAGATGGTGGTGACACCACCCCTCACAATGTAGAGCGCTTTGAGTGCTTAGAAAAAGCAGAAAAGCGCTGTATAAATGTAATGAATTATTATTATTAGATACAAAATATCAGATCTAGAGTCTGTACCTACTCTTAAATGCTTTTGTCTTCACTAACTCTTTATTTTTGCTCCATGTCTTTTAATCATCTGATGTTTCGGTGTTTTTTAGTGGATATATGAACCCCTTCAAGTTCAGACAAGTGTCTAGCAGGTTTAGAGAATCACATTAACTATCAACACCAAACACTAACATCCAACAAACACTAATTTGACTGTTTTATTATTTAAAACAAATGCAGCTTGGTTATGTAATGCAATGACAATCATACAATCAAAAACATGAGCAGACGATCTTTCCAACATTCTTTAAAAACATTCATCTGTAGCTGTTAGTTTAAAAAATTCTCATGACTCTTCACTTAGATGCAGTTGACCCTGTTTATAGAAATATGAAAACTGTGCCTTAGTTTGTCCCAGGAGAGACTCTGGGTCCTATTCAAGCTGTACTCTGGGGTTTTCGGTTATGTCTTGTGTCCTAATCCTCAGCGGACGAAACATTTCTCCTGCTGTCTCTGTTAAAACCATCTGAACTAAACACTGGAACCACCCAGTCCATCACGTGTTAAATACAGCAGTACATACTCAAACCATGTATGAAAATGCAAAAAAAAAATTCCAGACATAGCTAGAAATTGTTCTTTGTGAGTGCTAAGTAAACTAGAAAATATATATTCACTAAAGTAGTGTAAATACGTTCATAAAACTTTTGATACATTTGATTCGTTTTTTTTTTTTTTTTGCAACCACAAATTATACAATTTCTTTTATAATTTCTTAATGTTACCTGGTTTTCCATGACTGTATGAATCTCACTGTATATTATCTAGATGTTCCATTTTGAAACTACAGTATATAGTGCCACATAATGAACATTAGCTGTGTGTAATTTGTGCATCAATAGTGTTACAAAATAACAAATAGTTTTAAGCTGTAAAAAAAGTGATTTACTGAAAACCTTTCCCTTTGCTATGGCTCAAATTTCATTAAGTGCATATATTTAAATTTTCCGGTGTTACAGTCAATTACAAGACATCATACTAATAACTGGGGACCTGACTGCTGTGATAATTTCATTCCCATAAACTATTTTCACAATCCAAAGACATGCAGCATATGTGAACTGGAGACATTAAATCGTCTGTAGGTGTGAGTGTGAGTGTTAGCGTGTGTGATGGACTGACCATCAGTCCAGGCTGTTTCCTTTCCTGTGGCCCGAGACACAGGGTTAGAAATTGCTGCGATACTACAGAGGATGAGCAGTTTGGAGAATGGATGGGTTTTTCATCCTGCATTTCATATTAATGCTGAAAATTCAATTATTGTAATTTCACAGGTGTGATGATCAGTAGGATTGAGTTCTTGCCACTATTATTTGGATATGGGCATAAATGTATCGTTTTTGCCAAATGTCTCCATGTCTCACTTGTTTTCTATCATCAGACAGGATGAGATGTATCAGGATCCAGAGTCACATCCACTGAAAAAAAAAAAAGAATATGAATCAAAACTTCACAATACAGAGTTTAGTGATGATAATGTCTGTAATATAATATTTAATCCAGTTGAATCATATAGGGGTGTAAGTACTCAAGCTGTGAGTATATGAACAAACTATAGTTCAGACAGCACACTGTACTTGCATACTGCTGCATGCACTTCAGCTCTGAAGAGACAAATTAAGTTTTATTAACAAAGTTCGGGAGGAGCACTTTCAGATAATTAACCTAATTAACACGAGAGGAGAACAATCAGTAATCAACCCAGTTAACAAGACAAGAGGCGTGTGTGTATATACACAGCAGACTTACCTCTGTTCAGTGGCAGTTTTGCAGCATCCCTCCACCACCCGTTCTCCGCACTTACAACTATTTCTGTCCTAACCTGTAGGGGGTGTAGTCTGGGTTCGGGCCAAAATTCCGAGCTTGGAGCCCTCCCCTCGGACAGCATGCCAAATACACAAACTTTATTCTATTTACAGGTGCATCTCAATAAATTAGAATGTCGTGAAAAAGTTAATTTTTTCTTGTAAGTCATTTCAAAAAGTGAAATTTTCATATATTTTAGATTCATTGCATGTAAAATAAAGCATTTCAAAAGTTTTTTGTTTTAATTTTGATGATTAGAGCTTACAGCTCATGAAAGTCAAAAATCAGTATCTCAAAATATTAGAATATTTACATTTGAGTTTCAATAAATGACCATCCCCACAGTGTAAATTCAGGGTATCTATTGTTCTTTGAAGCCACAATAATGGGGATGACTGCTGACTTGGCAATGATCCAGAAGACGAACATTGACGCCCTCCACAAAGAGGGTAAGTCACAGAGGGTCATTACTGAAAGGTGTGGCTGTTCAAGGAGTGCTGTATCAAAGATAATTAATATGCAAATTAGATTTAGTTTATAGATGCATTGTATATAATGAGAAAAGCCGTTAATGGCCATTTTACAGAGATTTGCAGAAAGAACAATGGTATATCAAATCATTCTGTTATAACATAGTTGAGAATCATCTTTATACAAAGTTTGGTAAAAAAAAAAAATCTTAAAAAATGTATTGGTGATTTAAAAAAATAAATAGTTTTTGCCTATGCATGTTCATTTTTTCATTCATGTCCCAATGTCCTCTACCAAGGACATAGCATAACTTATGAATGAAATATCATTTTTAAATTCTTTACATTATTTTTAATGCTCTAAACAATGTAAAGACAAGAAGAAAATTTTTTTCCTAAAACTTTTTTTCTCGGGTCTTAAGAGGCTAGAAGGGACATACGTCTAAAGTAATGAATTTAGGTAAAGGGGTGCAGAGCCAGTGGTGGTTTCGTTGGCAAACATTAATGCCTTGAATTTTATGCGAGCAGCTATTTGTAGCCGGTGCAAACTGATAAACAGAGTTATTTTAAATAGTAAACATATTTAAAAAATGTTACTGTTTTTGCTGTATTTTGGATCAAATAAATGCAGGCTTGGTGAGCAGAAGAGAATTCTTTAAAAACCATTAAAACTCTTAATTTTCAAAAACTTTTACTGGTATAGTGTATGTTTAAAGTTAAAGATATTAATATTAATAAGGTGAGTCTGAGATGTTTATTTGACAGCGATTTCTTGTTTGTATGAAAGCTAAATACAAATAAAGGGTGAACGTTAATTTATTTGTGCCGTTTTTGTTTGTTTGTTTGTTTTCTAAAATAGGCCATTATAGTTTTATAGGAGGAGGTTTCATAGTCTTGGCAAATTCATTTTTTATGTTTGTATAGATGCACTACAGATAAGACTTTCGCACACATCAACTTTCACATGATGAAATCCTACAATCTTACATTGCTTTCTTTTGTTGTTTTTATTTTTATTGTACTTTTGTGCATTTACATTTTTGGGTATATGTGAATATAAAAAAACAGTGAGTGTCTTTCCTCCTAAATGGTTTTAACATCTTTAAGCAATGAACCCCTTTTTGTATAACTAGCCTTGTGTAAAAGTAAAAAATACGAGACTAGGATCCCTGATATAGGCATATTTGCTTTTCAAAGGCTGATTGAAAATACTCCTTTCAGTCAAGTTGTGAGAGCGATTGCGGTGTGGTTGCGGAATTCAAGAGACAGAGCAAGTGGATGAAAGAAGCGCTACCACCGTCTGCTGACTAATAGAGAGACCTCGGAGGAAGAGTGAGCTTTGCCAGTGAATATTTTAGCACACCAAAACATGTTTTCAGCAGAGGTCAAAATAATTTGTTATTTTTTTATTTTATGTTAATTTGTATTTTGTATAGACAATTTGTAGTCCCTTTCAGAGTGTTAAATTAGATGTATTAACCTGAATTGAATGTTTTCTATTTTAAATTTAATAAATCCATTGATTTGAAATCCCTTTGACTACTGTACATTTTTGACAATACTGACATTAGTTACGTGGTGACTGCATCCATTTCAGATGTATAATAACTGTTTCTCCAAAAGACTTAAGTTATAGTAGCTGAAAAGTATTTAAAGTGAAACAGATGTATTGTTGTAGATTAATAGTATGGGCCCTGTGTGGGCCTAGTGAGGGCTTCCTAGGGTCTAAGTGAGGGCTGCCCGTGCAAGGCCAGCGCTAAGGGGCCAACGCTTTGCCAATGAGTAAATTCTCAGAGGCCCTGCACTGGCAGCCCGCTGGGGGCCCTTAGGCTAGTCCTAAGTGGGCCTGTAAAGGCTTGTTTGCAGGGTGATCAAGTTAGTTTCACTTTCTCTGAATCTCTCACTGAACTATATGTCAGAGCTCCTCCTGTATTTGAATTTGTCCCTGCATTCAGTGTTTAGCGTTCATGTGTGTCTGTTTGTATTAGGACTGATGTTTCTATCAGCCCACATAGAAGAGATATCAGCAGACTTACAAAAGACTGGCAACATTTGTTAGGAGTTTCCAGGACAAATTCTGCATAACATACAGATGTCAGTCAGTCTGTTTGTCTATTATCTGATATGTTATGTGACACTGCTCTCGTGGATGCAGGGTTTAGTCATGGGAACCTGATGTGAAAAACACAATACCGTGATTTTCAAGCTCTGGGTAAAAGGTTTTTAACATCTCAAAGACAGAAAAGGTTTCCTGACATGAATATTAATCTCAGTGTTTGTATTTATACACAGAAGTAGACCAAAAGAGACTAAAAATTTATAAGCGGCAAATGACAGAATGCTGTTCTTCCTTTACAACATCTTCAGTCGAAACTGTTCTGCTTTGTTTGAAGCGTAAAAAAAACAAACAATAACTTAACTACATTTATTTCTCAGTGAAACATTTAAAAATAGCAACTTGCATTGCGTTTATAGATAAAAAGCGGTAATTTCCAAAAGTCTTCAATTCTCTCAAATTGAATGCTGCTATTAATGTTATTTCACCCAAAAATTGAGATCTTAACAATTTTTTGTTGAGAGAATTTGAATGAAGTTTGCTTATAGAACTTAATTCATTTTCATTAATTCATGAAAACTTACCTGGATCTAAGAGAAGGAACCCAAGAAGAGAATGAGATCTGAACAGACTTTACACAAGGCACAGGAAAGTAGTTGAGGACACAGGGAAAGTGAAAGCTAGGCTGATGAATCCAGGGGCAAGTTGCATAAACATAGCCACTATGTTAATACTTAACTAGTCTTAAGAACTAGTCTGACCAATTAACAGTTAGCCAAGGGTAAACAGTCTTACTTTTTGGATTTTTGTACTCTCTTATGTAACAAACTTAAAAATAAATAAAAAATAAATAAAAAATAAATAAATATATATATATATATATATATATATGACCAGCCTTAAAGAAAAAAAACTGATTACTAACCTTATAGGACTAGTCTAAGTAGTTTATGTAATGGCTACTGGACCACAGGCAGGTCAGTCAAGCACATACAGTATATTCAGAGTCTAAACCACACTGTTGTTTCACATGCAGAATGACGCCTGGCATTGTCTTGCATTAATAACCATTAATGCTCCAGGAAATGATGTCCTTTTTAATGACAGAATATGTCTCTTTACTATCCCAATATATGCTTCAGCCTCAATGGTACCTTCACTCAAGTCCCCCATGCCAAGGCTACTAATGTACCCAATAACATGACAGGCTTTTGCACCTGTCGCTGATAAAAGTCTGAATGGTCCCGTTTTTCTTTGGCATGGAGAACTCAATGCCTGTTTTCACAAAAAAATCTGAAATGTGGACTCATCTGACCATAGCACATCTGAGATGACCTCGGGCCCAGAGAACTTCCCTGATTGATGTATGGCTTTCTCCTTGTGTAACAGAGATTCAAGTTGTATTTCTTGAGGCAGCAATGGACTGTTAAGTGACAATGAATTTACGAAGTACTCCCGAGTCCATGTGGCTATATTTAACACAGAAGAATTATGGTTTCTCAAACAGTGCCATTCCGGGCTTGAAAATTACACATATTCAACAGAGATGTCCTGTCTTTCTTGATTGAGATTTCTCCAAATTCCCTGAATTGTTTCACAATATTATGTATGGTAGATGGAGAAAGACCTACATTCTTTGCAATTTTGCATTGAGAAATGTTATTTTTGAACAGTTTGACAATTCTCTCATTAAGAGGCATAGATAAGCCACAAACCATCTTTTCTTGCAAAGACTGAGACTTTGGTGGGTGCGTGTGTATTTTTGTTTACCCAGTCATGATACCCTCAACTATCACCAATTTGCCTGCTTATTGTGGAATATTTAAAAACGGTTTAACTTGAATATTCTATGATCTTCTCACTTATTTTTCCACTGTCCCAACGTTTTTGGAATGTGCTGCAGTCATCAAAATCACGTTGGTCAATATCGGAAATTTTTCTTTGAACTTTTGTCAGTTAAATAAAGGTTAAAAATAATGAACAAAATCACAGATTCTTGTTTTTACTGCGTTTTTCAAAATGTCCCAGTTATTTTAGGAATGGGGATGTCAAATATTTTTATGCGGTTTAAAATGTGTGTCCCTATACTTCACATCAGCTCCACTCAGAGGCATCATGCCCAGTCAAAGTGAATTAAATATAAAATCAGTCGTATTAAAAATATGTTAAGGCATGACATTATTAGGTTACTTTGACCATCGCCCACTATAGAACATAATCTACAAAGGTGAGAATCAATATATTTCATGATAAAGTTAAAGCGTATGGGAATGTTTCGAATAAAAAAGGAAAAAATAAATGATAAGTGCTGTTGTGGCTGCTGTGTGTCACATGACGAGCATCATTTAAAGTGATGCACTGTATCATTTAAAAAAAAAAAAAAAAAAAAGAAACCAGTTGTCACGGTACGCCGTGAAAAGACGAGGTCAGGGTCCAATTGCAGGTAAGGTTCTTTTAATGAGCAACAAAAAGGCCAACACGGCACAAAAAACAAAACAACTACCTTTCCCAAACATGCACATGAAATCACAAATAACAATTAATCTAACCAGACAGAGTAGTAGGAGTGTGGTGCATAAATAGTCCATGGAAATTGGGAACAGCTGTGGGTGTAATGAGTGGGACAGGTGTGTGTGATGTGACAGGTGTATGTATTTACATGATGAGTCCGGGAGGAAGGGAGATGTTGACCTCTGGTGGCGACAGGGAGAAGCGCAGGGCCCGGACTCGTGACATGACCCCTCCTTCAAGGAACGGCTTCCAGACGTTCCACATAACCCCCCAAAAGTCCAGAGGGAGGTGGAACAGGGGGAGGGATGGCGGGCCAGGCCCGTGTAGTGGAAGGGAACCTGGGCTCTGAGGCAGCGCCGGCGGGATGGAGACCCAGGGCAGAACCAGCGGCCACCACAGTGGTGTCTGTGGAGCTGCCACCCTGGAGCGGGCAATGGTGGGCTCCACCGCTTCGGGGGGCACATCAGGGTGGGGAACATCAGCGGACACCGCCGCCATCTCGGGAGGAACGTGAGCGAGCACAGCTGTCTCGGGAGCTTCGTGAGCGAGCAAAGCTGTCTCGGGAGGAAAGTGAGCGAGCACAGCTGTCTCGGGAGGAAAGTGAGCGAGCACAGCTGTCTCGGGAGGAAAGTGAGCGAGCACAGCTGTCTCGGGAGGAAAGTGAGCGAGCACAGCGGTCTCGGGAGGAAAGTGAGCGAGCACCGCTCTCTCGGGGGCTTCGTGGGGGAGCACAGCTGTCTCCGGAGGAACGTGAGCGAGCACCGCCGCTTCGGAAGCCTTGTGGGCGTGCACCGCCGCCTCGGAAGCCTTGTGGGCGTGCACCGCCGCCTCGGAAGCCTTGTGGGCGTGCACCGCCGCCTCGGAAGCCTTGTGGGCGTGCACCGCCGCCTCGGAAGCCTTGTGGGCGTGCACCGAGGCCTCGGAAGCCTTGTGGGCGTGCACCGCCGCCTCGGAAGCCCTGTGAGCAGGCACCGCCGCTTCGGAAGCCCTGTGAGCAGGCACCGCCGCCTCGGAAGCCCTGTGAGTGTGCACCGCCGCCTCGAGAGGATCGTGAGCGGGCACCGCCGCTTCGGAAGCCTTGTGAGCGGGCACCGCCGCTTCGGAAGCCTTGTGAGTGGACACCGCCGCCTCGGAAGCCTTGTGAGCGG